>NC_088344.1:7377500-7977500 GCF_036884655.1 Musa acuminata AAA Group
CTTTTTTCATGTAACCCACAACTAGAACGAGATCAAATAACAGAGTCGAACCTGAAGCTCCGACAGCATATCGGACAACTTGCCATTGCGCAGCAAGATCGAGCCAGTAAACCCTAGGATTCCAAAATAACAACTCGATCAAATCACTCAAGATAAGGAATCGGGACGAAGAAGAGGCACGCAAGATCGGAGTGGAAGAGGGAAACCTGCTCCGACCAAGAACAGTACTTTGGAAAGCCCCATCCCCACGTGCATCGCCATCGCTCTGCTCCAGGTAGCTCCTCCCTCTTCTTACTCGGAGAGAACCCTAATAAGGGCAGCAGCAGCGGCAAGGAAAGGGAGACGAGTCGAGATGCGAACAAATCGGATCCACACGAAGAAAAAGTCGAATCCTTCTCAGGTAAAGTGTCGAAGTCCCGTTATATTAAATGTAACGGTATATCGGCAAATGCCTTGTAACGGTGGAAACGGGCGTTTTTTGTGCAGGCAGAAATGGTGTAATTGTCGAAAGATTTACGATATATTAGTTATGTCGTAGTAAAAAAGCAGATATGTTACAATCATTATAACAGATGTTATTAAAGCGTTTCCCTGCAGAAACCGGCACAATTCGTCAGTTACAACTGACTGTTACAAGCCTGTTAACTATCTCCTCTTGGACCGACAATGGATCCCAATAGTTGGGCTCGGCCCAATTCGATCGAGGATTTGCCGATCGCTACTTAGGTGGGGTTTCCTCCAAACCCTAATATACCCCAATCCTTTTCATTTGATCCCAAGATCGAGCTCGCCATGGATGAATCATGGCGATTCCGGCCGGCGCAAGGTCACCTCTGCCCCGTTTGTTCGATTCCTCACTTCCCTTTCTGCCCGATTCCTCCGCCGCCGCTGACTCACGCCTTCGACCGCTACCATACCGCTGCCGACGAGTTCCATCGCTTCCCTCCCGGACTTGCCCCACCGTTCCCTCACGAACCTCCTCCCTGGGATCACCGGGAGCCGCTACCGATTCCGTACGCACCTGAACCCTGGGGCGTGAATCGACCCTTTGAGAGGAATCCCTTACGTCCTGTTACCCATCCGCCGCAGCGGTTTCTCCAAGATGAATTCTTGGGAGGAGAGACCTCCTATAAGAGGATGCGTGTTGAAGACTCGCTCATGGGTACTTTCCACACTCCGTCGTCGCACGATCGTTATGAGTTCGCTCCTGGGAGGACCTCGTCTGATAATGAGCGTAGGCTTAATTTGATTCGAGATCATGGGAAGCCGAACCCTGTGGAAGGGCCGCCACGATCTAGTGGCGAGTTTCTGCCAGATAGATTTGTGCGTGATGGTATGCTTCCACCAGATACGTTCGTCTTTAATGGTCCGCAGAATCAGTACAGGGACGTTGTGGTAGATCATGGCTTTGATGGCCCAAGGATTAGTTCTGTTGGCAGAAGTGGTCAAATCTTGCCTTTTGAATCGACTTTTGGATCCCAGAACCAGTTTTTGCGACCAACTCCATTGGAAGAACCTCGGAATTTTCCAGGAGCTTTGAGTTCTCAGGGTGATGATCAGTTTGTGTCACGTGAAAGATTGGATTTTGAAAGAGTTGGGCCGAATGATTCACGTTTGGGTGAGTATAGAAATGCGCATTATGAGAGAGAGGATTTTGGCAGGGGCCCAGAGGTTGGAAATGTTCACTCTGACATTTCTTTTCAGCGGTATGACAGCTGCAAGGATGGTGGTTCTATGTCTAGTTCAGAATATAATGCAGCCCATGTAAAAGACAAACAGTGCTTTTCTGTGATGGGTCATCGAGTTATATATCGTACACCAGATTATGTATCATGCAGCAAACTTGATGGGTATGACCAGCATGATTTCCAAGAGCTTCATCCATCTAAGAATTCCCCTTATCCATTGCCAAAGCAGCCACAATATTCAGAACAGGGAAGCCATCATCTTGCACAAGATACGGTTGGTAATGAACTGAAAGGCTCCTATCCAGCATTTGGAGACCCTACAGGAAACATATTTGATCTCACGAACCAATGGACTGAGGCTCCTGAATCTAAAGTTCCAGATGCCAATGATATTCACAGACTGTTAAAACCAGTAAATTACACATTGGTAGAACAGTCTAGTGCAAAGAATCATGTTGTACAAGGTGGTCTGCGACCCTTGCCTGGAATGAATAACAGTAATGGCATGATAGAGGAAATGCATCGTCAAATACATACTCCTGGACTATATCCTTCTGTATCACCACCACCTCTTTCAGCTGGACATCGTGAACCATTTCTAAATCACATCCCAGTGACATCTTCAGTGCCAAGTGTGCCACCACCAACATTGTTTCCTGTTCTAGCAAGTGCTTCAGGAACAACATCCCTTCCACCTAATCAAATATTCCCGGACCCTCATGCTTTACCACGAGGCAGCGGCTATGCTGAGCAACCTCCTCATCCTACTGAGATAGTTTCGGAGGTGCTTTTCAATTCATTCAAAGTTTCTTGTCTTCAATTTGTTTCTTCTTCAACTTCATCTTGTATATGTTTTGAACTCTTCAGCCTGGCAATTGCCATACTTCTACTGTTCTTGCTAACCTAAATAGTTCATTCAGTTTCATTACATTATGAATATAGTGTACTTGGCATAAGAAAGTTGGTGCAACCTTGTGGATATGTTTTGGAATAGAACCATACATGTGTTTTACAATTTCTATTCATTTATCTATTGGACTATTCTGCATGTTGAACTTGGTGTATCTGAACAGCTAGGCTGCAATTTTGCTTGGGTTTAAAATAACCATTTTTATTTATCCTGGCTCATATAACTAACTATAACCCTTCTTTTTTGTTTATTGCTAATGATGGGAACACTACTTATGTCATGATGTTGTTTTGTTAATTTAGGGCTGATCAACTGAGTATTGCTAGTCTTATATCATTATTTTCTTATGTTATGATGTTCTTTTGTTAATTTAGGGCTGTAGTTATGCCAGAGCTTGTTTATTTTTCATATAGCTGATGATATCTATTTGTCTGTAGTCTGTACATCTGTTTTTTTTTCCTTTTATAAACATTTGCTATGTAGCCCTGTGTGATATATGTTGTTGATTAACAATTTTAGATGTTTGAGTTCATGAACAATGATGATGCAGGATTTGCATCCCATCCAACAAGCACCATTAAAGCAGTATCCAGAAGCAGTACCAAATGTTTCAGCGAATCGGCCTTTTAACATTAAATCAACTATTGTTGATGTTTGTGACTTGCTTAAGCAACCACATCGTGCATCTCGTCCTGATCATATTGTTGTCATCCTTCGTGGACTTCCAGGTTTCTTTTCTTTCTTAAATTCTAACCTTGTTTTTTCATATATTAGAACACTTTCATGTTAGTACCTTTCATGATGGCTAAAAAGTTGCATCATCTTAGTAATAATGTTAAATGCTTTATAAAATTTTGTGAATGCTTGAAAATTTTGCATCGGTACCTGCCTTTCATGATTGATCATCGAATATCATGTCATTTGTCCTATGAGGAATTTGGGCTATTAGTCCAAACCTCCATTATGTTCCATCAATATATCCGATATAGAAGTATTGTATTAGCTTATGTACCCTAGAATTATGAATATAAATCTTGATCGGGTACCATTTTCTGTTGAATACCAATACCATATAGTGTACCATATGTCTGGTTCAGTACCAACCAAACTAGTATAAGTAGAGAGAGAGAGCGAGAGAGAGCGAGAGAGAGAGAGAGAGTGAGTGATATGTGTCGGGAGTGGAGTTGCAATGGCATCTGGGAGGAGCGAAAGATCTGGTGATGCAGATGAGAAGGAAAAAGAAGCAGAGGCAGAGTAAGAGAGAGAAAGAGGGAGGTGGTAGGTTGGCTTTAAATAAAAAATAGAAATGTATCTATTGATACTGAGAGTGTGGTAGGCTTACCGCCCGGTACAACTTAATACCAGTAATCTTACCATCCAGTGAGTTCAAAAAGGTTCGCTGAGCTAGCTGGAAGCACTGTTTCAAATCAGACTCGGTGAAAGTGCTTGATCCATGTATCAGTTGGTCATCAGACCGATAACTACTGGTCTCCCTTTTTTATAATTGCTTTCTGTAGCTCTCTTCCTTCAAAATTGTCACAAAAAAGATTGAGGCATTGGTGCATTATTAAAATAGGACTATATTTGGCAATTCATAAAGTTTGATCAAGATGTTTGGATATTGTTCTCTTGTTTATAATTTGATGTCTTTTTCTATTGAAATGTTCCTGCTGATTGCTATTCAGTTGCTTGGTCTCGTTGTTCTGTTGTCCCAGGTAGTGGAAAAAGCTATTTGGCAAAAACGTTGCGTGATCTTGAGATTGAAAATGGTGGAAATGCTCCAAGAATTCATGCAATGGATGACTATTTCATGATCGAAGTTGAAAAGGTTACTTCCAGTTGATCTTGGACCATTAATTATTTACTCTTAATAGCCATCATTAAATGTGAATTACTAATTGATGTTTTGTTATTTCTCATTAGAAAGTTGATGACAATGAAGGTTCTAAGTCCTCTAGTTCATCCAGAGTAAAGAAACAGACTACTAAGAAAGTGGTTGAATATTGTTATGAGCCTGAAATGGAGGAGGTGATGCAATTATTTTTTATATTTTTGTTTGCTCTAGTTCTATCACTATGAATCCTTGGCTATGATGACATATTCTATAAAGTAATATGGCTTAATTTCATCCCTTTCTTTTGAGTTGTTTGGCTTGCTAGTATTGTTGTATCTAGAACTTTATCTGTAATATTACAATAAAATGAGAATGTTAAAGTATCATAATAAAGGTAGGCCATCTTTATCTAACTTGATGAAAGATTATGGAGAGTAAAAGTAGTCCCTTTCAATTTTACCAACTTGATTCATCTGTCTCCATCATTGGTGTCTCATTTGGAGGTGTGTGTTAGTAGTTTAGACTTTAGAAACTGTTTATGTTGATATCTTTCTAGTGCACATTCTTTGAACTAAAGGAAGTCATGGAATTATGTTAAGTCTGAAATTTTAAAATAGTATCCTGTTATTATATTTATGCATGTATGTCAACTCATAATGTTTTTGATGACGTGTGATGTACATGTAGACAATTGTATGTAAGGTTTTTAATTTCGAATGATACCGCCCGTACCGGGAGGTATATACCGGGCGGTACATACCGATCCGCTAGCAGATCGATACACGGACCACCCGCTACTGGGCTGTACCATCGATTGGGGCTATTTCCGCCTCAGGCGGTGATAGAGGGAGAAGAAAGAAGAGGAGAACTTAGAGTCGGCGTCGCTCTCCCTCCTCATATGTGGCGACTTCTCTTCATCCGTGCGGGGAGAAGAATCCTTGGTGTTGTGGGGAGAAGAGATGCGATGTCGTGGGGAGAAGAAATGGTTTTTAATATATATATATATATATATATGAAGGCGACATCGCCTCGTGTGGAGAGAAGAGAGGTGACGTCATAGAAATCGTTTTTCTGCGACGTCGCAAAAAATAATTTTTTTTACTTATATATATATATATATATATATATATATATATATATATATATATATATATATATACCGAACGGTATATCGAAAATACCGCTCGGTATACCGTACCGTATCGAACGAATCTCGAAACTCCTTTATAGTACAAAATTTCAATCCTTGATTGTATGTATCTTAATATACACATCTTGATTCTACATAAAATGAATGTGTTATGGAATGTGTGCTGAATGATATAGTAATATGTTCATTTGAGTAAAGCTTTAGAGGATAAGGGACATTCATTATCATTATGGAAAATTTGGAAATTGCTTTCTATAACAAATGATGGATTGCTATGCCAGATATTGGATATCATTTAATTTGTTAATGGAATAATAGTTGTGCGTGCATATTCATACCAGTATCATACTAGTACAGATTAGTGATTTAAAAAACGCTAGGCGCAAAAAAGCGTCGAGGTCCAAAACCGCCCGAGGCGTTAGGCGTTCGCTCGAGCGAAGCGAGGCACTAAAATATAAAAATATATAATATAATTATAAATATAATTATTTAAATTAAAATATGATATTAAATTAAGAAAATCAATAAAATTTTACATCAAAGCTATTCATCATAATCAATATTATTGTCATTTTCACACAAATCATCTTTATTGAATTCGTCCTTTTCCTCTTGTCCTTCCTCGCTTGATGCTTTTGCACTCATTTTTTTCTTTGTCATTTGTCTTGTATATGTTTGTAATTCTCCAGCACTTGAAGCTCTTGCCACTCGGGCGATGCGAGGCAAGGCCCGAGCGCCTTGTTTCATGTCCAGGTGCCTTGCTTCAAAGAGGCGAGCACCCAGCCCAAGCGTCGGGCGCTTCGGGCGAGCACCTAGGTTAAACCAGGTGATCGAACCAGATTTTTAGGTCTTGTTGGTCTCCGATGCTTTAGTTGGTTCAATCGAACCAACTAAATCATCGATATTAGGCTCCCACTCGTGATTTCCCTGACTTCCCCAACCCTAACACTCAGTGATTTTACCGTCGAGATTTCTTCTTCATTGTCGCTACTCTCTGTTGCCGCTGCCATTGTCGCTGCTCGCCGCTACTGTCGGAACTCGCCGCTGCCACAATCGTTGCTCGCGGACTGGTCGCCGCTGCCACAATCGATGCTCGTCGTTGCTGTCGTTGTTGCTCTCGCTGTCGCCATCACTTGCCGCTCCCGCTCTAGCTACGACTGTCGCCTGCTACCGTTGTCGTTGCCTCAGCAGCCTCGGTTTTCTCACACTCATCTCACTATACTGTTAATAGTATATTAACTGTATACTGCTAACTGTATACTAATAATAGTATTTTTATTTATTAGATTAATAATATATTATTTTAATTTTAATACTATTAATTTTTATTTATTTAATAATATATTTTTTATTTAAAAATAAAAAATATTATTATGATTTATTTATTTATTGTGATTTTATACCCTATTTTTTTTAATTTAATAACATATTTTTATTTAAATAATTATATTTATTAATTATATTAATAGTTTCACTCACAATTCGAAGCATTACATGTCAAACTAAGTATTTTGATAGTAAATTACTATAAGTTCGGGGTGAAATTTTCAAAAAGTCCCTATCCACTATTCAGTTGTAAAATTTATGTTATTATTAGCAATAACATAATAACATACTATAGTTGAAATTAATTATATCAAATTATTAATACCTGGAGACGTAGTTGTCCTTGATCGACTGCAATTGGAATTCTAAAAAGACTTTCAGCATTTTTTTATAGAGATAATTCATGACTAATCTTATCTTGTACCTTAAGGCTTGGAATTAATCTTGCAACGCACTGATATAACCCATCCAAAACATCTGCATCAAACCCAACAGATTTAATCTTATAAAAGAATTCAGGGTTCAAATAATATCATACTGTATGTAAGGGACGATAAAGTTGATAATTGCATCTTTCATCAATGATTATAAATTTTTTTTAATATTTTTCTTCATTTTCATTAAAAGACTTTTTAATCGTCTCCTTTGCTCTATCCATAGCCTTATAAATATATCTCATTGCAGATTTATTTTTATTATCCACCAATTGAAGGACTTGAACAAGAGGGCCCTTTACTTTTAATATATAAACTGCATGATTCCAAAAGAATGACATTAAGATGATAACAGTAGCCTCTTGCCTTTTGCTTCTTTTGCCCATTTGCTTGTCCCTCATTTCTCAAAGGTAAACATGTTTATCAAATTATGTTTTTGACGATGCACGCTCTGTAATGTCAAGAATGAAATAGTAAATCGGGTGACATCATATCTCACTAATTCTTTGTTACGTGTGAATTCTCTCATCATATTCAAAGCCCCAATATGATTATAAAGAAATCAATACAATATGTCGTACATGGAGTCCAATATAAGTGTTGTCTTTTTGTTTCAAGCAATTTACCCGAGACAAAGGATAACAAAAATGATAAGACTTAAGAGTTTAACACATTTAATTGAAGATAAAATAATTAAAAATTTAAAAGATTAATATTACCAGCTACTACATAGTTGCTTCCATTGTTGGTTATGATTTGAATGATATTTTGTTTTCCAATTTCTTCTACGAACTTGTCAAGTAAATCATATATCTTGGTTTTAGATTTTATAAAAGATGAAGCATCTATTGACTTCACAAACATAGTCCCTAAAGAACAGTTAATCATAAAATTAATTATACTCCTACGTCTCCTGTCAGTCTAAGCCTCTGACATAATAGAGCAACCATGTGTTGCCTATGATTCTTTATGACCCTTTAGTAAGTTATTTGTATAATTCAACTCTTTTTGCAATAATGGAACTCACATCTCATAATAACTTGGAGGTTTTAATCCGCACCATATCTTTCAATAGCTTCAATCATTTCTTTAAAACTGCATAAACGAATTGTACTAAGGGGAAGACTAACCTGATTGAAGAAGCGAGCAATGTGTTGAATTGTTCTTCCTCTTATTTCTTTATTACAAGCATCACTTATGTTTGTCTGTCTAAATTTTGAGCCTCCTGTTTGACCTTATTGCTTTTGTGATCCTTGAAACATATATAGATCCATTGGTCCTTTTTTACCATTCTTAGTATTCATAATTTTTTTTTCCTTTTTTGTCGTATATTTTTTTCTCACTTGGGTTAATACTCATAGAATAATCTTCTTCTTCATCCCTGAGATGTTCAACATTACCTTATGGTAAATTTCTATAAGATTCATTCTTTTGCATCTTCTTTTCTTTCATATAACTCAACAACTCTTCTTTTATCTTAGGTGGACACTTTTTGTAAACTCCTGCATTCTTGAAATTTTAGATGTTGTTTTGCATGAAAAATATCACATATAGTAGTTTTATCATAGAACATGCAAGTCACTGCATTATGATCTTTCGGATCCTTTAGATAATTATACTTTCATGCATGATCTTTTTTTGATGTTATTGAAGAATCTATTGAGTTGCTCTGTACACTTGCCATTTATCTTGAAACATAACAATAATTTCAAATAAATAAAAATTAATAGTGTTAAAATCAAAATAATATATTATTAATCTAATAAATAAAAATACTATTACTAGTATACAGTTAGTACTATATTGTTAACAGTATATTATCGAAGTGAGAAGAGTGTAAAGGAAAACTGAGGGTGCTGACTGAGAGCAGTGGTAGCAGCAAGCAGCAGGAGCGGTGAGCGACGACAGTGACAGTGGTAGTGGGAGTGACGACAGTGGCAGCGACAACGGGAGCAACAAGCAAGGTTAGGGCTGATATCGATATTTTGGTTGGTTCGATTGAACCAACTAAAGCATCGGAGACCGAACCAGACCTAAAACTCTGGTTCAATCGCCTGGTTTAACTCGGGCACTCGCTCGAAGCGCCCGGTGCCTAGGCTCGGGCGAGCACCTAAGCGATGCCTCTTTGAAGCGCGCCGCCTGAAAATGAAGCGAGGTGCTCGGGCCTCGCCTCGCCTTGCCCGAGCGCCTAGGCGAGCACCCGAGCACCTATTGAAATCGTTGGCATAGATTATTTCGAAGTTTATATGGACCTTGACCCAAGTTGATCAATACGTGGTTCAGTTTTCTTTAGAAAATTGGAACTGAGAGGGCTTCTTATGCCTTGAAGGACATGAAAGCAACTCCAGATAGACAAGGCAATCACTGGCTTGATTCTGTAAGGGATAAAGAAAGAAATGTTCTTGAACAAAGAGTTTTGTGTGTACTAGTAACGGAAGAGTATTAGTCCCATCCTATTCAGTTAAAAGGTTGGATTAGATTAGGATTTGACTTGAGAGATAATTACCCAAGTTCTTTTCCTACCGTAACAGGATCTGACAGCCTTCACACCCAAAAGTCATTTTCTTATGGACACCACACGGCTAACCTTGGTGTGCACAGTAAGGGTCGATCATTATAAACTGCAGTACACATTTAAATTTTTTTCAGCAGAGTATTCATGTATATGATAGATTATTCTAAATAAATTTATATTTCTGATAAAACCGTGAGTCTTCATCACTAGTAGCCTTGTAAATGGTCATGCTTGTAAGTCTTCAATGTTCACGTCTTAAATTGTTTTTTTATTTATTTATGGATTAATTAATTTACATTGTGAAACAGTGAGGTTTCTCATTTATATCAACTTCTCGAGTAATGAGATTTTTAGACAGATATGCTGTTGACATTAACCCCAACTGGACTGTCAGTCTCATTCTTAAATATCATAACTTTGTTCTGAATTATTGTACATGTTTTAGTACTTTAATCTTTCATGTTAGATCATTTTCCTTTGCTTGAACTTATAAAGGACTTTGGACCATTTGACTCTTAACCGTATAATGTAGTTTTTTTTATCAGTTTAACCATTGGAAGCTAAAGTGTTTTTCTATTTGGTAGGCATATCGGTCGAGCATGTTGAAAGCATTTAAGAAGACTCTTGAAGAAGGAATATTCACATTTATAATTGGTATGCTGTGACATTTGGAATGCTGCTTTTTTTATTCTTGAAATCTGAAGGATTTATATTATTTTGAAGCTTTATTCTTTATCGCTTGCTTGTCAGCATTTAATTACCATATGTAATGCTTATTCGGTGCTTTGCTATCAATGTTCAAAGGTTTGGTTCCATGCATTTTTTTCCTATTTTAATTTCAACCATGGTGGTAGCTTTACCTATTTTTTGACACTTCACGTTATGCTGTTTGTTGCCCCTGAATATTGAAAAAACTGAGCAATCCTATGTGAGAATGGTTGACCTGATTGTCCCAATATATTAGGGCTACTGTTGGACACATCAAGATATATTTGTTTGGTACTAGATGAAATGGTGGTTGCAGTGCTTAAGCATTCTGCGCTGCCTTCAGTTTTCACTAATGACTAATGCAGCATTGTTCGGCAACTGACTCCATTTGTTGCTGGTATGTTTGCCTCGTTTTAGTGGATGACCGCAATCTGCGGGTAGCTGATTTTGCTCAATTTTGGGCAGTTGCTAAGGTATAATCTCTTTCTTTGCATTCTTTACGAGTATTTATCTTTGAGTTCTTTTTGTATTGTTTGAGAGTTTGTTGAGAACATGCTATGTAATTATAAGGTTAACCTTGAGTATCAGTAATGTCTGAGATATTCATCTGCAACAGTATCTAATTATATATATTATTATATACCAAAATATTGGGATTTCTTGAAATTTTTGGAATGGAGCATCCTTCATGCTATCTTTATCATTCTCTTTGCTCTAACTGGTACATGTGTATATATATGTCTGCATACACACTGAGAAGCTAGTCTGTTTTGTTCTCTCTTTTGTCACTATTGTTTTTCATTGTTTACCATTCTTCATTTTCTGCTGCCAGCATGCTAAAAACAGTATGCTGGTGGCACACCTAGAAATCCTTGTTCTATTCCAGGTACTTTACAGGTTAATGTTTCAGGTTAAGACAGGAAAAATAAACATGAATAAGAAAGGAAATGTATTCTTCTTGATCAGCTACTCATCTATTTTGTAGAAAATCCTATGTTCCTGATTAGCCATTTAGGCCTTGTTTCACAATAGGTTAATTTTGGTGTATTTGAAGTTACCATGGTAATTTTACTGTAGATGCAAATTTTTTCCAGCATACCATTCAGGAAAGTTCAGGTAACTAGGATTTTAAGAACACTGGAATATTTAACAAGTGCCAGGGTATAAAAAAAGGAACACTGGAATTTTTGTTTTCAGTATTCTCTTGGATAAAAACATTCTCTTCCTTCTTTTCTCTCACGCATCCTGTCTCACCACCAAATCTGGTGCCTGCAACTGGCTGACTGGCTCACTTCCTTCATCACTGTCTACCCAAAAGCTCTTTCATATATGACCACCTAAGGCATCATTTCCTGTATCAGTGCCCTTTTGCAGCTTGCCTCTCTATTGGTACCTGGTTCTGCCCCATAATAACATTGAGGAATTTGGCCAGGCTGCCTCACACTTTCAATCACAGTGTAGTGGTGCTATGGCAATGGCGCCTTAGTCAGTCCCCTTATGGACTCTCAGGCCCATGACTTTGAGCAGCATCTGTGGTTGGCCACCTCCTTCCAGGATTCAGAGCGGGGAGAACTGAGGATCCATGGAATTCCTTGTCTGCTTAAACATTAAAAGCTGAATAGAATTAAAGTAAAATCCAGTTTGTTTTTTATCCTTCAAATATTCAAAATTTTATTCTGGAGTATGTAGTATCTCTTAGGTTGCTAAAGCCCATAGGCTTCATGCAAATCTAGAATCAAAGGGTCCAGTATGAAAAATTTTTTGCTTCATATTTAACTTGCAGATATGAGAACTTCCACTAAATTGCTCCTCTGTTTTGCTGACCTTGTCATTTAGCATATTTTTATGTGCTGAACTGTATTGCTGTTTATTCTAGTGGAGGTTGGAAGCCAGTTAGAAGGCTGTTATTGTAGTTCACTAGGTTAAAGCATGTAACATACTTGGCTGTTAGGGACTGATGTTGTTGTGACAATAGTTGGTAATAAGCTGAATCTGGGCTCTTGAAGTGAATATGTAAGGCTACTTTTACTGGAGTCAGTAAACTGCTACTGAACATATCATGTTCTGCTTGCAGCAGTTCTTTCGCTTTTGGTTTCCCCATTTCTGTTATTTCAGTCTGCTTTTATCTTTAGATTTCCATCAATTTCTGAACCATTATTCAAACAACCAGGTTGTCATATCTTTAAATGGACTGCAAGTGTGAAATTATTAGAAATTGTCATTTACAAAAATGAGGCTAAGCTTATTGGTTTTAGACCCTAATGGTTCTCCAATTTGAAAAATGGGTAGAAAAAGAGAAAAACCTACAATGACACTATCCACGGGTAAATGTGACATAAAATTCTATACCATTTTGATCATAAATTTTTGTTGTAATGGTAAGACATTTTTTATTATTTCAATTTGCATATTTGTGCTTGACGCAATTTATTTGATTGCACATGTTGTAAATGCCTGTTATATTTCCTTTAGAAAAACAGTAAATTCTGATGAATGTCAATTATGTGGATAAGTTTTGAATGTATTGTTCATCTTCATTTGTCATAGTCATGTTTGTGTTGCAATCTTTGTTTACATGTTATCCATCTTAGTGAATCGATTTTTTGTTGGGGTTGTCGTTCAAAATTGGTGCATGATGTGGGTATGAGTTTGATATGCATGGAGTGTAGGAAGGGTAATCTTACTTGGTTCTCTATTTTGGGTCATGAGGTGTTTGGGCTGCTATTTTTATTACCATTAAAAAATGAAAAAAATATTTAAAGAGTATGTTCACAAAGAATTTGTCTTTTCTTATAATTTATCTTTTTTTTTCATTCCATTTTCTTTTCTACATTTTTTTTTCTTTCTATACTTCTCTTATTCTCTTCTCTTTCTATTTAATTTTTTTCAATTAATTTTCTATTTAAACCTAATTTGTGGTTTTATGAAAGAAAGAACCCAAATCCTGTAAGTCGCAGAATTTTATAATTGGTTACAGGATTCAATTCACAGACTCATGCAAGTTCTACCTCTCTTGCTCTCTATCCATCTATTGTCTCTATCTTTATCTCTCTCTTGGCCTACAATCAGTTGAAAATGATCTCCGATGGTGACAGTGAGCAATGGATATTGCATGGGTGAGGGGCTGTTTGCAGCAATCAAGCGTGCTCCTCTTCCTCCCCGTGTCTTGCTCCCCCTCTTTCTCCTTTTTCTTCTTCTGTTGAGATTGAGAATGAGATTTTTATTTCTTTTGCATGTTTCAGTTGGATCCCTTTGTGAACCAGATCACATACAACCATGATCCTGGATGCAAAAGACTCGTACTCTGGATCAAACAACTTAGAATGTTGTACCCAGGGGGTACAGCAAATTTATTAACCATACTACTGACTTCTGCCAAAAGATATCTCTTATGTGGTTTACCTGAAAGTTAAGTGGAGACAAATAATTGTGATATCTTTTGGCTTGCCTTCTGATCAGGGTTTCTTTCTAATAGAAGTTTTTCTTTTATAATGACCTGTTTCTATGTCTAAATTGTTGTGATCACTTCATCAGTATAAGCCATTAGTTTGATTTTGTCTGATATACCCTGTCATTCGAAGGTTAGACTCAGCTAACATAACTAGATATTAAAGCTATTGGTCCTGTTCAATTATGGAATCCATGCTGGGAAGCTTTAGTCAGCTTGATCTTTGTGCTGGCCCTATTTAACTGTTAAGTCGTTCAGTATTGAGCTTTTTGTTTATAAATAATTGAATGGTGTGGAGAGAACAGTGTCTTGTCACATGCAATTATTTTGTTCTCTGTTTTGCTTTCAAAGCATCTAATTCTTGGATAAATTGGTATCCTATTTTTTAACTTAAAGACTATTGAATTTATTACAAGAAAAGAGGATAATGCTGTTGAGAATCTTGCAAACAAGGAGTGATTTCTGGAGGGTAAATAAGGTAAAGCGTACAAATAGTACATATCATGTATCTTTGAGAATGTTTTGATGATAGGTCGGGTTCCAACTTCGAAAACTTTTGATACTTTTTAAGACTGTAAATGGTTAGTCCTTTCCTAGGAGGTTGCTACTATTATAGGTATTTGTAATGTTCAAGTCAAACAAAATGCTGATTATATCTTTGTTAGGGCCAAACTTGCCTGTTAAATCCACTTTTGACTTAGCCATTATATACTTATTAAATTCACTATCTTTTATTATTGAAATCATAATTTCTTTATCAAACCTAGTGTGTTCTCTGTAAGAGAAATTTAAATTTAATTTGAAGATCGTCCTTGTTAAGGTTTCTCTCTACTGGTATTAAAGGGACATAATGTGTTTTTGAACTGTATTTGTACATCTATCTTGCAATATCTTTAATAGTTCAGTTTATGTTTTTTTTTTCTTTTGGATAATTACTAACAAGGGTTTTTCTTTAAGTTGGAAACTGATGAATGCCACATCTATTACAAGTGGCTGAATTTCTTTGCTTCTGCTGCTTCTATATGCTTTAATACATTTTTTGCATATTCTTCCTTTTTGTTGTTTCATTGTGAACTGTGTCAAGTGCCGAATAGCAGTGAACTGACTGTAATTTTTTATAGTGTAATGAAGAAATATTGGTTGACTTAGATGAAGGCTATTTATGGAAACAATAAGTGTTCACTGAAGTTCTTTTGACGTAAATTATTGACTATTTGAATTTAGAATTGTGTATTAATAAGTGAAGATTGCCTTGTTATGATCATGCTTCTCATGATTGTCATATTTCTTGAGCAGAGATCGGGCTATGAGGTATACTTGCTGGAAGCTCCATATAAAGATCCAACGGTGAGATTTTGATAGTCCTTGCAAATTGAAGCTTGACTCATGCTTAAAAGACTTTACTGTCGTCTATTTCAAACAATTTTGAACAGGTTAACTATTGGGTTTTTTGGGATATTTGCATGTGTTCTTAGGTTTCTTGGCTAACAAATTTACTACTTTAGTACTAGATAACTTTTCTGGACATTGAAATTTGCAAGGTATGCAATTTCGTATCGTACCGGGGTTTCGACGTTCGCTCGATACGGTACCAAACTGTATACCGAGCTGTATACTGTTCGGTACACCGCTCGGTGTGTTTGTGTGTATAAATATATAATTCGACGACGTCGCCTCTCTCTTCTCCAAGGTGCAGCGACGTTGTCTCGTTTATATATATATAAATTAATAAATATATATATATATATATATATATATTTGTTTATAAAAGGCGACGTCGCCTTTTCCTTCTCCTACGCTGGGCGACGTCGTTGAAAAATATTATATATATATATATATATATATATATATATATATATATATATATATATATATATATATATATATATTGTTCCATACTGTCATGGATAAAGTTCTAAACAGGATTTTGATGTAATACTTATGTATGTCTGTGTCTTTTGGTTTGTTCATGCTTTGCACAATATGTAGAGGGACGGTCGAAGGCTTAAAAGCCTCATTTTAGTTGGGTTTGATGGCCTTCTTAAGCTTGTAAATAAAGGTTGTGTCATGTGGACACTTGTGAGAGATATTCGGTCTATAGTAGGGTCATGGGCATGACGGCGCAAAGGTACCGCAGAGGCAGGACTTCCGTGAAAGTCATTGATCCCTTGCTCTCATGGAGGTAGAGCGCTTGATCGTGAAAGGGGCCGAGGAGGTGGAGCATACAGAGGCAAACTCCAAGTACCGAGACAAGGCTGAAGGGCAGAGGCTAAGAAACTTCGTAAGACCGGTGTCAACGAGCTTCTCATCAAGATAGCCGAAAGTGAAGGACTTCGGGTTATGCAAGAGTGCACGACCAAGGAACGAAGCAGGCAGTACGTGGTGTTGTACCTTTGCTACTCAGTGGAGTAGGCGGCCGGGTTGATGGAGAAGACGGTACAATCCCAGAGGCGACCAAAACTATTAGAGACTTACTCCAAGTTGGGGTGAAAACTTCTTGCATTCCAGAAGTTCGATAACGTTGAGAAGATGAATCACAGTAGCTAACTCAATGTAAAGAGTGCAAACACTTCGAGTACTTCAGAAGTGTGAGCAAAGAGCAGGTGAAGGCCAATAACCAGCTCGATGCATGGAGTACAACCCTTGAGGAGGCGGGTAAACTCAAGTAACCATTGCCTTCTCAACTCTTAAAAGAATGGGCAAAACCGAGTACCCTAATCTCTTATCTATCCAGCAGAGGAACGCTGCATAGGTTCAAAGACCATTCGAAGATAATGAAAGACAATAGTTGTCAAATCCTCACCAATGGTGATCAATGCTACTGAGAGTAGATTATCCGCTTCGTTTCCCAACAGAATGTCAATCGATAGTGGAAGTGATGCTAATCTACTTGGAAGTGACAACTAAATGAAAGAAGAGTTGATGGACATTTTGTTGAGGAAGGATCCAAAACTTCGAAAGTTTGCGAGGCGATGCTCGTTAAAGCTCCAACAAGCATCCACTCAGTTCAAGCAGCATGAGACATTTGAGAGACTGACGCATAGTAAGGATGGTCTTTTCCTTCATCTGGAGGATCTGCAGGAATCAACAAGGGTCAACACAACTCAGCCAACCCCACATTAGAGTCAAAGTCATTGGCGAGTTGAAACAACATAGCAGATCAAAAGTTTGACTACTCAACAACAGCAGCTGGGAGCTAAGAGGCGCATTGCAGCTGGAGCAAAAGATTGAAGACTCAGCAAAGGCGATGAGTTGCAGTGTACGCTTCGACGAGGACGTCGAAGGAATAAGTGGGGGAGAATGTCACGGACAAAGTTCTAAACAGGATGTTTGATGTAATACTTATGTATGTTCGTGTCTTTTGTTTTGTTCATGCTTTGCACAATATGTAGAGGGATGGTCGAAGGCTTAAAAGCCTCATTTTAGTTGGGTTTGGTGGCATTCTTAGGCTTGTAAATAAAGGTTGTGTCATGTGGACACTTGTGAAAGATATTCAGTCTATAGTGGACTATTTTGACCCTTTGTTATGCAACCGTTCAGAGCTTGTAAAGTTTGTTTGTAATTTGCATTGTCTATGAAGTGTTTTTGGAAATGTTTGCTTGTGGATCCCGAGTGAGGCGTTTTCTCTAATTCGTTTTCTCTTTTGTATGTCCTAAGGGACCATGGGAGGCTTCGGGGAGGTTGCGGACGGACACGCAAGGGTGCCACACGAGTTAGGGAAAACTAGCTAAGTCCGTGACAATCTGGTAACTGGCGGTCCATGTACCGGTAAACTGACGGACCGGTATGTACCGCCTGTACCGGACGGTATTATTCGAAATTGCATACCTTGGAAATTTGTATATGAAGAATATCTGTTTTCAAGTTTATGGCTATATGCTGAAGAAAACAAATTGTTCAGATGTCATTTGATCAAGATTTCAATTTAGAATGAAATCTTGTTCAGATAGGTTAACAAGATTTTTAGACCCAAGGCTTCACTCATGGATGCAAAGATCCAGTTTTTATTTATTGTTTATTTGGATAACAAATGCATTCCAAGCCTGGATTTAGGTTGGAAGTGTATGCAAATGCACATATCTGGCTACTGCATTGTTCTTAATTCTTTCTTTAGATACTAAACATCTCGTGATAAGATAGCTTTTTCTATGTTTTCATCATCTGACCTTGTTCATAGATGGAAAATTCCAGTTGCCATTTATTATCATATGGCTAAGGAACATGTCACAAGTGGCATGGATTTAGGTTGGAATTGTATGCCGATGCAGACATCTGGCTAAGAGAGGAATAATATGGAAATTTCTTTCCATCTTCTTTCCCACAGTAATAAACTTGTCATGAAGTTTACCTTTTCCTTCTCTATTTGTTTCTTTTAAGTCTGTCATTGATCTATGTGACCATGAAAGAGTCAGAGAGCAACATGCCGTCATGCATAGTGGCTAGAAGTTACTGTACATGGACTTTCCTTCCATTTGTGCCATTTAGTTACCGACATCTCTGTAGAGCCCTGCATTTATACTAATTTCACTAAACCAGCCATAGATGTATGGCCACAAAACGATGGGACATCAGAAATAGCTGGTCTTTATAATGAAACATGTAGCTTCTGAATGTTGAAATTGCTCTACTGCATTTGATTGTCTCATTCTCAAATCAAAGAAATTGGTAACTGTGACAATTATTGTTTGAATGAATTATCCAAAATTAACATTTCATATATTTTTAATTTGTTTTGATTTTTATTTGGAATTATAGGGTTGTGCTGCTAGGAATGTGCATGGTTTTACCCAAGAAGACATACAAAAGATGGCAGAAAAATGGGAAGAAGCTCCACTTTTATACCTGCGACTTGATATCCAGGTCTTGTTCATAACTTCATATTATGTTAGATAACAAGCAAAATATTTTTCATTACCTAGCTCACTATTTGATGCAATTTTATTGACTTGCAGTCATTGTTCCGTGGGGATGATCTGAATGAGCATTCTATTCAAGAGGTGATGTGGTGTAACATTTCCATCATGATATGAGAAACGTGGACGTTTATTTTAAGTCAATTTTTTTTAGCATGCTTGGAGATTAGTTAGTAGTGAACTTGGCTGATACTTTTGTTCCTGATTCATGTATATTTGTTTGACCCGTTTATGTTTTTAGTTATTTAACTTGTGGTTGTACTATATCTTTTTGATTCTATCAACTAATGTCATGAATCTCATGATATGGAGTGTTGGTGCAACACCAGAATTGAAGTTAAAATCAGCTGACAACAAATATGGTGGGTATGGCCAGAATGGCTGATCATATTGATGAGATTGGAAATGGTTGAGAAAATAGGTTAAAATTTTAAAATCATTAAAATTTAGAGATATTAGAAAAAATACATTGAAAGGTATAAAATATACTAAAATGTATTTTATTAAAATTTGAAAATCTGTTATGTATATGAATACATATATAGTTATGGTCTCATTCAACATATCTATAATATACATAATTATATTATTATATATGTCACCCACAGACTTTACCTTTTGCCCTCATAATAATTGGGTAGCATTAATAGTGAAAGTGACAATGGGAAGACATGGTCGTTAGGGGACTCCACAGGCACTGACAATGAGCTACTAGTGATAATCAAATCCGCTGACTTTTGAATGGTAATTGAAATGTGACATATTAACAAGTAAGATCAATTGATCATAGTGGATATCTATTCCAATTGATCATAGTGGATATCTATTCCAATTGATCATAGTGGATATCTATCTCAAGATCAGGGTTTCTTGACTTGGATTGGCCGGTCTTGATCTGAATTGGACATTTTTAGTTGATTTGCAGTAATACCATTCAATGATGAGAACACTGTTGTCCATCTTTGATTCTCTCGTCTCCTCCTTTACTTCTCCCCTCTTATTTTCTACTTCTGTGGGTTATCAATTAGGTTGTATCGACCAAACTCAACCATTTTTCATTAGTTTGATTGTATTTAAACTAATGTTAACATATATCAAGCTTATTTTATCAGAATCGGACAAAACCTGAAACTAAAAATATGTTTGGTTAACTCTTCAAATTGTTAACTAAACACAATTATACCAAGTTAAAGAGGATATGATTTTCAACTGATTATCATTACCAGATGAAACTTGTTCATTTTTTTTAGTTTGTTTTTACCCAGTATTTTTAATCTTCTATATTAGAAACAAATGTTTGATGAAATGATGACACCAAGGCTCCTTTGTATTAAAAACAAGATGTTGAGGAAAATCCATATTGCTTATTGTTCATTGATAGAACTAATAAACTAGATGCACTTTCTTATGTTAATCAGTTATATAGAGATGGACATGGAATTTGTTTTCTACTTCTTTAAGTATGTCCAGAGCAAAGGATAGTTGTGTACATGTAATGATCGACGAATAGGAATATAGATCTGCTGATCCTCGTGTGACTCCAAGCAACCACTGTATATTGCAACTGGGTAAAGCAACACTGGTGCTAATATCAATTGTTGTTAAGAAGGAAATGAAATGGGTTCTTACATGTGTAGAGTTTTGCACTACTTGATGGTAATTGAAAACTCTTATGTAAATCCAAATACCCAATGCTATGGCTTTCTCCTCCATTGCCCGTCCATGGTCGAACTCGTTTTGGCCTACTGACACAATATGTCGGAACGTACTGTGATACAAGAACAGGAGGGAAGGGGGAAGAGGAGGAAGAAAGGAAAAGAAGAGAAAGGGAGCAGACAATGGAGGAGGGTAGGAGGCAGCAAGGGAGGAGGGGAGGCTGACATTAAAGAGGAAGGTTGCTGCGAAGGAGAGGATGGGAGGGGGCAGGGGTGGTGCCAGTGTCGGAAAGGTTGAGAAGAAGGCGAAATAGAGTAACAATTGGTAGGGCCTGATGGGGGCAGAAACGAGATATAGACTAGATGTTAGGGTTTTACAAAATTTTTTGTTAGAATTAAAAAAAAAGAAATTGAGCAAGCTTACAGCCTGGTCCAAGTCGATTGCCAAGCCCTAATGGATGGTAAGCCTGGTACAAATCTTGTATCAAGTGGTACAAGCCTCATCCCAAACTTAAATTGCCGAGTTTACACATCTGTGACAATGATTTACTGAAGGGGAGCTACATGTTTTTTTTTTTTCACTATTGAACTCCATTTAGGACAATATAACTGGTCAAACTAAGAGCTTTGTCCTCTTGATAAACCAGTTTTCCACTATTGTTACTTTGGAATTTTTTAAGACTGAACAAGAAGAGGGGATTTTTTTTTCCTATCCTTACGATATTATGAGTTATAATTTTTGCACTTCCATATCTAATGTTCCGCCTCTTATGACTTTCTTTTCCATCACATTCCACCTCTTTATCTCATATTTGCAGTAGCATGTACAGGCCATGAAAGTCTGTCTTTAGTAGCATTATTTTCTGGTTATTTACTTCCTATCTTCTGTTTTGCCATCTTTAATGTGTGATGATTTCTGAAATGGGAAATCCACAATAGTTAAGATTTTATTGTATTATTAATTCATTAACTGCCAGGAAAGAAATTCAGTTATGGATATTCTGAATCGCATGAGAGCAACCCAGATTTGTTCTGCTATTACACATGCTTTCAGAGCTGATATGAGATTTTTATTTTTTGGTTCTTCCTATTGCATGCTAACATTTATTTCTCTCATTCTAGAGAAGTCAAGATAGTTTCATTTTCATCTAAGAAGCTTTGTATTCATCTTATTTTTGCCTATTTGTGATACAACTACATAGATTGGTGATGATAATATATGTGTGTGTGTGTGTGAAATATAAAATCTTGGAAGGTGATGTTGATATTTAACATCTCTTACATATTCTAAACTTTACAGTTTATGGAATCCTTGTCCTGTCAGTGTCAATAAAAAATACCTCCTTTTTCAGGTTGACATGGACATCAATGATTCGGACTGTGATGATGATGGTACCAAGTTGCAGGATGAGGAAAGCCTTAAGCCTTCTGAACCAAAATCAGTGGATTATGTACCTGATAAAGGTACTCTCTGCGTCATCCTTTCTAATTTTTGAGCATCTTTTGTTGCTTCTAGATACTTTATAAGGATGAGAACGTGACCGACAAAGGTATAATAAGCCCTAAAAGATGTGTATAACAAGCAGTAACTGGTGTAGGACAATAGTTCCATCTTGCAAAAGTTTTTTATTGCCATGGGGATGTGCTTTAAGTATTATCATTTTTTTTTCCTTGGTGCTAAGAGCCAATCCTCTTGATGAGAGCCTCAATGTCATTCTGGAGTCTATTATCAAGGTGCTCTTGTTTCATTTTCTTAAGTGAGTAGGGGAAGGGAGTCTTAAACCTAAATGTCAAGCCTAATCCACTCCTACAGATCGGACCTTGATCCTTGCTCGATTGGTTCACTGACTCAATCATCTTATAATGGACCAACTTTTAATTTTCTGCATGAAACTAGTGGTTGAACGCTGGTTCTTCCTCTGTTTGGTATTGAAGAAACAACCTTCCTTGGTGCTTATGATGGATGATCTTATTAGGGATATTCAGGATAAACTTTCATGATCTATGTTGTTTGCTGATGTCATCATTTTGATTGATGAGAAATGATTTGAGATACTGATTAAACCTAGAGCTATGAGACAGCATGTAGTAGTTGGGAATTTTGAACAAGTTATGCTAAGACAAATTTATGATGTGCATTTTATGTAACATCTAGGGAGGATTAAATGTAGTTGTAATAGATGGACCAGAAATCTCAGAAGTCCACCAACATGAAGGGAAGTTTGAAGAAGATATTGCTAAAAGAATTAAAATCAGATGGTGAAAGTGGCTAGAGGCATTTATAGTGTTGTCTGACGGTTGTATGTTGCTCAGATTAAAAATAAAATTATAAGATAAATTTGTTGGATTGTATGGAGACAGCATATGATGTTACCAAAATGATTGTGTGGGATTATGGGAATAGGTAACCTTATATTATTTTGCATTCATGAACTATTAAGGTAATATGATTGAGGATAGAATTAGAACTTTTGAAGGTAGCATGAACTTTGAACACCTCAGAATTATGACCAACAAATGTGCTTATTACGAGGCGAATCAATTCAAATTAGTAGAGTAGAAGAGGTGGAGGAAAACTAATAACATTATATAGAATTTGCAAACAAGAGATCTGATTTCAGTTTAACTAGTGGTGTTGCCCCCAATGAATCTAATGTCAGGATCCAGTCCATTTGACCAACCTCAAATAGTTGGCAAGTTATTTTGTTGTTATCGTATACTAAGGGCATGATTGGTTAGTCAATATCGTGCGGTTGGATGTTGAAATTTTAAAGTGCTGGACTTCTAGTTGTTCCTGCTGACATACACTTCCATTCTCTGGCAGGTTGTAATGTTGAAAACTGGCAGCTTCATAGCTAATTGTTTAATTACTTAAAAGACAAACCAGTTTGGCTGGGTATTTCTTGATCAAAACACTACATTTCAAGTCTTGGCAAAATGCTATCTTGAGACATTTTTCGTGATATCAGGAAACTCCCCAGTTTGTCTTTTTTCCTTGTGATCTATTTTAATGAGAAGTTTGTAATATGAATATTTTCTTATTCCCTTAATAATCTTTATTATAGTTAGGATGCGGATTTTTCTACTTTTTTCTCAAATGTGACAATTTTGAGTGGTTTGTCATTAGGCAACTAATCTGATGAAGCCATTTGCCTTCTTATAACTTCTCCAGTTATGGCCATTGTTTTATTTATCTAATTTTTGTACATGCATAGATTTGATATGCATTTATTCTTCATGCAAGAACTAGTATAAATGATGATTTATGTGTCCTTTTTCCTTCATTTTCCTAGATTTATCAAAAGTTGGAGAAAAATGGGACTCTGAAGAAGAGGAGGAAGGACAGACGAGAATCAAAGAATTAGGGAGCAGTAAATGGTCAAAGGATTTGGAAGAAGATATTGAAAACTCAGAAAATGTCAGAGGAAATATAAATGCTCTTTCTGGCCTAATTCAAGCTTATAGCAAGAGTGGAAAATCTGTTCACTGGGGTGATCAGGTAAATAATGTCATTTGTTGATTTTGCAACACAAAAGACCAACGAACTTTCTAATTTTGCTAATTGCTTTATATATACTAGTTTGATGATGTCTATTGTGAAAGGATTTACTTCTTAACCAATCATTTTGTATATGATCCGTTCATATTATGCTTGTAATACAAGAACAAACAATAAGCCATTGAGCTTTGTCAAGGACAGTATCACTAGTCAGATTAAGATATCTCGGTTATCATAGAGCTTTTCTTAGATGTTCCTCTGTAAGCCAAATTAACACACCTCACCTAACCAGTGGTCTTTTGCTTCTTTTGGGCATATTATGCTTGTATGTGCATTATGCAAATTAATGATCAACTAATGATGCTAAGTTCTTTATGCACATGATTAGAATGGTTGTGTTGTCAACATTAGGAACAAATATAATTTGTTGAGACAATACTAATTTTGCACTATTTTCAATTACATTAAGGGTGTGTGGTTGCATCATGTGAGTTTTATTTTTTTATGCAAGAAATGTCTATATCATAGGTTTGCTATCATGAACACGAGTGTTTTCTCATGCTTTAAAAACACTGTTGGGTCAGTAAACAGAGAGGCTACATTCCTGAGATGAATATTGTTGATCTGCTGAAGAGAAACGACTACTGTAGAGTTAGCTATGTTAGCTTCACTATGTTATCTTTCATATTCTGTTTATCATCAAGTTAGTTTACTTATCTTCTAACAACTTAACTTCTTGTATGGTTTTGTTCATGTGTTTGTTTGGAAACTGTCCAAATCACAATGAAGTTGTTGTGGTATACTTAATATTATTTTATTTTTCAGGCTGACAAGAGTGGATTTTCAATTGGTGCTATGAAGAAACAAATTTCCTTGATCATTGGTCCAGGATCAGGTTACAATTTGGTGAGTGATGTGTATTGGCTTACTATCCTCTTTTGGTTTGCTTCACTGAATGGTTCTTTAAAGCATATGATACATGGCATCCGCTATGCTCATCACTCCTGTATGTCTTACAAGAAATAAGTATTGTCATTTCTTTGATGGGGTTTAAATTTTCTGTTTTCTTTTTGGCAACTCTATGTTGCCAATGGCAGAGTGAACAGAGAAAATTGCTATGACAACTACACCCTTGTGGTTGTTTTTTAGTATTCGCTGAACAATGGTTTCATCTGATGCAACAGAATCCGTCAGCTGAAAAAAGGAAAATGTAAAAAGCATTCAAATGGTGTTCTTTTGGTTAACTCTGTTCTTCGGCCTGCATGAATTTTGTTTCTGAATGTTCATTTAGAAACATATTGCAGGCTGACAATTTTTCTTGGCACTAGGAAAGCTGTTTTTGTTAAATAATTAGGTTCTGTAACTTTTACCCAATGGAAGTTTGATTTACTAAAAACATTTATGAAAAAGATGAATATTCTGTTTCTCATTTCATTATTTACCTATTTTTTGGTCAAGACTTCCAAGTAAAGCCTCATGCAGCATTTGATGCAACCAATCATTGGAGTTAAAACCTTCACCTTTAGTGACTTGAGTGATTGAAAAGTAAATTTATTTCTTGCAGGCCTCGAATCCGATGGTTGAAGACCAGGATTCTGTGGGAGCAACTGAGAGCAGTAGTATGAGTGAATCAAAAAGACGATTTAGTGAAAAACTACGTGCTGAGCATGAGTCTTTCAGAACTATTTTCAACAAAAGACGGCAGCGCATCGGAGGGTTCTTCAATATGGAAGATGACTAGGACAGTCATGGCATTTTGCTATATCTGAGTTCTGGTGTTCCTTATCCTCTAACCACATCATGCATACATCAAGTTGGGCTGTTGCTCAGATGGTCTCTGGAGATGAGGTCATTGCTTAAAGCCTCCCAAGAAACATCAAGGGGCCGGTTTGATGCCCCTGACAATTCGCCAACTCCATTGCTCATTTAAGCAGGGGGAAGCAAGTTATCTCACTCATGGGAAAACCTATTACAAAATTTCCGATACCTTTGATGTCAACGATGTTTATTGGGGATGACGAACAACATATTCAGTATTCATGCTCGTTCTGCTTTGCAGATTTGTTCAGCAGATTGTCGCTGCAATAACTCTATCGGCTGCTGTATAATGATTTGTAAGCATCCAGAACATCAGACAAAATGCCACAGATGTGGATTCATATTGTTAGTTTCCTTTCTGATGAAATTTCATTTTAAGAGCTTTTGCAAAAATTGTTCTTCTGGCAGCAAGTTTTGTGGTGTAACAGTATTCAACATATATATATATATATATATATATATATATATATATATATATATATAATCTGGATGGTGTACTTATTTTTTTTTAAGAGAAATTTTCACTACATTTGTTTTAGAATTCGTGCACCAGATGCTTCTTACTCTTGGTTTAGCTTTTGGTTGAAGAGTTCTTGAGGTAACTTGAGCAAGTGGAATGCTCATATCACAAGTTCTTTTAGATAATGGAAATAGGTCTTTTTTGGACCAGTGAAGCAATGGCAGCTAACCATGTTTGAATTGGCTTAACTTGTCATCCTGAAATTGAGTTGATGAATGGGTCAAGGCAGGTTGGAGAGCTTTTCTAACATTGTTGGAAAACCAACTACTATTTGCTTTATATTATTGTTAAGCTTATAAAAGAAGAATAAAAAAAAAAAAGAGTACATAAAGTTTGTTTTCTCCCGTCTACTGCTGCAACACATTGTCTATTTTGTGTTCTTGCGAGGAAAAAGTGTTATTTGGGGGAGAATACTAAACAGTCCATGAGTTCAGATTCCTTATTGTGCAAGTTTTCTTTCTTATTTCATAAGTACAATTTTCCTCTAAAATCCATATCAAAATATTTTTGGGAACATCTTTGAAAGAGGTTAATTTGATTCCAGAATTTTTTTGGGGAAAAAAAAAGCTGGAATCAAATTATGGAAACATATGACTGGAAACTTTTTTTGTCTGTGCAGAATAGTTTTTCCAGAATATTTTACATAATAATTTTTGGCTTTTATTTTAAGAAGAAAAAAAATATTTTTCCTCTTTATGTATTTCACCAATCACTTAAAGCGGGGAAAGCCAGTCATGGGGATATTCCTGTCTTTTACCGTCTACATCCTCATCCTTGGAGGCCTGCCTGTGCAAAAGATCAAACAGAGGGCTCTGCTGCTGCTCTATATAATCCCCTCTCCACTCCTTGCCAGAGAAGAGAAAGGAGTTGATTTAGAGAAGCTATAGAGAGATCAGAACCCAACTCAAACATCCTCCTCCATCATAAGTACTCTGTTTCGGTACAAGTTCTTCTACTGTTTTTTCTATGGGAAAACTCTCGGTTTCATCAAGCCATTAGGACTCCCTTCAGCTCGAGAGAGTGAGAGGTACTACTAATGGGTCTATGTGGCCCTTTCTTCTTCCTTACCTCCTCCCACGGCTCTGTCATCATGATCACCAGCTACTTCCGTCACAAGATTGCCTAATGGGACAACTTGTGCCCATTAATTCTCATCCACTGCGGAGAGGAAAGGAAGAAAGATATCTCTTTTACTTGCTCTTTTGGTGAAAGCAGAGAGAGAGAGAGAGAGACAGAGGGATGGCGGGGAGGTGGCGTGATGGGAGCTCAAGCACGGCCGTTTTGCTGCAGAGGGAGGCGACGTATAAAGAGTACGCTGGCCAACTGTTTGCTCCAGGAACTCCTACCGGCGGTTCTCTGGGTAATCTCCATTTCTATGTATTTACTCCCATCTTGGTTTACCTTTGCCTTACTTTCCTGCTTCACGTGGTGCTTCTCCTGCTCCTCTTTCCATTTGCACCATTTCACCATGGCTTCTATTATTTGGTGATCTGCACCCACAAAGAAACAAAGAAGGAACATATAGCTCAGTAGGCGCTGGTTTGGTTGCACTCACTTCAATCAACCTGAAGGTCTAAATTTGTGCCTATATACTTCTTTAATTTCTGGTTTATCTTCTCCTGGAATAGTTCTAGTTGAAGCCAAACTGTCTTTTTTGATGTATGCATTAACTTGACATGCAAAGATTCCCTGGAATAATTCTAGTTGGAGACAAACTCTGTGCCTCCTTACTTTCTGGTTTATCTATTGATGTTACCAGTCAAGAACTTCCTATCCAAATGTTTCTTGTGATCTTATGTCTGCAGAACGCTCATTCTGTTTCACCAGATCATGGTCAAGCAATAAGTGGACTGCATTCGACTTGACCTTTTATTAAATAGGTGCTTTGGTTCTACTCATAGTATCCCTAATCAATACAACAGAAATGTTTTACATGTTTTCCTAAAATGCTGACATAATAACTTCTTATTGATATGCTCTTCACAGTCGAAATCCTTTGCGTCTTGAATCATTTAACGATCATAAATGCACTAAATGACTCTCCTAAGATACTAGCATAAGAAAGATTTATGATTTAGTGTTTGGATGTATTATTAGCTCCTAATATATGCAAGTTTGAAGTGTAAGATTTATATTTCAGGCTCATGGTGTCTTGCAACTCTCAAGGATGGTTATGGGAGCAGTCCTGATAGGCCCCTATTTAGGCCAATTGAGTTGGAAGAAATCGACGACGACGAATCAGATGAGCTTCTTCATCAGCCGGAAAAGAAGAGGCGGCTAACTGCAGAACAAGTTCAATTCCTTGAGAAGAGCTTCGAGTTCGAGAACAAACTTGAACCCGAGAGGAAGCTTCGGATTGCAAAGTTTCTTGGACTAAAACCCAGGCAGATTGCTATATGGTTTCAGAACCGCCGAGCACGGTGGAAAACAAAGCAGTTGGAGAAGGACTATGAGGCCCTGAAATCTAGCTATCACACTCTCAAGATGGATCACAGTAGACTTCTCAAGGAAAAGGAAGAACTGGAGATTGAGGTACTCACACTGCACTCATGTTTGAGGTGTTTATCTTATTCCAAATATCTTTCTGATGTCAAAACAAATATATTGGAATTTAATGAGAACTTGAGATAAAATTGAAGTAAACATAATTTCTAGCATGATGTCAATCCTATTGTTTTAGGCCATGATGCATCCATCTCTTACATCATATGTTTTTTTGTCTATCCTAAATTTCTGTATTCTGAATTCCTGACCATGTGATTTTAGAGAAAATTCTTAAGATTACTTTGAATCCTAGTGGACTGTATTCTTATCAGCATGAGCTTCCTCTCAACAGGTTCTTTCTCTCAAAAATAAGCTACTTATGAAGGAGAAAGGCTGCATGGAACCATTTGAGTTGAACAGATATCCTAACAAGTTGAGGAATTCGAACTCCAATTTGGACACTGGGATGAAGAAAGTGCATGGGCAGACCATGCCATGCAAGCAAGAAGATATTAACTCTGCCAACAGCACCATGTTAGACTCTGAAAGCGCTCATTGCATTGATGAAGGTAGTTATTCTATGCTAATGGAGCTCACCAGTCCCTCCAATGCCTTCGTACACGTTCGTTCTGATCAATCACAGATTGGTGAGGTTAAAGCCTGCAGCTTCTCGAGTCTTCAGGATAATTCATGCGGTTCTGAGTTCCATGTCACTGAGCAAGACCTGTGGCTGTGGCCTTAATTAGAATGCTTAACCTACATGTATATTATTACCTGCATTTGCTGACACTTCTATAGTTATCCTTCCTCATTTTGCCCCATATGTAGTGGTAGACTTCTAGTTATTAGAGCTTAATCCAAGATGTTTAGTTCTTGTCAGGGTGTACTCAGTCATTTGATCTAGGCATGAATGATCTCGTGTTCTTTTTTTGTTAAGACCTTTCTGCTAAGGGTGACATGAATATAGATTGGTACTCCGTCGTTGTCCCGGTAAAGATGGCCTATGGTATGAGATGGGATGTTAAAGGAAAGCAAACCCCTGGCTGGTTCTGTTTACAAAGGGAATATGGTGGTGCTTGCTTTGGTTGATGTAAGAGTGTCGGATAATGTATTATCTTCATCAGTGGTTGAGAGAAGAATTCATTGTGCTTGAGATTGATCTTAGAGCTGAAGTAGAATCAGGTCTCATATTGTTTTCAGAATAATAATAGAGCATATTCTTGTAACTGGCATTTGAGAGAAGATGTGGACATGCTCAAGAAAACTTGCTAATGAAATGTGAGTCATGCTTGACGAAACGGATGATACTGAGGTTTTTGGAGTCGAGTCCACAAGACTTGAGATAGCTCAAACGAGCTCGGTATTATAATACTATCGCTAAACTACAATCAAGTAGCATAGAAAAAAGAAAGAAAAACTATTATCATATGGATGTCAAATATCTGCAAAATCCAATTCCAATCATAAACAAGCAGCCTACCAGTGAATATCACAAGAGTCCTACTCTCCATACTACTCATTCTTCTTGAATGGTTTATGATTCTGCTAAATGATTATATGGATTACTCATAAATTTCATCAGCCATTTCTGAATTATCATAAATTACATTGTTAAGATTTCAACCCTGTAGTTGATGATAATTCTTCATAAAAGAAAAAATGAAATACATCATAAAATATTTTCTTATTTACTTTTTGTGTGCCTTCTACATGTATCTGTTCGTATGAGTTCTAAAATAATCACCCAACTTTAAAAAAGCTCACATAATTCTAACTACCATATTCTTAGAAAAGTCATCTATCAATGTCTTGTTAGCAGACTCGATCATCATTGCAACACCCTTCTCCATTTAGTCTCAAGGAGATACTGAATTGAATTGATTTATAAGAGTTAGATGGACATCAATTTGGATTTAAGTATTTTGGACAGCATGGTAGTCGAATCAAAATAATTATACTTCATTTCCTGAAACTTCTTTTCTAAAATCAAATCTACTCATCTTCATGTGTGGCTTGCAACCAATATCGACTTATTCTTAATCTTGCCAAAATTATTCTTATGCCTAGGGTTCTTCACAAGGTCCCATCTTGATTCTCTGCCAAAATTGTTCTTATTCCTAAGGTTCTTCTCAAGGTTCGTACTTGATTCCTTGGACTATTTGCTGGAACTATTAGAAGATGAACAACAGTGTGGCCTTTGGATTGATTGCCAGTCTCACGTCGTTGTTTAAGCTCTTCCCATTTTTCCTTTCTTATTTCTGGCTATCCTTTTTCTTTTTCTTCTATGGTGTTTTAATTCTCCAATAGTGAACCAAGTTGGGTCCATTAACCTAATCATTCAATTCCATCTAAAAGGAAAAGGTTACAATCGAACACTAGTTGTGTTCTAAGAAGCACTTGATTGGCAATATTCTCGAAATTGACTCCAGCCCTCAATGTTTTGTTGTGACCTTGTATTTTCTCTCTTGGATAAGCATTTCGTTAGCAAGTCTTATCACAAACTTTAAACTCCCCTCTCCTTTTAGAAGGTGGCAGAGCCCCACAAATTAAGCCAAAATGCCGTCAGAGATTATCCAAAACAATAAGCAGGATAAAACACTCGTTCAACCCATCTAATATTACAAAATCCATAAGAGAGAAAAAGAAAAAATCATCCAACCATTAATGCTTGGCATCTATGATTTATATACTTCAAAATATCTTAATGATAGTACATTCACGTTGAGATCATGGGATCTAACATACCTACCGTTTAGGTGTGTTGGCCGTATAGTCCAATCTTGGATGACACTCAAACTAAAAAAAGCTAATACAGTATATTCATCTGGTTCTAATAAATCAATTGACTAAGCTTGAGGATGGAGAACAAAAGTTAGAAGAAGCCAACAACTTTGAAATTCAGTACGAAATCTAAGACTCAGGTTATTTTGGCACGTACCAGTCAAATCAAGGGTCGATAAGATTAAAGAACGCCCATCATATTATTTCTTATTTTCCTAAAACTCAGGCCGCAAGGCAACTGAAGACTTCTCGTGGTTACTGTTTGGTCCGAAGTTTGATCTGATCTTTCATCTTTTATGCGTTTTTTTGACATCCGAATGCTAGAAAAAGTAGGGGGAAAAGAAAAAGAAAAAGGAGAAAGTAATGTACATTGTACCATACATGTGTTGCGGTTTGTTCATCCACGGCACTCGTAGCCAAGCTCGCCACGCAAGCACATATCCCACCGCCACTTGATCCAATAGCAACCGCTTTACACGCCCACGAATCATCCCCTAAAGAAAAGGCCACCACATCAGCTCAAACACTTGGAGACGACACAAAGAGGATGAGATCATGCACACATTGGCTTGCTGCAACGTCACGAAATGGGATAAGGTGACTGGTCCAATTCCTGTCCCATTTGTGGGTCCCGATCATGATTGATCATTGAACACTCCAAGTAAAAGTGAAGTGATACGTACACGTCCGAGAACCACTCAATAATCACAGCGTCGATGGCTTGGACGCTTAAATTTCCTGCACTCGGTACATCTTAAGAAAACCTATAGCTCGACTTCAATATGATTAATGCACCATAATTAAGGGTCGAAACTTTACATAAAACTCGAATCAAAGATAAGCTGGTGTGAATAAATAAGAACTTTTATCGAACCAATTATAATGAGTGCAGTGCGTAAAATAAAATGAGGTACGTACCTTTGACCGGTGATGTGATCGTATAGGATAGGTAGCGTGAAGAGTGGTCTCATCGAGGCATTCAGCTTCTGGTCTCCAGGAGATGCATCTTCTAATTCAAAAAGAACAAGAATACTAGGTTATAGTAATAATCTGTGCTTCTACTTTATCTGGCTTTTTGCCATGTGATGAGGGGGGGGGTCCTAAATGCTTACTACTTTAAAGGAAAACATGGTGGCAAAGCGCAACATACAACACTACTTTTATTTGCTCATTTGATTTGAACTACTTTGCTTGACTGCAAAAGAATAAGGAGCAGAAGTGAGGTGATTCAGTGCGATAATGAGTCCAGCAAACTACATTCAAGTGCTTGCAATTTCTCTTTTTGTTGGATTACTATGAATTATGTTGAAGTAATTTGTAGCATACAAACTGAGGTTAAATAAAATGATGAACAGGATTCTCCCAAGTAAAAGAGAGAAGGAAGAAAGTTATTGCTACCTGAAAAAGCATCTGAAAAGAATCTCTTCCAGAAATCACACCACCAGACTAGTCTGCAAAAGGATCAGCACAAAATAAAGTGGAAAAGAGACCAGATGTTTGTGAATGATGGGAGAATGCAATGTTTGATGTTTCGAGGAGGACTGGTGCACAGCTCTATTGCATAAACCATGCCAGACTCAAAAAAGGAACTGAAGATGTGCGTACCGGCAATATCATGTCCTCCAGCGTAAGAAAAAAGAAAATACAGTAGGATGGCACACACCAGCAATAATCAAGTGGGATAAGGATCACGGCATAACTGTACACCTCAACACAAAAAGTGAAGAGTGAGACTGTAGCCAACAGACAAAATATTGCTCTGTGGAAAACTTTAAGTCACATTCTGAGAATATCGCTGCCTCCATTCCATTTGAATCGCTTTCTCTGTAACTTTGATAAATAAAAGAAAAGAACCATAAACATCCAACCCAATATTGCATTTCACATATTTCATATATATTTATAGAACTCGATCGATATGGACGACCAGCAGGTAAAAAAAAATATTATTAAGCCGTCACTAACCAATCAAGATTTCTTTTCCTGTCAAGAAGAGTATGGGGGATTAGATATTAGTAGCAACGGGTTTAGTTAGCACAAAATCTATTTTGCATTTAAGGGATGCATTTCTACCTCCAGTATGGATTGGAAACTCAATTAAGAGCAGGCGTGCAAAACGAATCTCATGTTTCCACTTTCCACTCCCAAAGCCTCCACGTACAATGCTCTGATAAGAACCTCGCACCATAGTGGGAAAGCGGATGGAGGGATGACAATGATCAAGTATGTCGGAAATGTGATACTTAATGGATGGAGCAGGTCCAAGGAAGAGATGAAGGGCATCATCTCCAGCTTCCATCCCTCAGAAGCACACGAGAAAAACATAAAACGAAGATTGGGCCTTCCCATCAGGTATTTTACTTCCAGCTGCTGGGACTGGGCCTTCCATTCACCCAAACAGCCAATCCAGACCATGTGGGTTTTTCTCCGCAGCCCGACGGGATCTAGCCCTATCCAAATGGGCCCTCAAGATTCGTCGCCGTGCAACTCACGAAGACACAAAAAATCAATTTATAAGGATAAAAATTTCAGGAAACTCAACACTTACACAAGAAAATTCATATCAAAATATATCTAACCAAAATGATAAGAAGTAAGGTCATACCACTACCATCTCTTTAAGATAAGAAGAATCTGGCATTTCTTATCCCACCATTGAGGCTTGCTTGGCTCAGCTTGTATGTGAGAGAATATTGTAAGTGTTTTCCATTCACAGAAGAAAGCAGAAAATGCTGACTGATGATACTGTTTCTTTCAGTTTGATAGGATCCCAACGTCGGTAAAAAAACTTGTTCTCTTAAGCTCTTAAGCTGTGCCTGAGCTAATTCAGTAGTTGCCATATAGCTTGGCAACCTTATTTTCTGCAAGCCGTTCTCTGTAAATGTTTCAGAATCTGAAAGGAAACTTCATCTGTCAAGCTTAATTCAGAATCTTTAAAACTTGTCACTAATTTGGACCCTGGTCATCTATCAAGCTTAATTTCCATTGCAGATATCTTCTAAGTTCTAATATTTACAGTTTGATGCAAAATTGTCATCAATTACTGCATTCTTAGACCCACTGCTGCTGTGTTCTGTTGTGGAGCACCAAACAGTGTGCTTGTCACTTCACCACAGGATCAGAAGGATGGTTGTATATTTTCCTCACGTTGCATTTATGCCTTTCTGGTTCAGTTATCACAGCAACCTTCAGATCCGATGAACACGTGATACTAGTTTGATTGATACACTTTCTGCAGCAATTTTCCAGATATTTCACATCAGCATACTTCTTTGGCTGAGGAAGTGATTTCCAGAAATGCGAGGATGTCCAGTGCTCTAGCCAACTGATGACTGAATTTGATTGAACTAGATCATAATGAATCTGCAAAAGGCTTTCCAACAGGCAGCTTAGAAATTAGCTGAAGAATGCATTAAAATCTAAAACTTTGCTTTCTACTCCAAAATATTGATCTTCAACAGTGTGTTTATAAAGAAAGTAGAAAAAATAATGGTACAAGCAACAAACTTTTTGCCTATAAATATAATTTCATCTTATTATTGTCATCCTAAATGTTTCATAATTTAACTTACCATGCAAATATACTGATTGGCAGACAGTTCCATCTCCTAATAATCCAACTTATTGTCCTGCAGAAGTAGATCAGCATATGTGTGACACTAGTTCAGCCATTTTAGTGAACCTAACATAATGGAGAACACTAGATTTCCTAATGGTTAGACCTCAAAGAGAGGTTAAAATAGGCAACTTCCATTTAAATTCTGCTCAACACTGAATGTTTCATTAATATTCAGAATCTAATTCTCAGAAAATAATCAGCAAATTCAAATGTGTGAATCAGACAGAAGTCTTCCCCGACAACAGAATTTAAAGTGTGGAAATAAGAGTCGTCATGCCTAACCAAGAAAGGGCAGCAGGAAAATCCGTGCTTCAGGATTAATATACATAAACTCCCAAAATATTTGCTTTCTTAGCACAATGGAAAGGTATTGGTAATGAATAATCTACAAGCTACCAGTGCAAAATAGCCACAAATGGAATTTTGTTTTCGATGTCAGAAAAACAAGGATGCTAGAATTTTCAGAATAACAGTAAAAAGAATTATAAACATAAAATAATTTGTAACTAAATCCTGGAATTTCATTCTTCAGGACTAACACCTGAAAGACTCAATTCTCCAACCATGAACAAGAGCTTGCAATTTAACAATGCCCCACACGCAATGCAGTGATAACAGTTTGTTGCTTCACCAGGTGCCTAGCAACTAAAGCCTACAGTTATCTAATGTTATTGAATGCATGAAATGCCCTGAGTCACTGCATCCTAATACAGACATCAAAACAAAGTCAAGCAGAGCATCCCTTTCTTTAAATTCTCCATGTAAAATTTTGCAGTCTTCATATGCAATCCCTGTTTATAGAAAACACGTTACCAGTAGATTCAGCAATAAATGAAGAAGATACAAACCCTACTAATTCTACAAAAGTTACCAAATATTCCCTAAAGGCCGCTTGCACCAACTTTTGTTCGATCACTTGAAGTAGGGCTAATTATAAATTACCCTATATAGTTAGCTACCTTTAGTCTCCCGGTCCTTGCACTTTAAAAAGTTACATTGACATATGTATAGTTACAAAAGTGAAACATCTATGTCTATTTGTCCTAACGCTGTTGGTTTTACCAATGAAAACACGAAAACAAATGACAAAAATATATTTTTAACATTCCAACTAGTGTTCATGGACGGCGTCGATGGTGGTAAACGACGATGCCGCTAAGGGTCGCGGGTGGCTATTATAAATGAGGAGAGCGACGACGAGAGATGAGGGTCACTCTGCATCTACATCGAAATCGATATAGTTATCGAGTGATGAAAGGGCCATCAATGTAGATCTCGAGCGACATCGCTCTGCATTTGCGTCAGCGGCCCCTTCACCACTCTACATCTACGTCAATGCTAATATAAATGTCGAGAGAACCTTTTGCCGCTCGACAACTACGTCGGCATCAACACAATTGTCGAGCGACCCTCACCTCTCGCCATCACTCTCCTTATCCACAATAGCCACTCATGACCCCCGATGGCACCACCGTCCGCCATCATCGACATCATCCGTCTCACCAACTAGAACATTAAAAATTATTTTTTTGTCCTTGACTTTCGTAACATTACTCTCACCAACTAGAGTAAATGGACCTAAATGTTTCACTTTCGTAACTATAGGGATGCCAATATAATATTTTAAAATGTAGAGATCGGAATGTTAAAGATAGCTAACTACATGAAGTAACATGTAATCATCCTCTTGAAATACTAGGACCAAGAATTTTATTGGTTCTTCACAACTTGACTTTCAGGTGATGCGACTTCTCCAGCAGGTTGGATGCCGTGCTATTTCTTATAAAGTAAGAGTTGAAGTGGTGCTCACAAGAACTGGTCGATAAATCACAAGAGAATTCACAACAACACGGGATTATCCTTTCCAAGCAGTCTGCTCTTCATCAATAGCAGATTTCTTCAAAATTGCAAAGAGCAACTAAAGATCGGTTGCCGATCATACAAGCAAATATGGTACAGTTCGTAGATTATACATGGTGGCTTAATTCATGATGAACGCCCAAATATGTCCTCAATGGCAGGAACATAATAACCCCCGATCATATCACTCCCGAGAACTATTCAAACACCACTAAATTTAAGCCCTAAAATGCGAGATGCATAGATACATAACCCCATATCGCAACCAAAAATCACGAATGCAACAAACAAAGAAGCATCGCACATGGGGATCAAGCAACAACTCCCCAGCTCCGAATCGGATGCCCCTTGAAAGGAACACTAAGAGCAAAAAACGAAGAAGAAAGCGAGCGGGATCCGAAGCTCACCGAGGAAATCAATTCGCCGAGAGATCCGGACAGGGATCAGAGGCATATTTTGCAGACCCAGGAGCAGATGAGACATCCCTCGCCGAGAAAGCGATGCGGAGAAGGCAAAATAGGTGTCGCCGTTGTTGGCGGGAAAAGAAATGAGCCGCTTAGAGGGCTTAATATTTATTTGCTCACCTGTCATTCGGGGGACAGGATCCAGGCTTCTCCGCTATAAAAATCACAATCAGGTCCGGACACATCAGCATATCCGCACGATCAGGTTATGAAGCAAGACAAGAAATCCTTATTCGTTATAATCTTTTATCCCAAATATATCTTTACATTTGTTGCTTAACATTGGATTGTTTGCCGACGAAAGACGTGCTTGAATCATAACCTTATCGATCCTGATGTATCCACATGTTCGAGAGTCGGTGGAGCGTTTCGCTCTTGAGATATTTTTGATTTAATTTATATTTTAAATCCTCAAACTTCAACCTTTTCTCGCTTAAAACGCTGAAATCCTGAAGCTTTGGACCCGCATTCACCCTCTCTTTCCTCTTTGTAAAAGCATAGAATTAGCATTGCAACTATCATGAGAAGCATCCCAATTCGTCTCCAATTTAATCATAGATCAATCATCCATGAATCACAGGCTTTCTAAGAGAGAGAGAGAGAGAGAGAGAGAGAGATAAACAGAAGACAACCTATTATCCATGAATCACAGGCGTTATAAGAGGCTGTTGTGAAGTCCTTCCCCATTCTTCAGGTGGGCTCTTCACTTCCATAAGCAATGCCGCCACCTCTTTCATGGTGGGCCGATCCGATGGGGCTGAGTTCACACACAGCATGGCGATCCCCAGTGCCCGAAGCATTTCTTGCACCATCTGATCAGGCATTCCTTGTAGCTTTGAATCCAATATATTCAGTGCAGGTTCAAAGCTACTCATTTTTTTCCTCACCCACTCTACTATGTGAAGACCGTCACCAGTTGTTCTCTGGATGGCACTTCGCCCGCTTAGAACTCGAGGATGTTATCAACCGTAAAGTTTAGCCTCTGGAACGGGATAAAAGTCCATGGGTATGAGAAATCATCATATCCGGAGAACGATATGGTTGCTGATTTCACTACCGCTGGCTTTTTGTTTCTGTTGACAAGAATCCATGTTGCTACGAACAAGAGAGTGACAGAATCCAAAATGGCACAGACCAGTGCCACAGTTTTGATAGATCTGATAGCAGTTCTACGTACAAGATCAGAAGAACAGGTATAACCATCAAAAGATTCACAGAGATATGGGTTCTGAAGGTAGGAGTTCGATGATAGAGTTCGAAAGAATGGGGTGACCGGAATTGGCCCAGAGAAATTATTGTATGAGATGTCGAGAGAAGTGAGACTCGTAAGCAGGCCCAAGACCTCGATCCCTCCACCGAACATGTTGCTTGAAAGATCCAGAGATTGCAACTGTGTCAGACTGGACATCTCCTGTGGGATCTCTCCAACAAACCGATTGGAGCTCAAGTTCAAACAAATTGTCAGGCTTGTCCAGGAGCCAATCTCGGGAGGGATGGGACCCGAGAGGCCATTACCACTTACATCGAGCAAGGTCAGCCTCTGCAGGTTCCTTGTAGATTTTGGCAATGAGCCAGTGAGCAGATTATTCTTCAGGATGAGCTTATTCAAGTAACTGAAGTTGCCAAAGCTTGTAGGGATTTCTCCAGTGATGCTGTTCTCGCCAAGATCGAGTTGTTCCAAGTTCATTAGTTCCCCCAACTGAGGTATTTCTCCGCTGATATGATTGTCATGTACGTCCAATAACTCGAGAACTGTGATATCCGCAAACTCAGAAGGTAATTTCCCAGAGAAATGGTTAGAATAAAGATCCAAAAACACAAGGTTTTGCAGCTGGCCGATCTCCCTTGGGATTTCACCAGAGAGCTGGTTCTCTCCAAGCCTCAATCTAACCAACGATTGGCAATTCACCACACTCGAAGGCAGCACCCCTGTCAACGAGTTCCCCAACAAAAGCAGCTTGCTGAGCTTCTTCAGGCCAAAGATCTCCTCTGGGATAGAGCTGTGTGCAGTTGCCAAAGGATCGGGGAATAGATCCCGAAAACGAGTTGCCCCACAAGAAGAGACTCTGCAAGGACTCCAAGTTCCCAATCTGCCAAGGAACGGAGCCAGACAATGCGTTCTTGTCGAGCTGAAGAGCAGTCAAGTTACTGCAGTTGCTCAGCTCCTCCGGTATGAGACCTATGAGCATGTTGTCAGAAAGATGAAGTTGTTCCAAGACCACCAACCTCGCAAGCTCGCCGGGGATTTCCCCATAGAGCTTGTTAGCAGAGAGGTCAATCACCTCCAGCTCCGAGCAGTTGGCAAGCTCACCGGGGATTAGTCCCGTGAGCGAGTTTCCCCACAAGAGCAGGCTGGTGAGCTTCTGCAGCTTGCCCAGTTCAGGGGGGATCGTGCCTGTGATCTTGTTCATGTGCAGGTAAAGGCTCGTCAACTCCGAGCACGAGCCCAACTCCGGCGGCACAGGGGCGGAGATGTCGGTGTTGTGGAGAGCCAAGGTCTGGAGGCTCACCAGGTTGCCAAACTCCACTGGGATTGCGCCAGAGAGGCCGGTGGCGGCGGCGCCGAAGGTGGTGAGCTTGGTCAGCAGGCTGGGAGAGGAGCCTGTGGAGGCTGTAGCTAACAGAGACAGGAGAGCCTGGCCGTCGGGGGAAAGAGAAGTGGTTGGGCCAGTGAAGCTGAGAATGGCCATGGAGAAGAAGAAGAAAAGGCCAATGAGGTGATCGAAATGGTGTCGGTCTTCTTCATCTGTGTCGTCTTCCTCTGCTTGCTACTTATGTGGTTGTGTCAACCTCGATTGCTATATACTCAACCGATCAACGTCATTTGCGGCTTCCTTGGCGAGCTCTGCTGCAATAAGTTCACAACGATGAGACCGGAAGCAATGCACGTAAGGGAGGTTGCAGAAGGGAAGTAGAAGAAGATGATGCTGAGTCAACTTTGATCCGAATGATTGAAATGCACGTAGAATCTGCAATGTTTGGATAAATGAGGAGTTCCAAGATTACTTACCCACTAGATTAAGGGTGAGGGAGAGAGCTGGACTCCATGTGAGTGAGATGAAGCTTGCTTAAGCTTTACCCGATGATCATGTGGAGACCGGAACCGCAGGAGAAGGTGTCTTCTTGTACCATTACCACCGATAGCTCTCTTTAGATTAGATGACAGAGATATATAGATAGACGTAAGGATCCTTTCGACCTTCTTTATTGTCCGAAGGAAATGTAGGAAATCTAAGTATGCAGTGATGGGGATATAAACAAGAATAATCTTTGTATAGGAACAAATACTAAAAGATCAAAATACGCAACGGAATAAAATGGAAACACAATCAAACAGAACACCAAGATATACGTGGAAAACCCCTTCAATGTGAAGGGTAAAAACCACGGGGCAAACTAGAGATAATCCACTATGAGAATAATGAATATACAAATTTCAATCTCTTGTCCAAAACCCTAGCAACAACCATAAGAGAATAACTGGGATACAAGGATCACGTCACTGCCCACAATATCTAAAACCTCCCCAAGTAATCACAGCAAGAGTCTACTGTAGATTTGATCTAACCTGAGATGAGAACACTACTAGATGATTGTGAACAATCTCTCTGCGTTGTCCTTGTCTTATTCCCTTTCTTTCTCTTCCTTTTCTGTCTTGTTCTCCTTCTTCTCTTTGGAATCTCGTCGCTCTAAAGATCTGCCTCGTTACTGCCTTTTTATAGCTTTAATCTGCCTCTAAAACGCAATCACCATACCCTCCTAATCTTAATTAGGACTAGATTAAGAGGGGGTGTGGGCTGATAAAGCCCACATGGGCTGAATATGGGCTATCAACCCAACAACCTCCCCCTTCAGCCCATAAGGGAGGCTATCTCATGACTCCTCAATGTAAAGCAATGCCGACCAACTATCGGCATATCTCCTGTCTTTCTTTTGGTAAGATCTTCGTCAACATGTCTACTCCGTTGTCATCTGTATGAATTTTCTGAAGCTGCAACTGCTTCTCTTCAACTGCTTCCTAGTAACTCTCTGGTTCACATGCATCAGTAAGCATCACATACTCATCTGTAGAGTATCTTCTGGAAGGTTGACGTTGCCTAGAAGATCTTCTCAACTGAGGTTCTGCGGGAACTTCCTCTCCTACTTCTTCTTGCTCAACATATCCTGCAGGTAAATCAACATCAGGCTCTACACTATTTTCCTGCACATCTCCCCCATCACCCTGATATACTGGAGGAATAACTGGGTCGCAATCTACTAATCCTTCTGCAAAAGTCTTGGCTGGTGCCTTCTTCTTCAAATCCTCAAAGGTTTGATCCTCAAAGAAGACCACATCTCTGCTCCTGAACACCTTATGCTTTTCTGGATCCCAAAGCCTGTAACCAAATTGATCATGTGAGTAACCAAGAAAAATACATTCTTTAGACTTATCATCTAGCTTGGACCTCTCATTATCTGGAACATGTGCAAATGCACGACAACCAAATACTCTCAAATGCCTGTAGGAAACATCTTTCTCTGATCATACATGCTCTGCAACATCACCATCTAGGACTGTACATGGTGATAAGTTGATCACATCAACTACGGTCCTCAAAGCCTCATCCCAAAACCTTTTGGGTGGCTTGGCCTGTGAAAGCATACATCTGATCTTTTCCATGATGGTGCGGTTCATCCTCTCTGCAATTGCATTATGCTGAGGTGTACCAGGAACTGTCATCTCATGTTGGATCTCATGTGACCTGCAATAGTCATTAAACAATCCCGTATACTCACCACTTCAATTTCCCATGTGAACTGTCATCTTATGTATTTCAATTTCCTTTCTGTCTCCCTTTCAACCCTGGCATGAAACTCTTTGAAGACATTAATAACCTGATCTTTTGTCTTCAAAGCATAAGCCCAAACTTTTCTGGAAAAATCATATATAAAAGTGACAAAATGAAGTGCACCACTTATACCAAGAACATCAACAGATCCACCAGGAGTTTTTGTCCTCAAAGGACCACATACATCTGTATAAACACGATATAAGGCATGCATTTTTCTAGACAAAGCAGCACTAGCAAATGAAACTCTATGTTGTTTACTAGCCAAACAATCAATACAAGGGTTTAGATGTATACCTTTGAGATCTGGCAATACCTCTCTCTTGGAAAGAGCTTACAGCCCCTTCTCGCTCATGTGTCCCAATCGTCTATGCCATAACTCCATACTGAAGTTTTCCTTTGTAGCATTTAACTGCTCACCATAAGCTTTAGCCTGCAACATGTACAAAGTATGACATTTCTTTCCATTAGCTATAACAAGAGAACCCTTACTAAGCTTCCATTGCCCTTTGTGAAATCTGCTTTCATACTCTTCATCATTTAGTCTTCCAACTGAAATTAAATTCAGCCTCAAGTCAACCATATGTCTCACATCCTTAAGTACCAACTTGCAGCCAAGGTTGGTCTTTAAATGGATATCACCCATGCCAATAATGTCTGTTGTGCCATAGTTGCCCATCTTGACAACACCAAAGTTTCTAGACCTGTATGTAGCAAAAAACTCTCTCCGAGGTGTAGCATGATAAGAAGCACCTGTGTCAATCACCCACTCAAGATCCTGACACACACAAGAAAAAATATCATCAAAAGGAGACAAAATCAAATAATCACCACCCTGCACTGTAGTTGTAGTATTATCCTTTGACTCTGTAGACTCCACTTCTTTTCCCTTTTTCTTGTTCTTCTTATGTTGCTTACATTGGTTCTTGTAATGTCCTTTCTCACCACAGTTATAGCAAACAATATCTTTTCTTGATCTTGACTTGCTCCTACCCATACGTGAATTGCTTCTAGACTTTGACTCATTCAATAAACTGCTTGTTACTTGACTCATAGTGACAATACTATCTGGCGCAGAATTACTAAGGGAAACCACCAGTGTCTCCCAACTTTCTGGTAATGAACTGAGAAGTAACAATGCCTGCAACTCATCATCAAGAGACATTTTCATAGAGGATAACTGGTTAGTAATACTCTGTATTTCATTCAAATGCTCAGCAATAGAAGCACCCTCTCTATATTTTAGGTTCACAAGTTTTCTAATAAAAAAAACTTTGTTGCCAGCTGTTTTTCTTTCATAGAGACTTTCCAATTTTTTCCAAAGAGAATATGCAGAAATTTCAGTAGAAACATGGTGAAAGACACTATCATCAAGTCACTGTCTAATAAACCCAATTGTTTTTCGATCTAACCTCTTCCACTCATCATCTGTCATAGTTGTAGGTTTTGCATTATCCCCTTGCAAAGGTCCATACAAATCTTTGCAATACAAGAGATCTTCCATTCTTGGTTTCCATATCATCCAATTATTTCCATTCAAACTAATCATACGAGAAATATTACTGGCCTCCATGTTCAAATACAAAAAAAATTAAATCACCAAAACCTCACTCTGATATCAGTTGATGGGGATATAAACAGGAATAACCTTTGTATAGGAACAAATACTAGAAGACCAAAATACGCAGCGGAATAAAATGGAAACACAATCAAACAGAACACCAAGATATACGTGGAAAACCCCTTCAATGTGAAGGGTAAAAACCACGGGGCAAACTAGAGATAATCCACTATGAGAATAATAAATATACAAATCTCAATCTCTTGCCCAAAACCCTAGCAACAACCACAAGAGAATAACTGGGATACAAGGATCACGTCACTACCTACAATATCTAAAACCTCCCCAAGTAATCACAGCAAGAGTCTACTGTAGATTTGATCTAACTTGAGATGAGAACACTACTAGATGATTGTGAACAGTCTCTCTGCATTGTCCTTGTCTTCTTCCATTTCTTTCTCTTCCTTTTCTGTTTTGTTCTCCTTCTTCTCTTTGGAATCTCGTCACTCTAAAGATCTGCCTCGTTACTGCCTTTTTATAGCTTTAATCTGTCTTTAAAACGCAGCCATCACACCCTCCTAATCTTAATTAGGGTTAGATTAAGAGGGGGTGTGGGCTGTGGGCTGAATATGGGCTATCAGCCCAACATGCAGCTCCATGTGACATGAAGCCGCTTGCTTTGTCCCTTCCCCCATGATTGTCCGACTCCCAAGGGATGCCCTAATCTTGAAGTCTCACCATAAAGATTTCTTTTCAGGTTTGAATGACCTGCTTTGATAATGCATAATTCATAAATGGTTGTGAACTGTATTGCTAAATATAAATAAATAAATAAAATATAAGAATAATAAGTTAATTGATTCATCAATTTTATTTAACTTTGATCAAAATATTTAAAAATAATAATAATAATAATACATTCATCGATCCATATAAATTAATCTTACTCTTATTCCTTTTCAAAACCAATCGAAATATTACACACTATGATTAAAAATAAAAATAATAATAATAATAATAATAATAATAATAATATTTCATCATTTTACATTTATAAAATCTGATGTAATTTACCAATGATAATATTTAAATCCAAAAAAAAAATTGAATTGATCCGTAAGAAATAATGCGGCATGATTTATAAGATGATAGTCCAAATGGATAATGAGATTTTATATGCTTGAAAATATCATATTTGTTTTCCCTATGAAAACTGATTTTATAAAAATTAATACTAATGGAGTGACATATATGAAATATGCAACTATCTATAAGAACATATAAGTGTTTTTATATTATATGTATCTTTAACAGTCGTAACTATCTTTAGAAGAAGAAAAAACTTAACTTTATTTGATGTAACGAATATAAATATAATCATTCGTGTTGTCATTAATGAAAAAACATAAGAATTTACCAAATATAAAAATTTGCAATAATACCAACAATTTCTATGGAGTTAGATTTTTTTTTTGGATAGAACAATTTGATGTAACTTGAATAAATAATAAAATAAGCAAGAATCACTTATGATGATATATATATATATATATATATATATATATATATATATATATATATATATATATATATATATATGGATGGTTTTAATCGATACTTCCATTTTGTTTTTTTTTTCCAACATTACCTATAATTAAAAAATACTCAAATTATCCCTTAAAAAAAATTTCGTCTTTTATAATATTTTTAGCCTATTATAGTGTTTTTACTATTATAACAAAAATACTGTAAAATAGATTTGAAAACACTATACATGAATCAAATAAAAATATTATAAAAATATAAAAAAAATTATAAATGAGCCAAATGAAAATAATATAATAATATAAAGTTGATGAAAAAAATAGTTAGAAAATTTTAGTGAAAAATTGTCGAGGAGTATTTTTGATATTTTTTAAATTAGGCGTATAATTTGAGAAAAATAAAAAAATGAGATGCAGATTGAAAAATATCTAGAATGTATATTTTTTTTTAGAAAAATCACCATGTAAATATGTAATAAGATAATTTATAAATATTATAAATTTATTGTTATTAGTGTTACGAGAATATGTATGTACGTAGGGATATAAAGAAATCATAGTAAAATCTATAAATAAAGATCAAAATAATTATAATTTATAAAAGTATATTACTTTTTAGATTGTCCAAGTTTTAATAATTATTCAATATTTTATATTGTCCAATACGTTTGAATGGTTTACTATATATATATATATATATATATATATATATATATATATATTTATATATTTAGGGTTTAACACAGCTTAATTCTGGGGAAGCAATTGGGCCCTTTCTTCTCGGATCCACTAAACCCTAGAGCTGTAGAGCTGTTGCGGCTCTTCTGTCTCTGTTTCCATCCTCAACTTGCCTCCCGTAAGAACCCGGATTCCGTCGCCAGCGCACATCTTGGACCTCGCCGCAGTCGGTTTGTCCCATCGTCGTCGGTGGGTTCCTCATTTAATTCCTATTTTGGCGCTTTCTTGAATTTTGATCAGCACATTAGCCTCAAAATGTATGATACTTGAGTTTTAGGGTGGTTATGTTTCTTATTCATGTTCGACCGTATTGCTCCTCAATTTGAACATTCCGTGTTCGATTTGAACCGCATGCGATCAAGGCGTCAATTCCCGCGCTAAGTCACTAGTTCAGCTCTAGACATGTGTATAAGTGATGTATATAATTTGATAATCGACTAACTTCAAGACTAAAGAGAAAATATATGAAGGATTACAAGAAATGGGACAATGCAAGTGTTGTTGTTCATGTGTTTTAGTGACAAAAATGAAAGAAAAAATAAAGGGAAAACAATTTCTCATGGAGCCTATCTTCTTGTCTTTTGTTATCTTCATATATTGCTTGTGTATAATGATTCTTACAAGTGCCTATTTTGTAGGCTTAATTAACATTGTGATTTGAACGTGTATTTTATATGAAGCGGCACACTTTGGACTGATTAGAAGCTGCTTATGCAGTTGACTGTTGTTTGGAGCTTAATTCGTATGATTGGTCTGTTGTAGACATAATGTGACATTCATGGATCCTCCAATCCTTTCCTTTGATAGTGGAAGTTGTCCTACTATTTCACCAGGTCACCTCGCATCATACTACTAGCTGGATTGGATGTTATGTTGAGATTGTTAACCATACAATCTAATGGATATATTAGCTATACTTTGTAGTTGGTTAGTTGATATCCCCTTCTTTGCAGTATAGAGTTCGCATAGCATACGACGCATCTAGACTCAAGCTTCACTTTGACACTTGATTGTTTTCTATCGTTCTTGGACTTATGCTTACCTTTTGATTTGACAATAAAGTTATAAATTGTTTAATCAATTGCTTATTCCACTCTTCTATTTGAGACGATGGCATTTTACATGCCACTCACGCCTTCCATTAATGGTTTCTTTCTTTACATGTTGTTAGTGGGCTTTGCAAGGTTGCAAATAGACTAACCTTTATTGACCGATATCACTAGGGTTAGGGTGCTCCATGACTTAGACAATTTTAACTAAACCAGTGGCAATTGGTTATTTTCTTTTTTATTGAACTTGAGGCTTTTCATTGATATGAAGCTTTAGTTATATTCACAACTTAATCAACATTTGTGATTTTTGGCCACTTATTCCGTATGTTTGTTGGTGTCCATAAATACACTTTATCAAGTACAAAACCTTAATCTCTATAATAATCATGGTAGAATATTTGAGCTTCTATTGAGATTATTCCTGGTAGAAAATAGAATATTTTGATCGAACTTGAGGCTTTTCATTGATATGAAGCTTTAGTTATTTTCACAACTTAATCAACATTTGTAATTTTTGGCCACTTATTCTGTATGTTTGTTGATGTCCATAAATACACTTTATCAAGTACAAAACTTTAATCTCTATAATAATCATGGTAGAATATTTGAGCTTCTATTGAGATTATTCCTGGTAGAAAATAGAATATTTTGATCAAACTTGAGGCTTTTCATTGATAGGAAGCTTTAGTTATTTTCACAACTTAAATCAATATTTGTGATTTTTGGCCACTTATTCTGTATGTTTATTGATGTCCATAAATACACTTTATCAAGTACAAAACCTTAATCTCTGTAATAGTCATGGTAGAATATTCGAGCTTCTATTGAGATTATTCCTGGTAGATAATAGAATATAATCATGCCATCTGAAGATATAGATGGTCCTAGTGAACTTACTGAAACAAGGCCTTTGTGAACTTACTAAAAGATTTTGCAAAGGTAAACATTATGATTAATTCTAAACAACCATAGGTATTTGGTATAATGCATTCTGTGGTGTGTACTGTCTGTCAACATCTGTGCTTTTGTCTTTTGATGTGCTTTGTTTTTACACGTGCACACCATGCATCATGTCACCATTACCATATGCCTGTTTTGTGCTGGAAAAGTATGTGATGTGATAGAGTTGGCACCTTAATCTTCAGTTAGAGGTTCCAAATGGTTGCCTGAAATTGCAACAAAAATCTTACTCTTCAGAAATAACATTACATGAGTGTTTATAGTATGGAATCCTAATCAAGTATATTTGACAATTGACATGATAATTACATGTGCCCTGTATTGTTCATTTGTTCATATTATTAATATGAACTCCAACAAGTCAGGTCTAACATAGTTGATTAACAACCTAGATGCATCACCTAGCTTATAGCGTGTTCCGGCACTATTCAGGTGTTCAATAGTCACTGACAAGTTTAGGAAAATGATGATCTGGACCATAGAATTGTTCAGTCTAGAGCAAGACTGCCAAGTCGGCTTGGTCATTGAGCCAGTTTTTGAATGGACGTGGGCCGACTCGCATGTTGACTCGGTAAAATCCGTCGACTCAAAAGGCCTCATATAAAACAGTAAAAGCAAAAATTCGAGAATCCCATAGACTCCAGAAACGCAAGGAGGATGCCCTAACCTCTTTGCATTCCCCTCCTGCTGCTGTGGGTGGAGCCGCCATGTCCCTGGGTATATCCTCTCCTCCTTTCTCCTGTTTTTGACTCTTCTCCCTCGCCTGTTCTCTCATCTCCTCCCACTCCTCTACTCTCCTATCCTCTCGTCTCCTCCCCTACTCTTCTCTCCTCCCTGCTTTTTTCCTCTCCTCCCCACCCCTCTTCTCGCTTTATCTGTTATCCTTGAACCAATTATAAGCTGTTTGTGGTTTCATTTTTTTCCCCATCATTGATCAAATGTGATGTCGTATGGGGACAATAGGATCTGAATTCCTAGACCTATTTTACTGGAATACATTTTAAACAAGACAAAATCATCAAGCTTGTGGATTGGGTCAACTGAGATCAACTCTAGTGAAACTGAACTCTACTGTCTCCGCTCAAAAAGGATCTGCATGTTATTCTTAGAAGAGCAAAAGATATTGGTGTGATGCTTTGTAGAGTTTTTGTTTACTTTATAAATGCTACTGTAGTTCAAAGAAACCAAAATATTACATTGATAACTCAAAATTTCTACTTCAATTATCATCACTGTTGTACAAAATTCTTTAATTATTACAATAGAAATATCCTCACTAATTCAAAACCTCTTTAGTAATGTCTTTCTAAGATAAGATTCTTGAGTAATAAAGGAGAATCAGCCGAGCCATTGTAAACCTGGAATAAAAACACAAAACCATAAAATTATTATTCATTTATATAAGAATTACTATTATAAAATTATGCATTTACTTTAATAAAAATATAATTATTAACTTAAGAACAAACTAGAGTTAGTAAATCTTAACAAAAAATTATAAATTTCTATTAAGTATATGTATAGATCTTAAAATTAGTTTTGAATAAATTGTAGGATCTTGCAATACTATGTTTTGATCGTCTGATCCAAGTTTCTTGACCTCTTTACGATCCTAGGTAGAAAAGTGAGTTGACAACCTTGGTCGCTGAGTTTTTATTAATATTAAGATAAATACTAACAGCTGATTTTGTTCATTTTGTTTCAATTTTAATTTCATTGTTTTCTATCTCATAAGTATTTTTAATTTTGTAGATGTATGCAGAAGTAACTTTTCGAACTCTACAATGGAAATAAGGAAGCCATTTGCTTCAGTCACCATGGGCGAGGAACCGTTTAACTTTTTACGTGCATTATGTGGTAACTTCTGTGTCTTTGTATTTCTCAAATTAATTTGAATCATCATGCTTGATGGGTCATCAAGAAATGTATCGAAACAAGACCAATAAATTTTCTTTTTGGAGTACCTAGAAGTAGTATCCTAGCAAGGTAACTGAATTGCTTTTCAAAGTTCAGATATACCAAACTTTTTCTATTCAGAAATATGGTTGGGCATTATATTGCAGTGAACATCTAGACAAATAATATCATTAAACTTTTAGTGGTTCTGAAAAAATACAGGGCAGCACAGTGCAGGGAATCTCACTGTTGCTGTTTGTAGGGTGATCAGTGTATGCTGAAGCCTATTTGCCTTATCAAGGTCAAACTGATGATGCTCTACTATAATTGTTTTCGAAGCATCACATATATGTCAGCCAACAATATGTTCCTAGCTTATTAGTCTTTGGTAAAGTTGAATCTGCAAAAGTCCAAGGCCTGCAAGCTTCTGCTTTTGTTGCACGGTCAGAAATGCAGGAAGGCCCATGAGATTGAGATATTGATTACTACAATTTTTTTCTTGACTTTTTCAGTGTATTCAGAACTCAAACTAGATATTTCTCTTGCATGTTTAAAGTAATATATTTTTCTCCTCTTCAGATGGTGTTATAGCCGGAGCAACTGCTGGTGGTGTTGTTGAAACAGTTCTATATCCAATAGATACAATAAAAACCCGGCTTCAGGTAGTTACTTATGCAGAAATTGCAGTTTTTAAATGAAATAATCTATTGAGAGCTTTGAGACCTCAATTGTAAAACAACAACAAGTCATGGGAATTGTTCTGCTAGAGGAAATGTGTTGGTTAGTTGTCTTATACACGTGTACCTTCAGACCTGACAGAATGTATACTAGCTAACTTCTCTAGTGGTTTAAGAAGTAGTTCAATACTAGTTGAAGAGGATTTCTCAACCTCTTTAAGCAAAAGATCATGCTACTGTTATACATTAATTGCATGATACTAGATTCTGGTTCTAATCTGGTTTTGGACTTCTTTGAACTTTGGTGAGCCAACAGTATTTACTTCAGAACAGTCAAATGTACCTTTTTCTTGTTGTCCTCTCTATAGGCTGCTCATGGTGGGAGCAAAATTTATTGGAGAGGCCTGTATTCTGGATTGGCTGGCAACCTTGCTGGGGTCTTGCCGTGAGTACTCCATTCACTACTTGCATTAATTCTCTTATGAACCGAAAAATACACTTACCTGTCTTTAAGTTATTAAATTATCCCTTAATTATGATAAAGTAAGCTTTATCAATGTCGTAGTACTAGTTTGTTTGAAAGTAATTTTTATGATTATGGCCAGTACTTGAGGTACCGTATTATTGTCATATTGCCTATATCTTGTCATTGTTGGCTGCATAGCTAATATAAGAATAGCCTTTATCTCACCGTTATCACCATACAGGATCTGATATATCACTCCTTTCAAGACTGCTTATTGCTTTTAAGTTATTCATTATGTCACATACTTTCTGGAGCTTGAGCCTTGAAGTATTTGAAGGGAGAAAAATGGTGTGCATGGTTATTGTTTCTGATTAACTTTCTTTTTGTCCTAATTGCCTAATTTATAGATCATTTACTGCCATTTCCTTTTGCATCGGAGGGCTTTTGCTGTATTGATATTACTTTCTTTTTATTCAGTCAAAAGTATCCGGAAACATTTACAAATTTGATTAACAGGGCCTCTGCTATATTTGTGGGTATATATGAACCTACCAAACAAAAATTATTGAGGGTGTTTCCAGAGAATCTCAGCGCTTTTGCTCATTTGGTAAGTTAAACAATTTCCATTTCATCTTGCTGCTTACTTTTGCTAAAAGAAGTCTAGTAGAGAAACATTTTGTTAAGGAGTTATGAAGCATAGAAGTGTGAGGATGGTGCAAAGTGTATGTTATGATTTGTGTATTCCAGTGTACCAGATATATTTTTCTCATTTGATAGGTTCATGCAAATTTCATATGATGTTTACTATTTATGTTTGCAAAAAGGGTATAGCAGGTGAACATTTCATCAGGAGCCATGAATCATAGCCATCTACATGTGTTTAACCATTATGTGAGGTCAGTACAGCACACATCAGTGGACCTGACCTTTTTTGGATAGTCTTTTGTTAAAAGATTTATGATCTGGTTGGTCCACCCTTTGGTAATGACATAAAACATCAGCCTGAGATTGGAACTTTCTAACATCTGTAGAAATAAATGCATGTGGTTGCTTAATTGGTTTGTTTCTTTTTCAAAAGTTTATTTGCTGTTTCTGAATCAACTATAAGAGGAGTCGCTCTGGCCATTTTGTCAGTCAGTGTTTGTTGAGGTGGTCTACTTGAGTTTGATGTGGTTTGTGTTATGATTTATATAATAGGATGGAAGTATTAAACTTGCACTGGACCTTGTTGATGGTGACATCAAATTTCCAAATCTAACTGACGGCCTAGCCCATGTGACGCAATTAATACAAATTTGGTGCAGGTTAAGTCAGGTTGGGTTCATGATGATGGTTAATCTGCATTTGAAATTATTTGACCCACTTATATAGTCTGTTGACTAAATGCAGGTTAAGTCACGTCAGGTTCATGATGATGGTTAATCTGACATTTTAAATACAAATAACTCATTAACTACAGGATCTAATCCATATCTATGACCTATACATGGCTGGAATAACTTAGCAATCTAAATAATCATGCTCGATAACATTTTAGTCTCAATTATTAATTGGGTCAGTGCACATTATTTGGGTCAAATTCCTAATTATTAACTCAATCCATTTGTTAATCAGGATAATTGTGTTGACCAGCTTTTAACACATCCAGACAGGTCCAACATTACCCTTTTACTTTAAGTTGGTTATTTTTGTGTTTTGTTGGTCAAAGTCAATTTTTTGTTCAGCATTCTGTTCCCTTTCTTACATAACAGGGATGGCTAGGCTGCCATTGTTTTTAGTTTGAATATATCATAAATAAGGTTTACTGGTGCAAGTAAATTCCATTTGACCTATGGAACAAAGTTTCACTTTAAAGGGAAAGGCAAGATAGTATACTTATATAATTCTATAACATGTTTACATGTTTATTTGAAATTTTGTTATGATTCTTAGCTTGAGTTTGAAATAGAATGTAATTTTGCTGCCTTCCAACTAGGCTCAAGTTTTATGAAAAGTATTCAATTACTTAAAGCTTGCTTTGGGTAGGAAGCAACAAATTCAGAGGGCTGATGGTTAGGCTAAGAGCAGGTCATAATGGGTATTCAGTATTTCGTGGAGCCTTCTGAAGTTCAAGTCATGCTATATGACTGACCCAATATTGATGTGGAAAAGGCTTGGATAATGGCCTTTTCTACTTCCGAACATGTAAATTTGGTGATATTTGCAGAATGATAAACAGATAGTTTTTTTGTTTTCGTGCCCCTTTTTCGTAAGGGTTAGATGTGAATCTTTTAGTGGAAGAGTGTTGTGTCAACTAAGTCAGCATTGTGGGAGATCATATAAAATGCTAGAAAACTTGGTTGATTGATTCATCACATAGACAATAGATTGCTTGTTAGCTCGTTAAGTTATCTATTTGCTTGCTGATTCTCAGGTCATTTTTGTACATCTAAATGGTATTTTTGTTGCTTTACACTATGCATAACCTGTTGTATTTTATTATGATATTAATTATGCTTAATTTGAAGTAACTTATGGTCTTGAGTTTTCTATAAAAGATTTGGTATGAATAAAGCTATCCTCTATTATCCTAGCTGACATAAGCTTCTTTTCCAATGTAAAGCTGCATTGTTGTTTTTGGTCTTTTTGATGATCATAAAACTTGTGTCTGTTGCTTGAAATAGATATGGTATAAATTTTTGTCTACTCTTAGTTGGTGCTATTTTGTTGCCTGGTGGAATCTTGTTACTTTTAATGCATATTAGGTTCTTAGGAAATGGGAAAAATCACTTAGACTGCAGGTGCTATTGGAGGAGCTGCTTCTTCTTTTATTCGTGTCCCAACAGAGGTGAGGATATTACATTCAATTGAAAATCATCATTTTCTTAAGTTTGTTCTGATTGTTAATCTTTCTAGGTCGTTAAACAAAGGATGCAGACTGGGCAATTTACCTCTGCACCAAATGCTGTTCGTCTTATTGTTGCTAAAGAAGGGTTCAGAGGTCTTTATGCTGTATGTGCTGTATAGTCTATTCATGAGTTTACCATGGCCTATTCTTGGCTACTAATGCAGTATTTATTGTTTGCTCAGATTCTAGCACTATTACTGGTTGCATTCTCTATTTCAGTATTTCTGAGGTTCCCTTTGTTGCAGGGATATAGTTCTTTTCTGTTACGGGATCTACCGTTTGATGCAATACAATTTTGTATATATGAGCAGATTCGAATTGGATATAAGATTGCGGTAAGATTCATATGAGCTCATAGTAGTTCCACTGACAAGAGATGCTCTGCATGTGCGTTTGTAGGTGATTGTTGATCTGTTTCAAATAACCTGAATTTAGAAGTATGTAGTCTTTCCTTGTAGACCATCAACTTTCCTGGATGTGCTTAGCAAAGCGACCATTATTAGAAAGAAGGTTTTAACAACTAAAAAGTACGTGAAATTTTGCTTAAGTGATTGTATCATTGTAGACATGATTAGAAGGTTGTTTTATGGTACATGGACAAAATCACATAAGAATACAATTTCTTTAGGTGGATCCACATAGAAATACAATTCTATAAGAAGAGCATACAACATATTCTAGCATAAATTTGTTTGAACAAAACATGGTAAAGAAACAAGTAAAAGAGCGGTAGTGCATGAATCTCCTGCGTGGGTCAATGTTATGTTAGAACACATTGCACTAAGTTTCAATTTAGGACCAAAAAGGCACAAAACCTTGAATATTTTCATCCATTTGAAAGTTATATTAATGGTCATATCTGAGAGAAACAACAAAACCTTAGCTTCACCTTGATCAATGTTTAGTTGGATTATCGTGTTTCAGTGGATTTCTTGTTTGATATATGGTTTTTCCTTTCTCTTGCCATCATCATTAACCAATGTATATCTCTTTCATTGGCAACATAATTCTGTCTATAACCAACTGTATCATATCTAAGCAAGAAACTTTTTTGACTCAGTCCTCTATGGAGTATGTTTTTGCTACTTGCCTAGATTACTAGATCTGGGAGACTTTGTCCGTAATTATATAAGTTTCAATTGTGCAATTTGTTTTTACTTTGGTGATTGGTTAATGTCGAATTCTTGCAAACAATGTGATGCAACAAAATTTTAACCTGAATGCTTCTTGTTGGTCATATATATAGAATTGATGATGGTTCTTACAAAAGGGATAAGCTTATTATACTTTTTTTGTGGCAGTTTCAACTCAAAAAACCAGAATTCATAAGACCTCTCTGTCCAAAGTACAAGCCAGGACTAAAAACTTTTGTTCTATTTTAAATCTAGTTCAGGTGTGGTTTAAGCATTTGAACATACCGGAAAACCAGGGTTTGGTTTTCAGGTGTTCTATTTTAAATCTAGTTCAGGTGTGGTTTAAGCATTTGAACATACTGGAAAACCAGGGTTTGTCAGGCCTGTTTGAAATCTAGGTCAGGATAAAAACCTTTGTCCTATTTTAAGTCCAGCTCAGGTGTGGTTTAAGCATTTGGACATACCGGGTTAAGATGACTTGTGAACATCAGATAAATTGTGTCACATCCAGGCTGATAAGGTTAGTTGTAGATTGTCTTGATGTGTTAACCTCATTTAATATCCAGTTCCAGTTTCTGATAACCATCATGCCCAAAATTGGTTCTGTTTTGTTGGTTCTACACAATGCTTGAGTTGACCTGGGTTATTGCCATCACTAAAAATAATAATTTTCTTTTAGAGGAACTTTATGAGGATGGAGAAATACTGTTACCATGCGAAATGAGAGAGCTAGTAATTAAATCTTTCCTTTTTTTCTTTGTTCATGCAGGCAAGGAGGGAGTTAAATGATCCAGAGAATGCTATAATTGGTGCTTTTGCTGGTAAACTCAAATTCTACTGGTGCTTCTTAACATCATCTCCATGCATATCTTGGGATGCAGGCTTGATCTTATAATGTCAAATATAAGTAGTTCTTTTTTGCAACTGAAAATTTGCCTGTTCTTTTGTCTGCTATGGTACCAAATATCTGCTTGTCCCTTCTATCTATGTCTGTGATGCTAGAAATGTCCCACATGAAACTTTTATTCATGAGTCAATGTGTCATAACTATGTAATATCTTGTTCTGTATTATATTTAAGTTTTTCCCTCTTTTATCATATACACACACACAGACCTTTGCACTAAGTATTCAATCAGAAAATGTATAAATTCTTCAGCAAGAAGCTTGGGAAGGCTGTTCATTCTCCAAGCCAGGGTCTGCCGTACCGAGCCGTACCGCCCTGTCACGACCTTAGCTGGTTTTGCCTAAGGCGTGCGGCACCCTCGCGCGTCCGTTCGCAAAGGTCAGCCTCCCTGAAGCCTCCCATTGTCCCTTAGGACCAACAAAAGAGAGAACGGGTTAAAGAGAACGCCTCAATCGGGATCCACAAGCAAACATGTCCGAAAAACACTTCATAGACAATGCAAATTACAAACAGACTTTACAAGCTCTGAATAGTGGCACAACAAAGGGTAAAATGGTCCATTACAGACCGAAAAGCTCTCGAACGTGTCCACATGACACAACCTTTATTTACAAGCCTAAAGAGGCCACCAACCCAACTAAAATGGGACTATTAAGCCTTCGGCCGCCCCTTTACATTCTGTACAAGGCATGAACATGCCAAAAGACAACGGACAGACATAAGCATTACATCCAACATCTTGTTTAGAAGTTTGTCCGTTACATTCTCCCCCACTTATCCCTTCGACGTCCTCGTCGAAGCCTTTGTGAACACTGCAACTCTTCGCCTTTGCTGAGTCTTCAATCTTCCGCTCCAGCTGCAATGCACCTCCTGGCTCCCAGCTGCTCTCCGCTGCTGTTTCTGAGTAGTCGAACCTTTGATCCGCCATGCTGCTTCAACTCGCCAATGACTCTGACTCTGGTGTGGGGTTGGCTGAGTTGTGTTGATCCTTGTCGATTCTTGCGGATCCACCAAATGAAGGAAAAGACCATTCTTACTGCGCCAGTTTCTCAAAATTTCCACATGCTGCTTGAACTGGGTGGATGCTTGTTGGAGCTTTAACGAGCATCCCCTCGCAAACTTCTGAAGTTTTGGGTCCTTCCTCCACAAAATCTGCTCATTGACTCTTCTTTCAGTTAGTTGTCACATCCAAGTAGGTTCGCATCACTTCCGCTTTCGATTGGCATTTCGTTGGGAAATGAAGCGGACAATCTACTCTCAGTAGCACTGATCACCGTTGGTGAGGATTTTGACAACTATTGTCTTCCATTATCTTCGAAGGGTCTTTGAACTTGTGCAGAGCTCCTCTGCTGGATAGATAAGAGAACTGGGGTACTCGGTTTCGCCCATTCTCTTAAGAGTTGAGAAGGCAAAGGTTACTTGACTTCGCCCGCCTCCTCGAGGTTGTACTTCATGCATCGAGCTGGTTACTGGCCTTCGCCTGCTCTTTGCTCACACTTCTGAAGCACTTGAAGTGTTTGCACTCCTTGCGTTGAGTTAGCTACTGTGATTCACCTTCTCAATGCCATTGAACTTCTGGAATGCAGGAAGTTTTCACCCCAACTTGGAGTAATTCTCTGATAGATGAGGTCGCCTCTGGGATTGTACCGTCTTCTCCATCAACCCTGCCGCCTACTCCACTGAGTAGCAAAGGTACAGCACCACGTACTGCCTGCTTCGTTCCTTGGTCGTGCACTCTTGCATGACCCGAAGTCCTTCACTTACGGCTATCTTGATGAGAAACTTGTTGACACCGGTCTTACGAAGTTTCTTGGCCTCTGCCCTTCAGCCTTGTCTCGGTACTTGGAGATTGCCTCTGCATGCTCCACCTCCTCGGCCCCTTTCACGACCAAGCGCTCTCCCTCCGTGAGAGCAAGGGATCAATGACTTGCACGGAAGTCCCGCCTCTGCGGTACCATGGCGCTGCCATGCCCATGGCCCTACTATCCGTCGCTTCGCCTCTGTATCCCTTTCCTTCACAATCAGTAGAGATGTCTCCGTGGCACTCCTCTGAGTCCACCTCCATTCTAACTGATGCTTGATTTTGGGTAGCTAAGTCCCTCTGGACTCATCGTCGCTTCCTCGCCCCTTTCGACCTCCTGCTTCAACACCTCTGTGTTCTCCAAGCAGTCTGTTTGGTCGATGGAAAGACAGACTGCAACTCCCATGCATGGCCTCTGCCATCACATTGTAGGGTTTGCACCGATTCTGTTCTCCTTAGCTTCCTTGGTAGCAACGTTCGCTTACTCGACCTTGTCCTCTGACTTGTCGGGCTCCCTTAAGCGAATGTGAGCTCTGGAGCAGTCCAACTCTCCAGCTGCTTCGATCATACCTCTGCATGATCAAGTCCCTCTCATGGGACTCACTGGTACTTGCATTCGAACTCTTCCCTTGGTGGAACCCAGCCCCCATATGCTGATGACCAAGGTTTTCATCCGATGCAAAATTCGGTGCACGCCCGGAAGACCCGCCTCTGCGGTACCATGGCCTTCACTCCTTGAATCCATAGCCCTTCTTGCCGTCGTGTTGTTCACCAAAGCGGAGCTCCCAGTAGCTCCCGATCATACCTCCATATGATCTCATCCCTCACGGGACTATGTCGTGTGTGTCGCATTGCCACGAACTGTTCCACCACGATCCGCTGCACCATGTCGCCTCCTGGTGACATCTCCATTGCATTCTGATCCTTGTGGAATAAACTCGAATTGTGAACCCTCCATGTGTGGCCTCTGCCAATACATCGCAGGGTCTCCTCCACCTTCGATTTTGTTCGCTCCTTTGGCAATCGACCTTCATCCACCCACTCTTGGGTCACACCTAGATGAAGCACCGCTCTAGGACAGTCCGTCGCCTAGTAGCTCCCGAAGTCCACCGACTTCAATGTAATTTGTGCACCATTGTCTGGATCCTGGGCCTCTGCCCCTACCAGCACAATCTCCACTGCGCACCGCTTCCTTCATAGCAACTCGAATGGCAACACTGTGGCATATTCTTCAAGAGTACCCGCCTCTGCGTCCTCTTGCCCCGTGCTAAGGCCTTCTGTACCCAACTTCGCCTCCGCAAATTGAGTCGCCTTAGTTCCTCCATCGAATGCTCCTCCGAGATAAGGTGCATGTGCCCCGAAGCTCCCTTCGTCTTTGGCACCATGCAAGATGAGTCCGCTCTGTCATAATGAAGGACCCAGGGAACAGCATGATTCTACTCCTGCCTCTGCAAGAGTTCATGTCCTTGACCTCTGTCTAGGGAAAGCGCTGTGCCTCTGCTCCATGTTCCAACTTCTATGCTGGCTCCCTTCATGCGGCTTGGGTACTTCGCCAAGTTACACCCAAGTTGCTCCGCTCCTCGTTTCTGCATTGAGTCGATGGTGGCCCTCGCGCCCACCATTCCACGGGTCAGCCCTCCCTTGAGTCCGATCTCCATATCGACTCCAAGTGTGCCTCCATTTGAGTTGCTTTGGGTCGCTCCCCCACTTGATCTCGCAATGCATCCACCAATGCATTCTCTCAAGCGAGATCATGCGACGACTCCTCGCCGCTTGCTCAGTCCATCGAGCTTCGTGGAGTTGTTGTTTGTGAGGTACTCCTCCTCAACATGTGAAGTCCGTCTCACATGATTCTCCCTCTGGAGAGCTGAGACTTATCCCTCCTGGATAACTGTCCCGTTGGAGCAACATCTCTCTTCGTTTCGGAGACCACCATCCCCTTGGACTACTCCGATCTGCTGAACAAACTGTGCATTGTTCTGCCTCTTGCAAACGCACTTACTAGATTGCGCCTCCACGTCAATACAGCCACCGCTGCACCCCTCAAGGCCTAGCAACATGCTGAACTCGTTGCACACTTCAGCCTCCTCCGGACGTATCCTTCGCATGTCGAAGAGAAAGTTTCAATGCTCCATGGCGCCGAGTCTCGCCCGCCTTGGGATGGCCACGAACAATCCATCGTCCGCATACAAGCCCATGCATGAGTACCGAATTCTTCGAGTTAGCAATTCCCCTCACCTCTGTGAGCTTTGCACAACTCTTTCGGTCGCTGAGCAACTCATTCCACTTTGCATGGTCTCGTCCTTTGCCAAGCGCCTCGCTTGCCTTGAGCACCATCAAGTAAAGTTGTCAACATTGAGCCGTAGCTCAAACTCAGCCATCCCAACCTTTGTGCGCTCCAAATTCTTCCAAGCTTGCCTGTTCTCGTGGTGCCTCTTGCGCGAAGGGTTGGCCATTCCTCTGAATGCCAATCTCAGATGCCCGCTCCTCTGAGCGACTCTTTTCCCTACATCTCCATGCCCGTTTTCCCTCAAACGGTCGCGCGTGTGCTAACTGCCCTCAACGCAGCCCCGCTAGGTCCCCCACGTTTGCATGTCAAGTGTTTCTATGAGTGCTTGTCCCGCTCTGATACCATAATGTCACGACCTTAGCTGGTTTTGCCTAAGGCGTGCGGCACCCTCGCGCGTCCGTCCGCAAAGGTCAGCCTCCCTGAAGCCTCCCATTGTCCCTTAGGACCAACAAAAGAGAGAACGGGTTAAAGAGAACGCCTCAATCGGGATCCACAAGCAAACATGTCCGAAAAACACTTCATAGACAATGCAAATTACAAACAGACTTTACAAGCTCTGAATAGTGGCACAACAAAGGGTAAAATGGTCCATTACAGACCGAAAAGCTCTCGAACGTGTCCACATGACACAACCTTTATTTACAAGCCTAAAGAGGCCACCAACCCAACTAAAATGGGACTATTAAGCCTTCGGCCGCCCCTTTACATTCTGTACAAGGCATGAACATGCCAAAAGACAACGGACAGACATAAGCATTACATCCAACATCTTGTTTAGAAGTTTGTCCGTTACAGCCCGGTACGTACCGGTCTGACAGGTTTTCGGTACGCGGACCGACTGTTACTGGTCCGAGGCACTGTAGCAGTGCTACAGTACTCGGTACACCCAGGTGTACCGTTCAGTATACCGTACCGTACCGGTACCGAGCCCAGGTCGAAATACCGGTATGATACGATATTGCGAACCTTGCTCCAAGCTACTAGTTTTGGTCAGATACATACTTGTGGTCAAGTTTTTCATGTTAGAATTTCTTCATCATTATTGATATCTTTTAGGTTAACTTGACATTTTGATATTGTTTAAATAATTTACAATTAGGATCTACCTTGACATATTTGGAAAGTAGCTCACAGTTGTTGGCCATCTTCCAACTGTAATTGAATTGTCAAATTTTGGTAGCTATTATTGATTTCATATATCAGCTAACATGTTAGCCGAAATGGCTGAATCTACTAAAGATTCTACCATTGTTTTTCTTGTAACATTTTGGATATAGCATTTTTTTATCGTACCGTTTTGGTTCTAATTTCTTATAAACCTTTCTGGCCTTCAGGTGCAATAACTGGAGCGATAACTACACCACTTGATGTCATGAAGACGAGATTAATGGTTCAGGTAACAACATCTTCTTCAAGTCTTATTCTGAAGTGCAGGAATTGTACATGAATGATCCACTTCATCTGCCTTGGGTTGCAGGGCTCAGCAAACCAGTACAAGGGGCTACTTAATTGTGCTCAGACGATTTTGAGAGAAGAAGGTCCAGCTGCTTTCTTAAAGGTCTGGTTGTTTCTGATTGTGTTTTTCTGCCCGTATCTTTTTTATCCATCTAGAAGGTTCCATTTTACGCTATTGTCAATGATGTCTGTCTGTAGAAAAATACTAATTTCTGACCTGCCATGTGTGTAGATCCATCATATAAATTATTTTCCAAGTTTTTGACTATTGAAAAAAAAAGTATCTTTAGTGGAGTTGTTCAGAGGCTATAATGCTAGTAACAATCCAGTATTTTAAAATGTTCAATTCTTGTACCAACATTGTTGGACCTTATATATTTTAGAATTATGGACTATTTTGGTAAAACGAAATATGGGCTTTCAGAAAATTTAGCTAGACTGAAGTAACTTGCAGCAATGATTATGAGGGCCATATTTATATGAATGTTTTGTTCTGGAGAAATGCTTTAGTTTATAGTTTAGTGAAAACAATGCAACGACAACAGTTTGATTGCTCTCTTTATATATAATCTATGAGTTTGAACACCAACTCCAAACACATGTTTTGAACTGTTAGTGAACCTTTACGCCGTGGCTGAGGTGTCAGCACAGCTCGGTCCAATCCCAAATGCGCAAGGTTGTCCACGCGGATGCTCGGGTCGCGTCGACATTGGGTTGGGTTAGGTCCAAGCTTCGTCTCCCGAGTGCAGTTCTCCCTCGGCGGGTTGCTGCTGCTTCGTTATCGGTTCTTGCACAAAGGTCGAGGTCGGGAGGGGGATTTCCCGACTCGACCCCTTCGAAGCTTAAGTCAGTGTTGAGTGGAGCTAGGGGGAGCTGAGTGTCTGAAGTGCCTCTCCCTCCTGATTAAGGAGGGTTAGCTTTTATACTTGTGGGGATGAGTTGGTCGTACGGGGTCAATTCACTGTGGTCGGCTTCTCGGGTGGCGGTCGACTTAAGCTTCTATACGAGCGCCGACCAACCTGCACGGATCAGCGCGGCGCGGTGCCGCCCCGAGCTTACGGGGATGGCTGTACTGTGATGATGTTGTTTGTATGGAGTCAATTCACTAGGCCGGCTCCTCGGGTGGCGGCCGACTTAAGCTTCTGTACGAGCGTCGACCGACCTACATAGATCGGCGCCACGCGACGCTGCCCCGAGCTTTCCGGGATGGTTGTACTGTGATGATGTCGTTCGTACGGAGGGGGTGGCAAGCGGCTGCCCGCCACGTGTGTGCTGCGCGCCACATCGTACTTGAGGTTCTACGTCTGCATCGTCGTGTCTGCTTGCCTGGATCCACGTGGGCGATGCCAAAATATGCCCATGAACTTACACAATGAATCATGATTGGTGCATGGGACAATCTTAAAGTAATGCTACATGGTTACTAGCGCATGAAACAATCTTAAAGTATGCTACTTGGTTACTGTAGATTTGAACTCCGAATACAACTTTGCTCGTGGTATAGGAGCCACCTGCTATAAGATTTTGCCATATGCAGATTTTATTTGCATAAGCAAACTATAATGCTTCTTGATGAAGATCAATGTTTCGTTTACCTTTTATTGTTTTGAGCTTCTTGACAGGGTATCGGACCAAGAGTGCTATGGATTGGTATTGGCGGTTCGATCTTCTTCGGCGTTCTAGAACGGACAAAACTATTGCTTTCCCAGAGGCATTTTGATCAGGGTCAGAAATCTTAGTCTACCGTAGAACAGTGCTGCCAAGGGAAAGTTATTTCCTGAAGAACAGTGCTGCCAAGGGAAAGTTATTTCCTGAAGAAATCTTAGTCTACCGTAGAACAGTGCTGCCAAGGGAAATTTTCTTCCCCTGGAAATGAACAGTCTTGCTCGTTGCCCGAAACTTTCTACCTGATCAGGTGGTGTTTGTTGAGGTTTTACTTATCAATATTCTTTTGTTTAACACTTTTGGCACCCTTATCATGCACATCAAAATCAAAATTCACAGCCTTTGCAGTGACATTTGCCAACGCTAAAACTCGATCATGTGCTGATTGACCCAAGACAGCAGTCCTTTGCAAAGGATGTGCCAAAGAAAGAGTTTAGATCAAAGATTTAATTGATTTTGCTTTCTCAATTATGTGCTAAAACTCATTGTTCAAAGTAGGGTCAGTTACGTGTGTACTCTTGTCTGGACTCATTCATGTCATTTCTCTTTTGGATGCTCATGTGCCTGCCTCTTCACAAAGATGCACTTGAACTAATCACTCCTATTTGCGTGAATTACTCTTTCTTTCTTGGATTGCTTGGAGTCCGTCTAATGCGTTGAGCTGAAACTCTACAAATTGTGGATTTCTTTTTAGTGTCTTTGTTTCTTAATCTTTACTTTTAGTAATTGGTCATGGCTAATGGTAAATGATCAGATTCTTATCCATGTAGTCATAACTAAACTCGAATAATGTTCATCTTCTACTCGCTTTGACAGCTAATCCGTGTATTGAAGTAATTTTTTTGAATTTAAATGTTTCTTGCATCTGAATAAATCAAATGCTCCCAAAGTTGAACCGATATTTTGTGTGGCGATGCGTGCGATTTACTTGATGAATTATCATTTCGTGAATGAACGATAAAACAAACAATTATTTGAGCATGGTATAAGAAAGGGGAGAGCGGCATATGCAAGGCTCACCCCGTTGTTGTTGGTGGAGCCATTTTAGTTAGACTAGCTTTGGTAGTCGGGATTCCCGTTGACACATTTCCCATTCGGCAAAAAAATAACAGTCTATCAATATTGTCGCTCGGGCTATATCACTTGATGTCTGAGTATGAGTCATCACTTGATGTCTGGGTGTAAGTCACATCCGACGATGACAATTGCTATTAGGCCCATGTGATTATTTTTTCGTTTTTTTTATTATTATAATCGATAATGTTAAGACTAAATAAAATCAATTATTTTATTTTTATAATTATAAAAGGTTTAATACAAAATTTTAAATTACATGATCGCAATACTAAAAGATCGAGTACGGGTTGTGCTGATGGACTCTTATAACTCCAGATAGACGGTGATTGTGAGTGCTGATGATCCATTTCTGACCGTTCGATCATCAGATGGCCAACGTTCCGGGTGATCCCTTGTGGTCGAGAAGGCCGCCATCCCATTGTCTTTCGCCTTGCCCCATCGGCGATCGGTACGAAGAGCGAGGGAAGAGACAGGAGAGGCGCTTTCGCCTTTGGAAAGAGGAGAGTCGGTGGAGGAGTACGAGGATGAGCGGGAACGGGGTGAAGAAGGTGGCGGAGGTGGCCGCGAAGGCGACCAAGTCGATCGATTGGGACGGCATGGCTAAGGTCCTCGTCTCCGATGAGGCCCGCAAAGAATTCGCTAACCTTCGCCGCTCCTTCGACGAGGTCAATCACCAACTGCAGACCAAGTTCTCCCAGGTATAGAACCCCCCCTCCCCCGAATCCCATTCCAGTCCAAGCGATATCGGATCCAGGGTTTCGTTTTCTTTTCTTTTAGGCCTTTGATCCGCTATTTTCTTCTGTTATGGGAGTGCTTTTCTGTTTATGGTGCTCTTTGGGAGACGTTCAACTGTGTGATCTCAATGGTCGATTGATTGGACGATGGCCTGGCTTTAGACAATCCGTCTTTTAGATCTCAATCGTAGATTAATAATAGAGTTCTCGATCTATATGATACATGAACAATGTGAAGAAAGGATACAAGAACTTGGAGACGCTGAGATCGATTCCTTCCGTTTTCTAACAACTGTTTGCGTTAGAATAAGATGCTTTTCCCCTGATGAGGTTGTTATTGTTTACCTAGTATCTTAAATGCTGTATCCACCTTTATTTGTGTTTATACCTTTTCTAGGGTAAATCCTTTGAAATTTCATGAGGATGTTCCTTGTATATGTTTGTTTCATTATTTGCTAATGAAGATTGCTGATGATATGTGTAGTGTCAATCAAGAGTGTCCTGTTTGTCTTACTTATATGTGAGAGATCTTCATTTTGAAAGGATGATCTCTTTTCTTTCAACATACTTTTAAAACTAAACAGTTGACATTCTTCTATTTTTCTTTTTTCTTTTTTTTTTGTATAAGTGTGTGCTATGGTCACTGCTTAAATACTTATTTGAAAAACAATTGGTGAAAACAGCATGGAGGATTGAAAAGGTATGCTGCAATGATTAATACATCTAATGATAGTGGAACAGGATAGAGAGTTTACCATCATAAGCATCTTAATGTATGGGAAATTGGTATGCGGAGTGGGGTGGAATGTCCGTCAGCGTCCAAAATTAAGTGAATTCTCTGGATATTTTAGGTATTTCAAACATGTTAAAAATGCTGTTCAATACCAGAGAAAACCCAATCACTTGTTGAGCGTATGTTTCTTTTCTAGGTTTTTGTGTTTTAACTTATGGAAATAAACATCTGTATAATTTTGTTTCCTTTTCTAGTAGAATACATTAATGGACAATTAGGTCTGATTTCATCCAAGAGAAAATGAAAACAAAATGATTCAATATTATCTAGATATGGCCAAACGAGTTCTCTACAGACATGCATAGCTGACTACATAACAGAGGCATATGCTGATTACAGCCCTGTTAAGGAGTGGATGCAACCTAGAAGGGACTGCATACTGCAGCCTGCCTTAGACTTCACTATGCCAGTCAAGTGGGGCCGAGGTGTGTGACATTGGTCCTCTTTTTGACTAGCATAGTAGTTTGACTAATTTGGAAGGCTTAGAGGAATTATTCCAACATCATTACCATCTCAGGACAAGTTTACCATTCAATTTCAACAATTAGTGCTTTCCCTACCTGTGTTGGGAGTGGACCAGAGACCCAAGACCTACTCTATAGTGGACTTAGGATGATATGTGACAATCATTTTCTTGTTAGTTCTTTAAGGTTGTGTTGTATCAAGAAATGCACATTGGCAAAAGGTTTTCCAAATCATGTGTTGTATACATGCTTGGTAACTTATATATGTTGCAAAGTGGTATCATACAATGTCACCTCTGTCATGTTCAAGATGTGTTTATGCATGTGCTGGATATTGTACATGGATACCGTACATCATGCCAGTAGCATTTTTCTGCATCAACCACTGATAAAAGCTATGCAGTTTGCAGCATTCCTGCCTGCATTTGTTGGATATGCATGCATGAAATTTAGTTCATATTCTGTATATCATCTCTGACTTAGATTTGCATATTGTCTCTTTTTCAATATGAATATCTTCTTTTTTGTTAATTCTTCTGTTTTTATTTGAATTACGGGTTCAATGATTAATTGCTCTTGTTTACCTCTGACATAAAAATTGATGGAACAAACATATTGATGACATGTCTGGCTATAAGTTTGACTTTTTTGTCCATGTAGTGTTATTTTCATTCTGTTCTAATTCTCTAGTCTTGTTAGAAACAAAATATTCTCTTTATTTTTTTAGGTGTTAATTCTTTTCTCCTTTAATGAACGTTCCCTAATTTTTTCCTTCATAACTCGTAGGAACCTGAACCTATTGACTGGGAATATTACCGAAAAGGAATTGGGTCGCGCTTGGTGGATATGTACAAACAGGCTTATGAAAGTAAGGTCCATATCCTGATAGCCTTTGATGGATGCTTGAAATATTTTGTTGTAATTTTCTTGAATGGAGGTTTTCTTATGTCATTATATAAAAGAAATAGGCTCTGAGAAATGCCTGAGTCGTGTCTATCAAGTTGTGACCAAATTGAGAAATATGTTCCATTTCTGTAATACACTGTTATTAACTCCATTTTTCAGTGAAAAGTCCGGTTGCAGAAGTAACACAGCGTATCTTCCTTAGCTTATTTGTGGTGAATTTGTATTGGATAGAATAAATGCTGAATGTATTAAGAACACAGTGATCATCAATTAAATTCTGATCCAATAAGACTGTTGAAGCCAGTTCTTGTATTACTGGAGTGATGGGGTTGAGTATTTTGGCTTCCACAAAGATATAACATCTAATTGAGGGTTAAAGACAATATTGTGGATACAATAGAACAAAGTTTCTTGTACGGCTTAGTGATAGCTTCCCCATTTTTTATTTGGTCCTTCTTACTAAGATTGAAGGTCTGTCTCTGATTACTAAGACTGGAAAGGTTCATTCTAAACAAGTTCCTTTTATTTTTGGCAAGGACATTCAATTTTTTTTATTTTTGAGTTGAATATCTCATTCTATTTTTATAAACTGTGCAAATAATTATCTGTATCTGGTTTGACTTAAGATAAGATCAACTTTTCTCAGTATGATTTTTAGCAACACTATATTATGCTACAAGTAAATACAGTCTGATGTGAGTCATCTTCTCATGTTTGGACTTGCTGCAGATGTGAATGAGGTCTGAGAAAATTCCTTTTTACAGTTCTCTTCTGCAACCTTCAGAGATCTACATTGCCAAATATTCATGTGCCTGAACTCCATTTCCTCCTTTCCCACCAAGTTTTATCTTACACAAGCTTCATATGTATTGGGAATTAAAAAGTTTGGCCATTTTTGAACTTCAATCGTAAAGCTGATGAGTGTGACAGTTTATATGAGAAGACATTGGGTTGATGATCTGAATCCAGTGCTTATTTTGATGGAAGCATGTTGATTAAATATGTAGATGCTTATTCTCTCATATATTTTATGCTGAGTGACTTAGTGTTATTCATTTGCAGGTGTAGAAATCCCCAAGTATGTTGACACTGTGACTCCAGAATACAAACCCAAATTTGATGCCCTGGTGAGAGATCTCACTTCTTTGATACCTATCTTTTTCTGTTCCACATCCTGGTGAGAATTCTTGGGTTGAATCATGAAGAATGCTGTGGTACAAGAAACACCCTTGATTACTGTTCATTTTTATCTATGCTGTTCTTCGTCGGCAGCTGGTTGAGTTAAAAGAAGCAGAAAAGAAATCTTTGGCGGAATCAGAACGGCTGGAGAAAGAAATAGCTGAAATTCAGGAGATGAAGGTGAGGAAGCAGCATTTCCCAATGATGGCCACTGCCACAATTTAGTTACTGCTTCATAGCCATTGTTATTTTTGTTGGTTCTGAAAGAGTCTTGTTTTGTTTGCAGCAAAAAATAAGCACAATGACAGCGGATGAATATTTTGAGAGCCATCCCGAGGTGAAGCAGAAGTTTGATGATGAGATTCGAAATGATTACTGGGGATATTGAGTATCCGGCATCTTTCTTTCAGTGACTGGGCACGTCTTGGGATTTCTAATAAATCTATCTATCCTCAGTTTCCCTGTACATTGGAAAGGTACCAATTTGAGCAGGTGATTTGCCAAACTGTCATCGATGTTGTGCTTCATCGTTCTGTTTAATTTTTGCCCTTGTTTCTTTTCCTTACTATTAGCCAATAACCTTGTTCTGTGGCTCTCTTTAGACAAACGAGATCTACATGCAAGCAGTTTTTTATGCACCGATCAACCAAATTTCCCATGATTCACTGTCATTTCCAGTTCAATATCCATAATTTTTTATTACCGTCGGATATGTCTATCGGGAGCTTGACAATCGCTTGCATGTCGGCCTTTCAGAGTTTTCTTTCTTAGTCGACGATAACTGTGATGAATAGAATTCCGACGAGCCCCCTATCTTTCCTTTTTCATGTCATGTTGGAATTGATGTGGCAGCGGGGGAAGTGTAAGGAGCTTTGATGATCCTAGCTTTGGGTCAAGTGATCCGCTTAATGGCTCGGTAGCGAGGCGATTGCCTACCTTTGTCATAGATGTCGCAACAGGCATCAACGAGGGTCCTAAGGTAGAGGAATTTAAATGACACAATTGTGGAATAGGATAGCTTGGGGGCATCGTCGTCGGAGTTGACGGTGAAGAGGCGATCAGAGTTGGAGCGAGCATTGTCCTTGTCGGAGTACTATCCGCGAAGAAGATGTTAACGACATTGACAAAGGAAGAGCACGAAGGCGGCAGCAAGGATACCAAGGGTGAGGAGGGCAGTGGTGATGCAATTGTCGAGCAACAAAAAGGCCATTTCGTTGCTCGGCAACTGCGTTGCTGCCATGCTCGCCATCGCCTTCGCACTCTTCCTTCATCAATGTCGTCGGTGTCTTCTCTACGGGCATTACTTCGATAAGGTCGACACTCGCTCTGACTCTAACCGTCTCTTCCCCGCCTACTCTGTCGTGTCAGATGGTGGCACCCCCAAGCTGTCTCCTTTCGCAGTTGCGTCATCTGAATTCCTCTACCTCAGGACCCTCGTTAACGCTCGTTGCGATGTTTACGACGAAGATGGTGGTTATTGACCTATTGGGTGGATTGCTCGACCCGAAGTTAGGGTCGTCGGAGCTCCTATTGCTCCCCTCGTTGCCACATCATTTCTGACATGGGCATGAAAAAGAGAAGAATGAGAGGCTTGTCGTAGGAGGAGTTCTATTCGTCGATGTTATCATCGTCCGAGAAGGGAAGCCCTAGAAAGCAAGCGGTTTTCAAACTCTCGATGAATGTATCCGACGACAGTAGAAAAATATGGGTCTTAGAATTCAACGTTAAGTATGCCATCGTACCCGTCATCGACGTAGTTGACGAACGACCCTCACCTCTTGTTATCGCTCTTCTCATCACAATTGTCACCTGCGGTCCCTAGTGCCATTGTCGTTCACCATCGCTAATGTCATCCATCACCATCAAGTTCAAAATATTTTTTATCCTTTATTTTCATTTTTTTTTGGTAAAATCAATAGGTAAGTGAATATAGATATTTTTATTTTCGTAATTATAAGGATATTAATATATTTTTTTGAAATATAAGGACTTAGAGGTTAAAGATAATTAATTAGAAATGACAATGGATTCGAATCTGAATCTATCCGTATCTTGAACCATCAAATACCGGATTCAAAGACAGAAAGGTAACACTCCCAAGGACAGAGTGCACAGCAGCAAGAGATGGAAGTGCACGTGACTTAAATTAGCTGAATCATAGCCGGTTCCTGGCAGACCAACAGGCAACCTTACACCCCAAATTTGACCCATGTTGTTTTCTTGAGTTGGCAAACTACCTTTCCCACGACATGCATCCAGTTTGATACGATTTTCCAGTTAAAAGAGTACATCCAAACATCGATGTAAAAAGCTCGGCTCACGGGTTCCTCTGTTCCGAAATCGATGTCGACAGAAACTTCTAGAAGTGGGTCTGGTCTCGAAGTAAATTGATGGGCTATTTTTGCTCGCATCGGAGCAAGACAAGACGAGTCGTCACTCCACTTAGGAAGACTGGCCATATAAAACTCCGGTGGGTGGTCAGTGGTCTAATCCGGTGGGGTTATGTCCAATGCTATTACCTCAATCGGCGACGCAGATAAGAAGAGTCGTCGCCGACCTCCTCTCTACTTAATTATTTATCGTACTCGGAGTGCCCGTTGACATTGAGCATCCCCGTCAAAAAGGAATCAAAAGTCAGCAGTGGAGGATGAAACGTGCCACCAACGCGCTTTTTACCTTGTTGACTTTGGCTAATGCTTTACCTTTGGAAAGCACTGAGCTACTCTAAAACTCTATTATGTAGACATTGGGCGACTTTTTATGGAATAATTTCAGATTTGTGGCTCTTTTTTTAATAGGAAAATGATCAAAATGTCCTCCGATAAATGGGCTAAACAGCATCATATGAATATAATGGATTCATTAGTGCCTTTGATTATTGAACCAAAACATCATAACTAAGCAATGTCCCTCTTTATTATTATTATTTTTTCATAATAAATGAACCTAATATTATAAGATTTTCATAAAATATTGATATATAAGTTTAAGCTTAAACGATAAGAATTAGATTTTTTTTGTCATCTATTATTTTGAAATATGTAGAACTTTTATAATTGCTATTTGAAACTACCCAGACTCCCATACAAATTATTTTATAATTGATAATTTGTTATGAAATTATGAAAATGGAGCTTAATTCAAGAAAACTCATAGATCACGAGGCTTTTCCTGAAACATCGCCCATACTAATAATAGATCATGCCCTCTCATCTAAAAGCCATACCATTTGCACGCATCCGAAACCCCCCTATCCGATCACGCGTCCTCCGTCCTATCCGATGACACGATCACGAGCTCGTGACCGAGATATAATACTCGCACCAGGTCGAGCCACGTCATCCATCCCTCTCCCGTCTCCCTTTCTTCTCCCACCGCCTCGCGTCCGTCCCATTCCACAAATATCTCGTCCCAGCCGGTCGCGCACACCGTCATCAAACGGGGGATCTTTTTTCTTAGTTGCGAACGCGATGTTTAATCTAACGTTAATTCTCCGATCAGGAAGATCGCGTTCGACCACTGCAGGATTACTTACGCTTGGAAGGGACTCCGACGGCAGAGAAGGTGGACACGTAGCAGCAAGCTTTAGGAATTCTAGTCGATTAAAAGATGGTTTAGGGACGGCGAATTCATGACGCCCGCCGCCCATCGCTGCTGTTGACGGAAAATTACAGCCCTCCCACTACCACCGGCCAATTGCGTAAAGCCGCGCCGCCGGTAGTCCCTCCGTCGTCCACCTGTTCGCTCTCACCACCACGACCCCTTGTTTCTCATCCTCGCGGGTCCCACAGCCGTGCCGCCACCGTTTAGGTGGGTCCGGATAAGCGTGCGTGGCACGGGCATTACCACCATCATCGTCACGGAGGTGGGACCCACCCCGGGGAGCGAGAAATATCAATGCCACGTCGGACCGTGAGGGCGAAGCCCGGCCTCCAGAGCGGCCACGCCGGGATCGCCCACGAATCTTTTACTGCCCCCTCCCTCGCCCACCCGACCTCATCTCCCGTAAGATAAAGGATATTTATATATTACTTTAATACAGAATAAAAACCCACTACCCCATCTCGCTCACTAAGAAAAATCTTTTCCTCCCTCTCCTCGCGACGCCTTACCATCGTTTCCTCGCCTCCGAGACAGAGCGGGAGCTCCCGGAACACTAGCTTTGGATCGAGGGAGCCGTCGAGGTTCAGGTTATTCTTCCTTTTTTTCCCCCTTCTTATTTTTCGTTGTATTAGATGTCGGTTTCTCGAATTCTTTTCTTGAATCTTGTGGGTTTCTTGTTATTTCTTTTTGGTGTGCGTGTTTCGTTTCTGGAATTTTTCTTGGGCGGAGGAGGAGGAGCGAATTTGTTTGTTCTTGCGTCTATTTGTCCAATTTTTTGTGTGGATAAGTTTACTTTTCTTGTTCTTATTGTTGTTTCTTGTGCAGGAATTTAGTGGTCGATGTGCTTTGAAATCGGTTGAGATGATGTTTATTAGGGTGTTGGAGGGATTGGATCCCATGTCTGGGGTTTGAAGATTTGACGATTTCGGTGATGTGTGTTGTTTGTTTAAGTTGAGTCCGCCATCGGCTTTGGGTACTCGGCCGATGCGGAGACTAGGTTTCGTTGGTGGCGATGGGGAAGTGTGTTGATGATTTGGTCTCTGTGGTGGTAACGGGCGAACTGCTTCTTGGTAGGGGGAAAGGAAACTCCGACGCTTGTTATGGTTCTTGGTTTGTTCGATGTTTGTGAGGGAGGAAGCAGAACAGCAGGTTTTAGCTTAGAATGGCTGTGTCAAATGAAAAGTGGATTGACGGGCTCCAGTTCTCATCCCTCTTCTGGCCACCACCCCAAGATGAGACGCAAAGGCAGGTAGGGAACGAAATTCTTCCTTCTTGCTGGCGCTTGACTTGTTGTTTATTTATCACCAACTGATTTCATTCATGTTTCTATGTAGCTCTTAATAATTTTTCTGGGATCATATAATTACTGCATTGTTCACATATTCAATATGGTTTGATAAATAAACAACTCGGTTGACTGTTTACAATTTAGATTATGAAAATTATGTCAACATTTTGTTACTACAATTTTCCTATAATTGATATGGTTTGATAAATAAATACCATTTCATGGTGGTTAATTTTGTACATTTTAGGCTATGTAAATTATCTTAAACATTTTATTGAGATAAAGACTTGCATATTCTGAACATCTCAAATAAAATGACAGTTGTTGCACCAACAGTTACTCCAAAAACAAAAGAGAAGAAAATAAGTCTGCCCTTCATATTGATAGTTCACATATGTAAGCATAAACACTGTTCAATATTTTCCTTAACAATGAGAGAGAGTTTTGTTAACATAATTCTCTAAAGGGAGTATCAGCTTAACTAGTGAATGATGAAGAATTAATAAAAATATGCTTTAAATTAAATCCTTTTAAGGAGATGGGATTGCCTGACTAATGAATCTTGTCATACGAGGGACTTGCAGATTATGTCACTCAGATATAAGTAGGGAAGGCAGTTAAAAGTTGGCGAATGTTGTGAAAATGAATAATGATGATCATTTTCATTTGGAAAATGATAAATGCTCATAGATGCCCATATAAATTACAGGTTTGGATAATGAGAGCAAGTCCAGTTTCCTTGTGCTTGACGTTCATTGTTTTTAATAGTTGTCTATCTGGGGTTCACTATTATCTCTTAATCTCAACTGTATCAACTTATATGAAATATGTTATGGCAACATATCTTTGTTGGACATATTAATTTGTAGTTCTAAAGTTCAGGTAAGTATGATGATCATGATAATAATTTATTGGGGAAGGGTAAAATAATGTATATATATATGTGTATATATATATACACACACACATATATACACACATATACATACATATATATATATATATATACATATATATACATATACATATACATATATATATATATATATATACATATACATACATATACATATATATATATATACATATACATATATATACATATATATATATATACATATATATATACAGATGTATGTATGTATGTATGTATTTATATAGCTTAAACTTTTAGTGTTCTATTACTTTTAATTTGTTGATCTAAGAGGGTATCCACATCCACCTCTTTCCACCATCAACTATCTCCTATCTCTATATTTTGTCATTTGTACCTAACGGTCCAAGAAAAACGAACTGCTAATTTGAGGTTGCTGATGATGGATGATGTGTTGGATTGATTAATAAGGTGGTGGAAGAGGGTAAATGGTAATTTGGAGCTCACAAGTGGGTTCAAGTTTGAAACAAGATGAGCTTTGCAATTGATAAAGATTCTGTTCTCGTAGTTCTGATATTGTCCTCAAGTTCAATGATTATGAAGGTGCGTACATCCATGGGCACCAGCTACATGGAAGATCAGGTGGGAAGGAAGTTCATGCACATTGTTGTGGATATGAGAAAAGGAAAAGGTCTAGATTCATTAAAGATGGAGACATCAATGTAAGAGCAGCTGTATGTCAATATGCCAGTAGGGTGGAGATGGCCTTACAGATTGCACTAGAGTTCTGCGCATGGTTGGCAGAAGCTGCTTGAAATTATCATGAACAAGGAAGAATCCAAATCTTGATACTGGTACTTCTATTGAACTCATACTGCACTAGCACTCTAATGCCATATCAATTGGTGCAAATAAAACATGAAACATTGAATCCTAAGCAATAATTTGTCTAGGGGACTCATATAGCTGAAACTGACAGATTCCTTTAAGAACTACACTTGTTTGACCCTGGTTATTTTGAGCTTACCCCAGAAAATGGGGCTTTAAACATGTTTAAGAACTTCCTGAGTCTTGGTGAGCTTATCCATGTGCAATTTTTGAGTGTGAGTGAGCTAAACTCTCTTAAATGTTTTTCCAGAAAATGGCTATGGACTTGAATTCTAATATGCAAATTAGCATAATTAGGATTGCACCAATCACACGAGCTTGGATGCTACCTAAATATCAGCTGTTCATCGTAAGCGTGAGCCAATTGTTAGTCCTAAGTTAGGTCATAGTACATTCCAAAACTAAGCAATCTGGTGGCATCAGAATCTTTTTTTAAGCAGATATTACTATATTGGAGCACTTGTTATAGACCAACTAATTTATCAGTTTCATGCTTCAACTTATCTTGATGTCTATCAAAATGTAACATGCTTTTCACTTTTCCTTAAGGTACAAGTTTTGGCCTATGTTGAATACTTCAGCCAATTCACCTCAGAGGAATTCCCAGAAGATATAGCTCAGGTATGAACATATAATCTGTGTATCATGTTTTAGGGATCCATTTTTCGAAGCCAAAGGTTACTATCTTGTTGTCAATTTGGATTAGCTTTAATTTGGCTATATTTTTGCATGAACATAGTACAACAACAACAAAGCCGTAATGTTCCAACTATTTGGGGTCCCCATGTGTATCTATATAAAAATTCATCTCCTTAGTTAAATTAAAAGTATTTGAATATTTATTTATAGTTTCTAGTTATGTATTTTTAGGCCTCTATATCTTCTTGTACTACTAATAATAAAATAATTCTTTTGCCTTTCCCAACTATAGTATTCATAGGTCTCCTTAGCACTTGGCATAAATGCTTAAAAAACTTACTCTTGTTTCTTGGATTTGTTTCTGCAGCTAATCCAAAGTCATTATCCCTCTAAAGAAAAGCGCCTTCTGGATGAAGTTCTGGGTATTGGAAATGCACTGCTGCCAGTTTTAAGTTGTAAAATAGCATAATGAAGTTGTTGACTGTTGTTTCTTCTTAATTTACAGCTCTATTTATTCTACATCATCCGGAGCATGGCCATGCAATTGTCCATCCTATTCTGTCACTAATAATTGATGGGACATTGGTGTATAATAGAAACAACCCGCCATTTAGTTCTTTCATATCCTTAGTCAGCCAAAATTCAGAGGTATGGGACTTTGAAAAAGAAAAAGTGTAGGTCTGTCTGAACTGTCAGATGTTTTACATATTGACACTTATTTTAACTTCATACTGTACCACTAATTTTAAATCATAAACTCCTTTATCCAGTTCACAATTTTTAGCAATTAATATGTTTGGACAATTGATGACTGCAGAAACAGTGTTCTGAGCAATGGGCTTTGGCATGTGGTGAAATTTTACGCATATTGACCCACTACAATCGGCCAATTTTCAAGGCTGAGTGTCATAATACTGGAACTGAGAGGAGCAATAGTTGTAACCATGCAACGACAAGCAAGTCTGAGAAGCAAGAAGCTAACAATCCAATTCTACAGGAACATGATAGGAAACCACTACGACCATTATCTCCTTGGATTACAGACATATTGCTTGCTTCACCATTGGGCATTAGAAGTGATTATTTTAGATGGTACATAACAAACTTTCCTTTTTTCCATAAAGTTTGTTCATTCTAAAATTAGCTGTTAGAACTGCAGATTTAGTGAACGTCAAATTTACTCCAAGTCCTAAATTGGATTCTTCACTTGATATGTAGATCATGTGCTTCAGAAATCCTGCAAAGCATAGAATTTCTCTTATTTTATTTATCTTGTTACTTCTGCATGAAGCATGGACTTTATTTCTGGCACATTGTCGTCTCAAGTGACAGTTCTTCAGTTTGGTTTGGAAAGAAGCATTCAATGTACATGACAAATGTATATCTATTAATGGTTCTAGACTTCTAGGGCTTTGGGTTTAGTATCTGGGTAGACCTCTTCTAAATATAGATTATGGATGAAAGGAAGCATGTGAAAATCAAGGATAGCATGTGACTTACCCCTTACCCCGCTGGCCTGTTGTGCCAGTATAAAATCATATGGGGGCATGACAGAGTGCATGGTTGTGACTGTTGCACACATCCCATGTCACCCAAGCCAGCTGGCATGTAGATGCCAACACATTACCAGTGCAAGGGAATGACTATGAAACTGATATTCTGGTGCCGAGCATGGTAATATGTATAGGCTGTAAGAAATGCTAAGTGCATAGATTTTTGTAAACAGTGCCTAAATGCAGATAGAGTAGCCCGATGAGTTAGTAGTGAAGTCATAGTGATGAACTTAACAAGTGATTTTGTGGATCTTCCATTGCCACAACGAAAGCCTCAAATGGGCAAATTTTGCACTGCATGACCAAAGTTGCTACGTGCTAGGTGCACAAATTCAGTTGTGAATATGTTCCCATGATCAGATATAAGTATGATAACTTCCTAGTGATACAATGACAATGCTGTTTGTGAATAACTTTTCTGAGCAACTTATTGGAGTTTGTGGTTCCTGATGGCATGCATATATAATTTTGACCAGTATTATATCATCATATGGACTGTAGTGTCCACTAGTAATATTCTTGCCTAGAGTCTAAGGGCCAATTAAATATGTTCTATATATATTCTTGTTCAATGATATATATTAACTAATGAACATAATAATTGAGATTGTGTTTGTTGATTCATTCAATGCAAATGTGACCCAAGGTCAACCTGATCTAGAATAGTAGTTGAACAATTTTGGGCTACCTGTGCCCTTTCGTAGCTTCACTGGTATATTTAGCATGTTATATGAACAAATATTTCATGGTACTTGTTTATATTTCTTGTTGTCATTGCAGACCATCTGAATTTGTTTTCGAATACATGTGTAGAACTTTGGAAAATTCACTACTTTGTATCTCATACATGTATATTTATAAACATTGCTCATTTCAGTGCAATATAGCTTCTGTTATCATCTATGGGGTTTGATTTTATGTATTATGTACTGCTTATTTTCCTTGCAAGTTTTAATGATCTTATCAATGTAAAATAGATGTCTTTGCTATTATTATACTTTCATTTAAGTTCTCCATTTATTTGCCACCTAACATATAATATAGGTCTTTTTTTTTCTTTTGCAAATTGAATTAGTTTGGGTCAAAATTGTCTTAGATTTTCTAGTCTTTTGATCTCATGATTCAAATAATTTCTCCACTCCTGCACAATAGTTGCTGTGAATCATCCAACTAATGGACTTAGGATATGGCATTGCTGTATGGGACAATTGTAGGCTGCCTACAATAGCAAATTCTCATTTTAATAAAGAAAATTATTGTAATATAACATGATTTGTGTCTGTTCAATGGTTTAAAGAATGAAATTTTATTTAGGCTTTCGTATCTCATTTCTTTTTTATGCTGTGTTGACAAATATATGCATCGTCCTAACTACTCAGATAGCATCACCAATAACAATTACTTGTAAGTTCTAATTTGTATATGTTACTGGAAGGGCATTTTCATGATCTATTTAATTATGATAATACTCATTGAGATTATTAAACCATATAGTTTTTATTTAGGTGTGGTGGGGTCATGGGCAAATATGCAGCTGGCGGAGAACTAAAACCTCCAACAACTGGTTTGTAAAGTTTTACATACATGATTCATTTTGATAAGATATTGGCTTCAATTGCGTTTTTGCATTCATTTTCTTATCTTATCTATTTCTCTCAGATTACTTAATGTTATCTTCGATTCAATTTGGCACAGTAAACATTTAATCATTTATAGCTTAATACTTTAATGAATGAGAGGTTAGAATTGTTATTTTTAAGATCATTACATCCAATGCTTAAAACCATGTGGATGTGATTTGAGGTGCTCGAGACCAAGGTTTGTAATACTGTTTGATACTGGTGATATTTACTGGTCCAACAGCTTACCGGTACGTGGACTATGGTAAACTGGATGGTATACTGATTCAAGGCTTGTACCGCCCAATATAGGACAGTATAGGTCCTATACCAGACAGTTCTTTTTTTTTTGTTTTTTAATCTTTTTTCAGTCTTTTTTCTAAAACTCAGTTTATATGTCCCAGCACTTTTTATACCGTTAAGATATCAGTCTGAGACCTGACCAGTATAGAACCAGTATATGAAATTATGAACCTTGCTTGAGACATTGATTCACCTGCAATGGATGTGATGTGCCCCATATACCGTCATATCTTACAGGTAATTTACTTCTGAATAACTTTTCTGTCGTTGGCAGTGCATCATGATATTGATTTCTTTTTTTAGCATAGAGAAATTAAGATTCCATGCTCACTTGACTACCTTTGATCACTCATGTGAGGGTTCATTTCATAATGAACTCCAATATGTATACACTGTGGGACTTTTTGGGTAATTTTTTATATATAAATCTACTTGATCACCAGGATTTACCACTATAGATGTGGGAGGCACTTAGGTTTTCATGCAATTCATCCTAAAACCAACTTGGCCAAGCCTTGTTAAAGCTAAGTCGGCCCTGTTGGGCCTATCCAAGCATTGTAAAGCTCTGAACAGCTAATGTTGACTCTGATTTAGAGCATGACAAAATGGAGATGATTTTGGAAGGTTTTCGTAATTTTTTTAACCTGAGAAAGACTTTTAAAATTAATAGAAAATTGGACAAAGAACACATTTCTATTTTCTAGTTATTTTTAGACTAATTTTCATCATTAATTTGGTAACTATTTTGGTGACCCAAAGAGATGGCATATAGATGGTGTAGAGCTTTACTTATGCCTCCAAGAGGGAAAAGGCATGGGGAAAGTATTTGATGACTTTGGCAAATAAGGGAGAACCTGGCTGAGCTTGTTTGATAGGATATCCTAAGGTCGCTTCCTTCCTACCAACATGGATTTCAATGTTAAAGGATGACCTTTTGTTCTCCATTTGTTGAATTAGAGGGATCATATTGCTTTTAAGAGCATACTTGATCTGTATAGGGATCAGGTTCGATAATCTATCGACTCAATACCACATTTCGGATAGAAGTTTTGGCGGAGGAGAGAACTATCACAGGAAGATCAAGCGTAAAACTAAAAGAAAATAACTCTATTGCTTGTAAAGCTAAAGTGCTAACTATAAGGTTGAAAGCAATAAAATTAAAGTGTGTCATGCGACTAATAGGTGTGTAGGGCTCTAGTTGTCTTTAGACAGCACCTGGGTGCTCTCGGCAGATTGTGTATCGCCGTTGGTTTTCGATCTCCTCCTTTCTTGTTGTTGAAACTTTCCTCTGAGGTTTGGATAGTAGGCAGTAGGCTTTGGCGGCTTCTTACAATAGCTGGACGAAGCTTTAATGTAGTGTTTTGACTACTGGAACTTGAGGAAGAAGTGGCTGTGGCTGGAGGGCAAAACCTTTTTTGAACTCCTCATTTTTTGGCTCTCGACACAAGCTAGAACTAAGGCCGATTGTAGATTTCTTGGCTGTCTTTTGGTTCTTCTTCTTCTTGCTCCTACCAAAGGCTTCTTTTGAAGCTATTAAGGTTGGCAGCAAGTTGGAAAAGATCTTTGTAGTAAAATGATGACAGGCAGGAAGAAGGGTTGCTGAACTTGCAAACCGCTCCTCTCTTCTCAGCCTAGGGCCGACTGACTTCTCAAGAGGGGGCACGACTTTGATGCTTTGGGGATGCTTTAGATGGATCACTCCTCCTTTTATAGTTTAAGGTATGGGTGAAGTCCTAGCTAGGTTAGGACTTGGAGAGTCCTGATGCCTTTATGACTTGAATAGTCCTGATACATTTAGGACTTGGAAAGTCCTAATGCTGTTAGGATTTGTTTAGGGGAATTCTTACTCCCATTAGCAGTTGGTGCCACCCTCTCCTTGTGATTGCTCTCATTTGGGTGAGGGCTTCCCTAATCCTAGTCCTACTAGTATTGGGACCGAGGTGAGTGGGTTGCCGTGATATGGACTTTGCATGCCCAAATAGGGCTTTGAGGCTTCAAGAGGCCTTTGGATAGGAGTTGGCCAAACTTGTTGAGTGCTCTTGAGATCGTCCTTGATTAATAGTAATATATTCGGGTGGTCTGTACTATAAGATTGCACTTTTACCAGGTGGAACATCATATAATGTTGTAATATGCCATAGATATTGCTATTTTACCATGTACTATGATGTCTACCACCAACAAATGCTCTGAGAACAATATTGTTCATATGTTTTGAACACGTAAATATTGACCATCAGCCATAGGCAGCTCTTCACCAAGTATGACCCGTCATCTTGCTATTATGAGTAGGCCAATAAGAAAGGTACATTTGCATTTTCAGCTATGATTATAATATGAATATATGCCTCTGATTGAAGCTTTCTTGTAGGATAATTTCTAGTGTTTTAAAAAGTTTAATTATACTTTTTAATAAAAGGTCACAAAATATAAAAAAGAGTGGAAATGATTCTTCAATACATAAAAAGGGGAAGGATGTCTGATTGGTAATGACAGACATTGACCCGTATTGACACTTGATATGGCTCCAATGTTGGTACTGTATCGGTCAAAGCCAGCCATGCCAAAATTGGTATCAGTATCTGACCGGTATTTTCAAACACTGATTGCCTCGCAATTTCTCTGATAAGCAGTTTTTCATTCTTAATAATTACGTGATGACGCAATTCGACCTTTGCAATATGCAGATTATAAAGCTCCAAGTTAGTTCTGAAAGGAAAAACATATGTCATGTTGTTGTTTTTTTTCTCTTCAAGTTTCATCCAATTCCTTGTGGATTTTTTACTACAAAATTAATGGCTAATACTTATTCATATGCTCGACATGGTTATTGCAAATCATGATTCCATGATTCCAGTGCACTTGTTTTTCCATTTCCTATGTGATGGTTGCCTTAATTATGCTAGAAGCATATTTTTCTTTCTTCTAAGTATTCTTGGAGATTCAATTTCTTAAATCAAAGATTGATTAACTTCTTTCACATAAAATATATTTTGTATGAAACATGTTTAGAAATTTAGAGCTTACAGTTATTTCATGTTTCTACTATGCTATTGTAGAAGCCATTTCCTTCCACTTTTCAGTAGGTAAGTCCATGAATCTTATTTTTCTTTTTCATGACTCCAGGAACTTCATATTTCTTTTTCTTAATTCCACGAACTTCATTTTCCTTTTTTCTTAACTATCTTTTGCATGGGCAGACTTACCAATAACCAGTAACCATTTTTACATTTGTAGCTTGTAGTCATGGATCTGGAAAACATCCTCTACTTATGCCATCAACTCCTCGATGGGCTGTTGCCAATGGAGCCGGAGTTATATTGAGTGTTTGTGATGAGGAAGTAGCTCATTATGAAACTGCAAATTTGACAGCAGCAGCTGTGCCTGCACTTTTACTCCCTCCTCCTACGACCCCCTTGGATGAGCATCTTGTTGCTGGACTGCCTCCTCTTGAACCTTATGCTCGTTTGTTTCATAGGTGGATATCTATATCATTTACCAACTTTGACATTTCAATACTTGGATATACTGCTTGCATATGCATTTCATTTGGTCAGGTACTATGCAATTGCTACACCAAGTGCAACACAGCGGCTACTTCTTGGACTTCTTGAAGCACCTCCATCATGGGCTCCAGATGCGCTTGATGCTGCTGTACAGTTAGTCGAACTCCTTAGAGCAGCCGAGGATTATGCATCTGGCATGAGGGTATGCATAGTTATAAAAATCAAACTTTCTTGAATGAGATATTTTGCTGTTCTATTGTTCTTTTGGTTCCTTCAAGTCCCCTGCTAATCCATGACTTTGTTTGGCAATATTTTTCACTTCAAATCATGGATGTTGCACTTCTGTCATTATGGAATTTTCAGTATAGTGGATTGAAGCTACCTTATACCACTCAGGTTCTGAAATTTTAGATTTTAACTTGTTTGCATAAATTAACTGAACATGTGGCTTAATAGCTTTCCATTTCACTTGTAAGCGACATAGCATGATATAATGCAAATGAATTCTAGTAGCATGTGTGATGGTGTACGGCAAAACATATGGCAGTAAGAATATGTTCCTGAATGTTGGTACATTTTCAAATTCAGGTCATTGCTAACTAGAGTACCCTTTGGCAGTAAACAGTGGAAGCATTTAAAATTCTTAAGCTAGTGCATAGTTCTTTTAGTTGCTCATAGGAAGATTGTGATTTTTTTTAATTTTGCAATTTGATACCAAATTGTTGAGTGTAAAATTTTATGCATTTCCCTTGACTTTGCCCCGTACATAGTTGTAGTTGCTGCATATGTTAAGCACTTATTGTAGCATCCTCAAATTTGAAAAATGTGTTTTATAGCTTTGAAACTTTAAGCTACCTTGGCATTTCATTATCACCATTTTATGCTAATTATACTTTTCCAGCTTCTTATTTTCTTTACATCCTAGTCTATTTCAACTATTTGCATCTTTATTTGGTTTTTGGTATAGTCAACAATTTTTCTTTTAATGGCAAAGCACAACAAATTTTCTTTTAATAGCAAATCACAATGTCAATATCTTCTTGGCAATCATGTTAGCACCCCATGTATACAATAGCCGTTATAGGACAACTTGGCATGGCCATCGATTTGCATGCCTGGCACAGCTGTACATGCAGTCCTATGCTGATGGACATGACAATCCTTAGGTCTGGTCTTAAAGAGGAATGTTGGATTAGTTACAAGGATGGAGTAAGCTCCACTAGTCATGAAGTTGCTCAATCTGATATGTCATGATAAGCTATAAATTTTGCCAAGTCAAACTAAATGGAAGTAAGAACTGCTAAATGTTCTGATGTCATTTATTCTCATTTTTGGATAGAACAGCTAAAATCAATCCTATTTCAACCTGGCACGAGAAAAAAATTATATTTTCCAATCTCTTTTAACGATCTCTTTACATAAAACTGATAAAATAAAGGTCATAAGAGGGTCTTAGAGGGGTAAAGAAATTAGAAACGAAAAAAAACAAAGGAAAACAAGAAAGAGGGGGTAAGGAAAGGAAAGAAGACTAGGGAACATGAAAGTATGGCTTAGTTTAGTCTACCTAACCACCGGCTCAACATTTTGAAAAAGATCAGAGCAGAATTGAGGATGAAGGAGGCAAAACTTTTCAGGTTAAAGATCTTGGCATCTTTTCTTTCTATTAACTTTAAAAAATGGTGCACAAAGTCCATCCCAACTTCTCTATGAGCTGGGACAGTACGAAATTGATTTCGTACATAATCTATCCTTCCCTTGTACTTTTTGACTATAGAGAAATTTAAGGCAAAATTATGAAGTGCCAGATCGAGGAGGCAAATATACCACCGATAAAAAGATTATGGCATCTCCATTTCACTGGCATGGAAGAAACAATTAGAGGTATGCCCAGCATTTGATTGTAAGCCTGGTTTCAGGTACCATGGTATATCAATACCATTAGTACCCATACATAATATGGTACCCCTGGTATCGTCATTTAGAACTTTTACTGCAAGATCACTTTGATTGGAATTGTTCTTGATCATTAATGCAGGGTTCTTCATAGTTTGGAGGTAAGTGGGCATCTCACTGTTTCGAAGTTGAACCATAAAATGCAATAAAGGAAACCATTGGCTTAGATTTGTGGTGCATCCTAACCTATCTTGGAGCCCACCCTGTTTTTTGCCAGGCTGCTACTAGTAGACTGACCCACAGGGGTAGTTGAGACTTTGGAATATCCTCCATTTCTTCAAAATTTGTAAGCTGAGTGACATTCTAAACGAATATCATTATTTTCTTAAATGAGCGCAAAACAAACAATTCAAGACATGTCAACCATCTCTGCCTAACTAAAAGCTCACCCAGAGAATTAAATTGTAGATGCTAGCTACACTGACATCCTATTTTAAGAGGGCATGAGCATTCCAAGCTGTCTTGCAAAATGTCTAGAGAAACCTTATACAAAGTTAGGAAAATATTAGGATGAATTATCTCAAATGGAGGGAAAAAGCCTATACATAACAGTATTAAGTTCCTAAAATTGCGACACTGCAGTCATGCAGAGAGGGAAAGTAGTTCTCTAAATTTGTGGCAGAGTAACTAGAATGCTCCAAAGAGTGGAATCCACTTCAAGGATATCAAACAAATTTGGTCTTGTACAGAGAAGATCAGCATATTCTCTGGGCGAGGACAAACATACACAGGTCCAATGACAGTGACATGTGCCCATGAGAAGTTTCAGTTCTCCTAAAAGGACTGTTCTAAAGGATGAATTTTTCAGCCAGTTTCAACATCGATGAACAAGTTACACTAGCTATAATGAGCACTAATGAAGTCATCTAAGTAATCAAAATAGGATTTTCTTTTTGTAATGATAAAATGACAATTACTACAAATATACAAATTGACCATGACTTAAGATAGCTTCACCTAGACTCAAATAAGACCCTAGCTAGCTAATTTGACTCTTATCACAACTTCAGCTTGCACCATATATGATCTAAAATGAGGGATGAAAATATATACGAAATAATTTTTAAAAATTAAAATACATGACCCGTTACAGTTAAGGAAGGTGGTGTAATTCACCTAGCAGTGCAAGGAGAGCTAGAGGAAGACCTATTATTGGTTAATCTGGTTTCATGATACACTGCCAAAAAAAAAATCAATCTAATTTGTTGACAAAATTTGTAGTTATGCAAGCTTCTTTTATAGTATATTTTGCCTTCATTTGACATCTCCGAATTTGCTGATTAAAGTAGTTAATAGTAATACTTTTGCTCTGCATGTTCTTGCTGACTTCTTTTGTTTTCTACTTGCAGCTTCCAAGAAATTGGATGCATTTGCATTTCCTGCGTGCTATTGGCATTGCGATGTCCATGAGAGCTGGTGTTGCTGCAGATGCTGCAGCTGCTTTACTCTTCCGCATACTCTCACAACCTACACTGCTTTTTCCGCCTTTAAGGCATGCTGAAGGAGTTGAAGTCCATCATGAACCCCTGGGTGGTTTTATATCATCATATAAGAAACAGGTAATTCAAGATATTTTTTAATCACATTAATAGACATGATTCACCTTTTCAGTGTGTTCAAAATTTACTTTATTTTTTGTGGCTTTGCATGTTTATGATATTATTATGTGAGCTGTCTGGTTTGAAATTTGTAATTTTAATTTGCTCCCTTAAGTTGTCTTTCTGTAGCTAATGTATGTTGTTGCTGATGATAAATTTTGACTAGCTTGAAGTTCCTGCATCAGAAGCTTCTATTGAAGCAACAGCTCAGGGGATTGCGTCAATGTTGTGTGCCCATGGTCCTGATGTTGAATGGAGAATGTGTACCATATGGGAAGCTGCATATGGTTTGCTTTCTCTGAGTTCCTCCGCTGTTGACTTGCCTGAAATAGTAGTTGCAGCTCCATTGCAACCTCCTCCATTATCTTGGAATTTGTATCTACCGCTATTAAAAGTCTTGGAGTATCTCCCACGAGGAAGCCCATCTGAAGCATGCCTCATAAGGTTATTTGTCGCTACTGTTGAAGCTATACTCAGAAGAACCTTTCCTTCAGAAAGCTCTACTAAGCAAAAACGTAAATCAAGACTTCATGGAAGCATGTGGTCTGCAACTAAGAACTTTGCTATTGCAGAGCTTCATACAATGATTCATTCTCTATTTCTGGAATCTTGTGCAACAATGGACCTTGCATCCCGTTTATTATTTGTTGTGCTAACTGTTTGTGTTAGTCATGAAGCTTTACCAAATGGGAGTAAAAGGTCAACAGACTATGGTAGTTATTCTGCAGATGAATTCACTGAGGAGCCACAAGTTGTCAATGGAAGAGCTGCTAATATAAACAAAATTCGGAAGAAACAAGGACCTGTCTCAACATTTGATTCCTATGTTCTGGCAGCTGTATGTGCATTGGCTTGTGAGCTTCAGTTGTTTCCTATAATTTCAAAAAATGGTATACATTCAGATTCCAAGAAATCTGCAAAAAGCATCAAGGCTGCAAAAACTAATGGAATTGCTTATGAGTTACATAGTACTATAAGGTCTGCTGTCTGTCACACTCGTAGAATTCTTGGAATTTTGGAAGCCCTATTCTCACTGAAGCCATCTTCTATTGGTACGTCATGGAGCTACGGTTCGAATGAGATAGTAGCTGCTGCTATGGTTGCTGCACATGTTTCTGAGTTATTTGGAAGATCAAAGGCTTGCATGAATGCTCTCTCCATTATGATGCGCTGCAAGTGGGATGTAGAGATTTCCACTAGGGCATCTTCACTTTATAATCTTATTGACAAACATGGCAAAATTGTTGCCTCAATAGTTCATAAGGCCGAACCTCTCGAAGCACAACTAGTACATGCACAAGTGCGGAAGGATGATCCAACATGTTCAAGTGGTAGAGTATCAGTTTCTACGGGCAGCAGCGCCTTTTTACCAGAGGATATCCCATGCTCAGATTCTAACTGTAGTTCATCAGGAACATTTGTAAAGGCTGGCAAAGGAATTTTATCCACTGACACTAGTATAGAGACATCAGGGAAAAGTTTTTCAAGTTTGCCGGTTGATGCTTCAGATTTGGCAAATTTTTTAATGACAGACTGGTATGTCGGTTACAATTGTGGCGCACAAACTCTACTGAGATCTGTTCTTGCAGAGAAACAGGAATTATGTTTCTCTGTTGTTTCATTGTTGTGGCATAAACTAATTGCAGCCCCGGAAACAAAAATGAGTGCAGAAAGCACATCTGCTCATCAGGGTTGGAGACAGGTATGCACCAAGTTTTTTTTATTTTTTATCCTCAGTTATTGCTATTTTAATTACATTTATTAGATCTGTCATAAAGTTTCTTATGTCTATTGTAATTTAGATGTGCTATAAACTATTCCATGAGGAACAATTTCATATATTTTAATCTGTTTATGTTCACATGCGTGTTATACTATATTAATATGATCTATTAATATAGATGTAGCTTCTAATTCTTCCAAAACTTTGTCACTATGATTCCTCATAAATGCCGTTAGATAGATATGCTTTCCCATTTTAACTGTCATGTGAGTTGCCATTCGCTTTAAGCTGAGCTTGCAGAGTTTTTGTTACCATGTATCGCACATTGTCGTTACCTGCTAGAATTGCCTACAATGTGTAACTTTTTTAAGGCAGGAAGCAGGGAGCTGTTTGATTGCACCATCACATAGATATGAATCATCTATTATGAAGTGATTTATTGACTAACCCTTCTCACTCATACTAGAATCCAGTTGTTTCCGTCATCGAGAAGATTAGACAGACTAACCAATTTTACCCTTATGCTAGGTTGTAGATGCAATTTGCAATGTCGTTCCAGCATCACCAACAAAAGCTTCAACAGCTATCGTTCTACAGGTCCAGAAATTATTTAGTTTTAAACTATTTCAGTACATAAGTTACTTATGTTTTAAATTATTTCAGCTATTGTTCAAATGCTCCCGTTTTTTCAGTCACTTTTGGAGAAATGTGTTCTTTGGGCAGGCAGAAAAGGATTTGCAGCCATGGATTGCAAGGGATGATGAGCAAGGGCAGAGAATGTGGAAAATCAACCATCGAATAGTTAAATTGATTGTGGAACTTATGAGAAACCATGAATGCCCAGAAGCACTGATAATCCTGGCAAGTGCCTCAGATCTTTTACTCCGTGCCACAGATGGATTGCTTGTCGATGGAGAAGTATGCACTCTGCCACAATTGGAGGTAATTTCAGAAGCAAACTATAAGTATAATCTCAGTATTAAAGTCCCAATCTATTGCTTAAACTGCTGGATTGTTGTTAATGCTTCAGAATAATTAGCTTGGAATCACCGTAGTTGTTTTCTTTTCTTATTCAGTTTGTTCTCCTGAAGTCCCTCTTGTGTGTCTTTTCTGTTGAACAAAATCTTGAACTAACATTAGACCTGGTTTATACTTTTGTTCTACCTATTCAATGATGAGCAGCTTCTAGAAGTGACAGCTAAAGCAGTTCAACTTGTGATACACTGGGGAGAAACAGGTCTTGCAGTTGCAGATGGCCTCGCAAATCTGCTTAAGGTAGCAGCTTCTGACTCGGCCCGCCTTTATCGCAATAAGCAAAATAATTCTAATTCTATGGCAGCCTTACAAGTTACATCGAACAACATTTGCAGTGCCGTTTATCATCAACCGTCCGTTGCCTTTCTCATCCAAGTGCACATGTTCGTGCTCTCAGTGCATCAGTTCTTCGGGACATATTGCATAGCAGCCCAACAACCATATCCGGCGGTTGTTTGAACGTGGATGGGCAGCGCAATTGCAATTCATCTTACCACTGGCAGGCAGACATGGAGAACTGCATACAATGGGAAGCTCAGAGCAGACTTGCGACTGGTCTAACGCTTGCTTACCTTTGTGCCGCTGCAAAGGAATTAGGCTGCCCCATCGATTGTTGAGGAGCTGCAGCAAAGTCCCTGATGCGACAGCCAAGCTCTGAAACCATCATATGTTTAATATTACGTGGTTAAACTTGCCAATGCATCGTACTTATTATGCATGTTTATGGTTTGGAAAACGGTTAACAAATGTCGTGTTTTCTTCCGCTATATCTGATTGTTGCCACCGGGTATCTTCAATCTACAAACAGACGGGGAAGAACTTTATAAAGCTGGGCATGCTTGCAGGTTACGGTCTCTTTGTGGTTATGAGGCTTCGGTTCCCCGTTTCTTACTGTGGATACGAAGCGCCCCCCATAATTATATCTGTATGGAGATTATATCAGCATCGGCAGTTGACATCATTTTCGATAATTCGATCCCTTCTCCGGAAGATGATGGAAAGGATTGGATGAAGTGGCTGGCTCATGTCAGGGTGGTGAGTGGTGACAAGTGCATATTTTTGTTCTTTTATATAAAATCCGGGTCAGTACAATTATATAAATAACGTAACATTTGTTCTTTTAACAACTATTTCTCCTGCGCTAGGGCTTTTGGTTTGAGCGACACCAGACACGTCGCCTCTCCCGCGCTTCCCGCCCGTTGTTGCCAGTGTCCCTGTCGCCAGTTCGGGTACGTCTTCTCCCACATCTTTTCCTCCTTCGCCTCTTCTTCTTGCTGTTGCCCTTTTTTTTTTATTTGTTGATGTTCTTCTTCCTCCCCTGATAGTAGTACAGTACATTTCAACATACTGCTGTTTATCGGTACGTACATTGGAACTTGACAGATTTATACAGCTCCGGCCATGCACCAACGGCTGCCGAAATTACAAACCTTGCCAAGAAAGTATATTTCAAGATATATTCTACGTGTCTCGTCTCGAATAATCATACTCTAAGTCATACCAGGCATCATCATCTACGTGCTTAAAAGGGATGAAAAACAAGATGAGGAAATATTCCTTTATCGCTATGCTTCTCGGGGTCACAGTATTATGGACTTAAATTGGTTTTTTATTCCTCTAGCCATTCTGATTATATCTCTTTCTATAATTAAACCCCTCGTATGATTTATTATTATTTACACTCGAAATTTTTTCTCGGTGATACATAGACATTGATGATTAAATGCTTTCATCTGATATAAAATTTGATCCATGTATAGAAAATCTGTCTTTACGATATCATGATATTCATTTTTTAAATCCATAATTCTTTTTGTCATCATGTTATTCTTTGAAATAGAGCTCTTAGTAGCTCCCGAACATATCTCCGTGTGATCAAGTTCCTCGTAGGACTTCTCTCGTGTGTGTCACATTATTTCGAACTATTCCACCATGATCAATTATATTATGTCACCTCTTAGTGATATTTTTATTATATTCTAATCTTTATGAGATGAACTCGAACTGCGCTCTCTCAAGGAGTGGCCTTTCTTAGTACATCATCGGGCCTCTGTCGCCTTTGATTGTATTTGCTCATTTAGCAATTGACTTTCATCGATTCGCTCTTGAGTCACACCTAGACAAATCACAACTATAGGGCAATCCATCATCTAGTAGCTCTCGAAATCTATTTACTTTGTTAAAATTGATATGACATTATTTGGATCCTGACCTTTGCCTCCTAGCACATGTAGGAAAATCTAGGGGCGACATCACATGCACAACGGAAGAACAGAAAACAAAAATCTCAAATTTTTCAAAAAAGGTGTTCGTCGTCGTGCGAAGATTGATGCGCAAAATTTGCGAAACTTAAAACCACGCGTGAGATAATTATGTTACCTAGGGAGATCGTATATCCCTGAATCCCACAGATCTGTAGGAGACGGTGAAGGAGGTTAAGCGTCATCCGCTCTAGCGGTGATCCACACAACAGGGCTATGACGATGCTCCTCAAATCTCCAAGCCTGCTATTAGAGGAGAGGAGAATAGGAGATGATAACCAAGAAAATCTCTAGCCTATGAGTCATTGGTTCCCTCCTATTTATAGAGGTCCCCTATCAACTTAACCTTAATAGATCTTGCCCTATTGGGTGTTGGATCTCCATCCAATTACTTAATCTTCTTAGATTAGTGGATCTCTATCTAATATTCTCTCAATAGCTTTTATTGAATCTCATAGGATCTAATAATTCAAGGGCTTTTTGAATATCCAATAAGATAGGGACTCCGACAGATATCTCATATCCAAACATCTATTCGTCGCAATACCTACCATATGTGTGTGACCTTCTAGACTCAATATCGAGCTGGCAGTGAGTCATACTTGTCAGAACTCCTTCTTGCTCAGTAAATTATTATCTCCATAATAATTCACTCGACTCATCGACTACATACGTACTAGGCCACTACACCACAATCCCCAAACGATATAGGGGAATCTAATTATTTGGATCTATCTGTCCTTAGTTACCGTGTATCTATAGTCCCTCATTCATTTCATACGTCAGAGATCGTATACCGGGCATGGTATTGTCAAGTTCATAGAGTTTTTACTCGAGTCTCACTCTGATCAAATTCTTTCTCTATCAATCCGAATGACTCTGGCTAGGGATTTGTTTGAGCAAGAACACATGAAATATTCCTCTCATGATATCAAAAGCGGATGATCCTCTATCGATACTCAATAGCCCTCGTAAGGTTGACTACAACTCCCGATGGCCGGTTGTGCTAGATTTTAAACTTTCATACCTATAAGTCCGGTATCAAAGAGTGGAGTACTCATATAGGACATCTTTAGTGTCTCAAGCCTAATGACCATATACACTATTGGGACGACGAAATCGTTGTTTGACAATAAGGCATCATCAATCATCCAGTATTCCGTGAGCGGATCAATCAGTGAACTCATTCTCCAATGAGCGCCTACACTGTATCTCTAGTGTCCTCACACGAGCAGCTATGAGACCAGTCGCCTCCATCATATGGACGAATATACAACACACCAGTCTATCTGGTTATCTTGATGTCCCTCTCGAGTAACCTATGACTAGGATTATTTAGGGTCTATGGTTAAAGGTGAATCGATCTCATTATCATGATCTCATCACGATTCGAGTCCCATTGCACAAATCCATGGACACACACACACATATATATATATATATATATATATATATATATATATATATATATATATATATATATATATATATATATATATATATATATATATATATATATATATATATAATAATAATAATAATAATAATAATAATAATAATAATAATAATAAGCAAAAAGAGTGTGTGTCATGTCACGCATGCCATCACTCATGTGATTGGCTTGTAGGGCACATATGATTAACAGCACAAACTCCGTCGTACACCGCTTCCTTCATGGTAACTCGAATGATAGCACTGTAGTATATTATTCAAGAATACTCACTTCCACGTCTTTTTGTTATGACTTAGGCACTTCACCAAGTTCCACTCAAGTTGTTCAATTCCTTAATTTGCATTAAGTTAATAGAGGCCCTCGCACCTACCATTCCACGGGTTAGTCATTCATTGAGTCTGATTTCCACATCAACCCTAAGTGTGCATTCGATTGGTGTTGCCTTATGTCTCTCCCCCACTTGATCTCATAATGAATTCACCAATGCATTACCTCATACGAGATCATATGGTGACTCATCGTTACTCACTCGGTCCATTGAGCTTTGTAGAATTGTTGTCTTAAGGTATTCCTCCTCAATATGTGTGATCTGTTTTATATGATTCTTCCTCTTGAGAATCAGGATTTATTCCTTCTAAATATTTATCCCATTGGAGTAACTTTTCTCTGAGCATATGTCCATCTGGAAGTTTCAAAGACCACCATTCGCTTGGACTACTCCGTCTTGCTGAATGAATAATGCTCTATTCTACCATCGTGAACGCACTTGCTAGATTACAGCTCTTAATCAATACAGCCCTTATTGCACCCTTCTAGGTCTACATACACATCGTTCCCATGCCGAAAAGAAAATTTTAATACTTCATATATCAAGTTTCGATCGCCTTGGGATGACCACAAATACTCTATCGTTCCCATTCAAGCCCTAACATGAGTCTCGAATTCTTCGAGTTAGTAATTTATCTTATCTTTATGAGCTTTGCACAACACATTCTATCTTACACGATCTCATCGTTTGCCAAGCGCTCCAATTACCTTGAGCACCATCAAGTTTGGTTGTCAACGTCGAGCTTTAGCTCGAACTCCACCATTCTAACTTTTGTGCGTTATACATTTTTTATAGCTCGCTTATCCTCGTGGTGTCTATCACTCAAAGAGTTGGTCATTCCTCTGAATATCAATTTTGGATGCTTGCTACTAAGAACGACCCCTTTCCCTACACCTCAATGCCCGTTTTCCCCAAACTGTCGTATGTGTTAGTTGCCCTTAACACAACCCCACCAGGTTCTCTATGTTTGCATGCCAAGTGTTTATAAGTGTGCTTGTCCCGCTCTAATATCATTTGTCACAGACTTAGCTGATTTTACCTATAAGTCATGCATCACTCTTACGTATTCGTCCACAAAAGGTCTATATCCCCGAAATCTCTTATTGTCTCTTAAGGACGAGAAAACGAGTTAAAAAAATGTTTAACTCGAGATTCGCTAGCAACTATTTAACAAACAATTGATAGACAATACAAATTATAAACATAGGCTTTCAAGTTCTAAACAGAGCAATCATACGATATAAGATGGTCTACCGCGACCAAAAGTCTTCACAAATGCCTATAGAATACTATTACGAAACAAAACAATAAATCAACCTTGGATATTACCTCAAAGACTCATCCAACCAATTGTCATCCGGGTAACTCATAGGTGTTGTGCTTGTTGACACACTACATCATTCTACGAAACTAGAAAATCTCTAAAATGACTATTCAGATGGTTGATTTCTAAACAATTTTACCTCTACACAACCTATATTTACGAGCCTAAAATGATCACAAAAACTAACCAAAATGAAACTATCTGCTTCAAAACCTAAAAGAAATGTGTACAGTACCACACGAAATCTAAAAGAATCGAGCGTTGCTGTTGGAGAGTCCATGATCAAACGTGCGCACAAGCAACTTACGATTCAAGAGGATAATGGATGACTTGCCAATTCCAAAGTTTCAAATTGCACAGGCATAATGAACGGCGAGCAGCAATTGCTGCAGCTCACATCAGCACATGACAGCATCCAATAGTACAATTGTCAGGTCATCTCGTAGAGATGAACCTTTATGATCATCTGATATGGTTGATTTGTATGCATAAGATGTCATGTAACGAGTCTATCAATCGTACAGCAAGCAATTTAAATCCTATGAGGATGTCGAGTCACTTGTTGCCTGATTTCTTTGAACTGCTTGCCTTTGCTTGATCATCTCATTCCCAGCTACAAGAAAGTAAGCAGTGTGCCTGAAAAGGAAAAAAAAAAGAAAAGAAAAGAAAAGAAAATGAACGAAATGACGATAACGCGAGCTGATGGTTTTGGACAAAGAAATCCTGGTTGATAGATAAATGCCTGAAAAAATTCATCATTTTGACTTTTGAATCCGGATCAATGCTCGGGATGCTTTCCAATGCTTGTTCCATGTGGTACAGCCACCTCTCGGCTGCCTGATGAGTAACCGGAAACGGGGCATGTCGTCCAATCAGCGCTGGATGGCCTGCAACAATAACACCAAAGATATTATTGCTATGATGCCCTCCATTAAACCCAATGCAGTAGGAATCTTTGACAAACAGGACAAGGTGAGAATATGCTATACCGTCTTCCTAGTACAATTTGAAAAAGTAATAATCTTTTCACGATTCTATCAATAGTTAAAAGCAATACATTTCATACCTTTGATTCTTTAAGATAGCAGGTGAACAAGCAGTGCAGCATTCACAAATCACCCAACTCTGATTCATAATATAGTCAAAACTCCAAAACTTTAGAAGCTTATCATTTTTACATTTATCATATCCCGATAAGATTGTTCCAATTTATCCCCTCGGATGCTTAAAGTTTATCATTCACAAATTACCCAACCCGAAAATACAAATAACTACATGTAGATTCAACCCTTTGAAAGCATATGGTACTTTCTACTAATTGAAAGGCTAACTTGCATCATCTCTATTAGCATATAGAGAAAAAAAAGTATGAACAAAGAGAAATAGGAAGGTCAAAACATATTCTCCATTTAAAGGAACTTTTAGGGGGACAAGAATCATGTTTCCCATAACTAAATATGCATAAAACAGAAAATTCAAAGATTTATCATCTCAAGTATTCCATGAATCACACATAGTGCCATATCATCTAGGTTAAGAACCCAAGATAGATAGATTAAAGACGCACCACCAGATTAAGATTCATATCATCTAATGACTTAAATGAGGTGTGCCGACTACACTAGGACTTGAAGTTCTCTGAGTCATATGGTTAAGTCCTCTAAATTTCTTTGGATATGATAGCAAAGCACCCTGGTGCAACTTACATCTCTATGTATCCTTCACTTACTACCTACATCAACTTAAGTTCTTGACCTTTGACACATTAAACTGTCATCATCTACCCAGTACGTGAGCCCATCACAAAGTTCTTAGATTGGATCTCGATTCTTCTGCGATCCAAATTCCAGAATCGACAATAACAAGGAGAAAGGGTCTTGAGGTGTACATGCCCCATGGTAATTTCTTTCCAAATCAAAGATTCTAAAGAAATCACAAACATAGTCAGAGTACACATCTTCAGGTAATTTATAAAATTTGACACCCAGATTCTGTTACCAAAAGATCAAGGTTGCGTAAACTATAATTCAATATTTAAGTGAAAAAAACACACAATGTTTGCTAACTCAAATGCATAATTTCTTTTTTCCATGCTTGGATGAAAATATGCCAAACACATAATTACTGTAATTTAGGACAACAAAGAGCAACAGTAAAATAGAAAATTTGGGAAAGTTTGAATCCTTAATCTCCGTCACTGAACAATGAGTTACTTGCTTACTTTGATTTCTTTCAAATTCAAAGATTCTAAATACATCAGAAACATAGTCAGAGTACACATCTTGAGTTAATTTATGAATCTCGACACCTAGATTCTGTTAACAAAAGATCAAGGTTATGTAAGTCATAATTGAATATGAAAGTGAAAGAAACCATTATATTTGCTAACTCAATATGCAACTTGCCTACTTTCCTGTTCGGATAAAAATGTCAATAACATAAACTACTGTAATTTAAGACAATAAGAGAGCACCCGAGGCTAAATCCATCGTCTCTTCCACAGAAGAGTATGCTAAATACTTGCTATATCTTCATGGAAAGACGAAATACAAATTCGTAAGAACCAGAGGAGGGAAACACGCAGATGAACAGCTCGATCTTGCTTGCATTCGGAGAAAATCAAAAGAGACCACCATACCGCTACACCTAAACACGAAGTGACATGTTCCCATTACCTTTCCTCTGGGAATAGAGATCGGGGCCTCCCATCCTCTGCACGAAGAACTCGTACTGGTTCTGGATCGCATCCTCCTTCTTCGAATTAGCAAAGATCGACCGGAACCACTCCTCCTCGTCATCGTAGACCCTACCGACCCAAAAGGTCAAACCCCGACGACCATAACAGACGATCCAAGAGAGAGGAAATCCTAGGGAGAATACGTTCACCTGTTGTAGAAGTTGGTGGAGAGGTCGATGAAGGGCTGGATTCCGCCGAGGGCTTGGAAGATGTTGGTGTCGTCGATGGCGAAGGCGTCGCTCGCCGCCACCCCGCTCCACTCCGACGCCTTCTGCTGTAGGGATTCCATTCCTCTTCTCTTAAGCTTTCTCTCTCTTTAACGGTGATCGACCGAGGATGAGATCAAACGCTGAAGAGGTATTTATATCACTCCGCTCGTGCCACGCGTTCATCGGATGGTCGAGGATGCGGCAGTATAGTGGGTTCTTTTCATTATGAAGGAGGGATTCTTTTCTTGCCCGCCTCCAACGTAACCACGTGCTAATGGCTTAAGATTCCGCTAGGAATCAAACATAGCGGACACTGGGGTCCACTAATGGTCCAGTTATTGTTAGGTACGTTTACCGCGTGCGTCGTTAGCGAGTATAAGGAAATATAAATTTTTCAGTGCGCCTTTACGCCAATCGAATTCGCTCGTGGTTTTGGTCGATGCGGCGGCAGATGCTCGTGTCGTCATTTTTCACGGGAATGGCGCCACGTTAGGAAATCAAGCGTGCTCTGCAGGAGGACTGAAGCACCATCGACAATTTCCGGGGTGATGTGGTCTCTCTTCCTACGGGCGCAGCGCCTATGTGCCTGCCGAACCAGGAGGCAGGCTTGCCATGGTCATCGAATGGCAGGTCCCACAAGCCGTGGCAGCGTCTAACGGGCAGCTGCGATGGGCCCCAGTTGCTGACCCATGAAAAGGCGTGCCCCATGTGTTGTTGCTCCGGAGATGCTTGCACGCCAGGGGCCCATTCGGTTGGGCCCAGTTATTCCTGACCTTTTAAGTCTCTTGGAGACCCGGTCTGCGGAGCGGGCCCACCTAGCGGGTCCAATAAGCAGAGTTACAACAGAGTGGGTTTATTATCCGTCCAATAATTCAAATGAGCATAATATTTGAAACGATTAAGCATCAACAATGCATCATCGTTTCCTAATTAGTCGCTACAAGTCGTCCTAACGGAGATCACGAAGTCTAACCGCTATTAAGATGATATCTTTACGTGTGAGGCTCGAAACCAACAGAAGCTTCGGGAAAACGCCGAAGCGGTCGAGCGGGCTTTTCTGACGCCCACGGCGATCGACCGTCGAGAGTGCGAATCGGTCGATCTCCTCCGTACGATCTAGGTTCCGACGGTCGTGATGGAATCAGATCTTCAACGCACGAAACTCGACGCCGCTCTAGGCTCTTCGACCCGAGATGGTTCTAGAGAACGGACGAGACGACACCGCCGCTCTTCGTGTATCTAATCCCCCTCCTCACGGTGGCGGAAGACCTAGAGAGGAGAAGGTCTCGATCGAGAGAGCTCGCTTCGTGTTGGATCTAACAAAAGCTTGGCTCCGTTGAGGTACGATCCAAATCTCCCCTTACTTAGATCCTTCCTTCTTGCCCAAAACCCAAGGTTTTGGTGTGCTTCGGTCGATATAGGGACCCAAAAACCCATTCTTTGGATTTTATGTTCTTTGCTTCTGTACTAGCTGTTGATCTGATTCGGATCGGTTGTGCAGCAACTTTGAGGCTTTTTTCGTTTCGATCAGGTGTTGTTTCGTGAGATTTTTGGTAATTCGTTACTTGTGCCGTTGATATTGACGTGTTTCCGTGCGTCGATGTGCAGATCTCATTTCCTTTGGTGACCGGGATACGAGGTAATTGTAGAGAAGATGAGTGTTGTTGGATTCGACGTCGGAAATGAGAGCTGCATTGTAGCTGTTGCCCGTCAACGCGGCATCGATGTGGTGCTCAATGATGAGTCGAAGCGCGAGACCCCGGCGGTGGTATGCTTTGGCGAGAAGCAGCGGTTCATCGGCACTGCCGGAGCGGCGTCCTCCGTGATGAACCCTAAGAACACGGTGTCGCAGATTAAACGCCTTGTTGGCCGGAAATTTTCTGATCCCGAGCTCCAGAGGGATATCCAATCGCTTCCGTTTAAGGTAACGGAAGGGCGGGATGGGTTCCCGCTGATCCATGCCAACTACCTTGGCGAGCTGAGGGCCTTCACTCCGACGCAGATTCTTGCGATGGTCCTCTCCAATCTGAAGACTATTGCCGAGACAAATCTGCATGCGGCGGTTGTGGATTGTTGCATAGGGATTCCGGTTTACTTTACTGATCTCCAGCGGAGGGCAGTGCTGGATGCTGCTACTATTGCTGGATTGCACCCTCTCCGACTGCTCCATGAGACCACTGCAACTGCATTGGCTTATGGTATCTATAAGACAGATTTGCCAGAGAGTGATCAGCTTAATGTGGCTTTTGTTGATGTGGGTCACGCAAGCATGCAGGTCTGCATAGCTGGATTCAAGAAGGGGAAGCTGAAGATTTTGGCACATTCTTATGACCGATCACTTGGAGGGAGAGACTTTGATGAAGTTCTATTCAAGCACTTCGCTGCCAAATTTAAGGATGAATACAAGATAGATGTGTATCAGAATGCCCGTGCTTGCCTCAGGCTCCGGGCAGCATGTGAAAAGCTGAAGAAGGTTCTTAGTGCGAACCCAGAAGCACCACTGAACATCGAGTGTTTGATGGAGGAGAAGGATGTGAGGGGGTTTATTAAGAGGGAAGAATTTGAGCACATCAGTGCCCCCATATTGGAGCGCGTTAAGGGACCATTGGAGAAGGCACTTGCAGAAGCTGGCCTGAGTGTAGAGAACATACACTCGGTTGAGGTTGTTGGATCAGGCTCTCGGGTTCCTGCTATTATTAGGATATTAACGGAGTTTTTCGGGAAAGAGCCTAGACGGACCATGAACGCAAGTGAGTGTGTTGCTCGGGGCTGCGCTCTACAATGTGCTATTCTTAGTCCTACATTTAAAGTGCGGGAATTTCAGGTATTAGATTATCCACCTATTTCATTCAATTGCAATTAGTGTCAGAGATGGTGATCATTTTTTCCTCTCACAGAATATTTTTCTTAATGTACCACTGGGGTCTGCTCAGGGATTCCCATTTGAATTGCTGGATAACTTTTCAATCAAAATCCTTTATACTTCCAGTTGCATATAGCTAAATTGAATGGTCCATACACTGCAGAAAGGTCATAGTAGACATGTAGTTCTCTTGACAAATTTGTGAATTGATGTTGTTTGTTGGTCTACTCCTGTCACTTTCTGGTGAGGTGTTTGAATCTCTTGTTTCATGTATGTTATACATTGCACTCTTAACAAGGCTCTCTGCAACTTTGCTGTATTTGTTGTCTAGATTTTAAACAAGGCTCTCTGCAACTTTGCTGTCTTTGTTGTCTAGATTTTAAGTGTTATGCAATGTTTCGTTGTCTTAACTTCTGTACTTAATATTGTTTATTTTCCATTTTGTGTCTTTGATTGCCATTAATGTCTCAAATAGTTCTTGGGTAAATTATTATACAGTGCAAGAAATAGAGTATAGAGAGGAATTTGTTGCTTATGTTTAAGATTCAGGATAAGGCTTAATGTAACGAACAGCTCACCTGTTCTTGTAACTTTTGTTGTTAATTCCAATACTCAAACTAAAATGACTTGATGATTGTTGTCTGTCTTGTTCTTGTCATGCAATAAGTGTTATTTTACATGTTATTTACTGCTGTTGCCTATTTTATCAGTTCATTCATTTCATTATATTATCCTTGTCATGTTTATGTATATTATTATAGATATGTGGACATACTTGGACCTGTGGTTTCTTATCTTTGACAATTTTTTCTATGGTGAAAGGTTCATGAGAGTTTCCCCTTTTCAATAGCGCTGTCATGGAAAGGATCTGCCCCTGATTCTCAGACTGTTGGATCAGAAAACCAGCAGAGTTCAGTTGTTTTTCCAAAAGGGAATCCAATTCCAAGTGTCAAAGCTCTTGCATTTTATAGATCTAGAACTTTCACAGTTGATGTTGTGTATGCTGATGTGGGTGATTTGCAAGTTCCAGCGGAAATTAGCACATACACGGTAACTAGCATATACAAAAACATCCCGCCATATCATTCGTATTATGTGTTTCTTGTTCTTCTTGACAGCAAATATCTTGTTGGACAGATTGGTCCTTTCCAAACCAGCAAAGGCGAGCGTGCTAAGTTGAAAGTAAAAGTTCGGTTGAATCTCCATGGAATTGTTTCTATTGAGTCGGCCACTGTAAGTCATAAGTAGTATCTCTTTCTAATTTGTGGTCCTTAGTCTTGAATCCTATACACCTCAAAAGTAATATATATCCTACTTGGTGCAGATGTTGGAAGAAGAGGAAGTTGAAGTTGCAGTATCCGACACGGCAGAGGTGACAAAGGAGTCTATGGACATGGATGAAGCAACAAAATTTTCCTCTAAAACTGAAAATGATGAAAATGGTTCCTCCAAAACTGAAAATGATGTAGACATGCAGGAAGCTGAAGGAACCACTGACAATTCTAGTGCTGGGTTCGAGAATGGAGCACCAAAGGCCGGGGAAAAGCCTGTTCAGATGGATACAGATTCCAAGGTTTGTAAATCATCAATTTTGGTCTTGTTAGCATGGTGACATTGTCGTCTGATAATTTGATCAAAATGCTAATCTCATCTTGTGTTGTTTCTTCTAAGTAGTGGTAATTCCTTATGTCTGGTTTTTACTGTTTCTTTATATTATATATGACCCGTGACCTGCTTTCTAATTTTAGTTTTGCTATCTTTTCTGGGATTGTATAAGTAATTATTCTTGCAATTCCATCCAATCTATGACCTGATGCCTATAGTTATTTCTTCTTTGTTATGATTATTGGAGTCTCTCATCTTTTTTATCTTAAGATTTAATGTGTTCAACAAGGGTAGTTCTGAAGTTTCTATGAGATGTGATAACACTTAGTCTGAAGTCCTCTTACTAATTGGTGCGCGGTATATCTTAGTCAACCATAGAATTATTTGTCTATCATTTCATTTTGATTTTGTATTGACTTTTAAACTGATAGTAGTGAGAAAATGCATGTGTTTGCTGCTTAGCTTGTTTAGCAATGTCTCATCATATGATGCTAGTGCAAAGTAGTTACATAAACACAAACAACTGTTAACCATCTTCTTGCTGTTTCTTCTTGATATTTTGGTTTTCCAAAAATTTGAACTTTTTATGGACTTGCACCATATAAACTTCAACCCTATTAAATGTGCTACTAACGATAACTACTAGGTTGGCTTTAGACACTTTTTGATTGTGTCTTGTGGCTTAACTAACCTATGGTCGAGTGAACCACTAGTCTCAATACAAAGGTGGATGCTGATGGGTAGCATTCTGATAAAACTCATCCACTCTCTTATAGAGTTTGCCATCAGTGTTGACAGTCTCCTTTCTTGGGCTTTTTTTTTGTCATTGGGTTTTGTCACCTCATATCACAGTTTTAATTGTAGTTGGCAGAGCACAAGAATTATGCTTTGGCCTAGCACGTATATCTTCTGAATGTTGTCTGAGCATAGTATATGATTACATTTTGTTTATCATGGAATTCATGATGTGTGAAAAGAATCCCATGGTATATAGCCTTTTATAACTTGACTCTTTGATTGGAACTTATTTACTCTACAGGTTGAAGTTTCGAAAAAGGTCAAGAAAACCAATGTGCCTGTGACCGAGTTGGTTTATGGTGGGATGTTGGCTGAAGAATTGCAAAAAGCAGTCGAGAAAGAGTTTGAAATGGCCCTCCAAGACAGGGTGATGGAAGAAACGAAGGACAAGAAAAATGCCGTGGAGGCATATGTGTACGATATGCGTAACAAGGTATGGTGCATCTTATCCATCCTTCCACTACGTCATATGTGGTTTAGCCTGTTTAATTCAGCTAACACTAGATCCTTTATATGCAGTTGTATGACAAATATCAGGATTTTGTTACACCAACAGAGAAGGAAGCGCTTATCATGAAGCTTCAGGAGGTTGAGGATTGGTTGTATGAAGATGGAGAGGATGAAACAAAGGGTGTTTATGTTGCTAAGCTTGAGGAGCTCAAAAAGGTATACCTTAGGCCCAGTAGACTACTTAAAAACATCTGTTCGATGCATCTGAGGTTGGCTTGTCTAATTTCAGACGGGTGATCCGGTCGAAGAGCGTTACAAGGAATGGACAGAGAGAGGTCCTGCCGTTGATCAACTGGCTTATTGTATTAATAGTTTCAGAGAAGTGGCTTTGTCCAATGATCCCAAATTTGATCACATAGATTTAGCTGAAAAGCAGAAGGTAATGTCAAAAAAACAATGCTGCTTTCGCACCTGACTAGGTTTTGTTTTCTGAGAGCATTCCTTCTGTCAAGTGAGATCCTGCGGTAAGCTGCTTTCAGTCATAGATAGGAAAATATTTAGAAGCAGATGGTCGTGATATATGCTAGAACCTGGGATCTCTAGTTGAAATTATAAATTCTATGTGCTATCCTTTTTAGAAACCTGTGTTAGTTAATTTCAAGAGGAGACTTCCCTTTTGCTTGCTGTCTAGCGAATATGGGCAGCTTTAGAAGTTCTATTATATGCTGGTGTGGTAAACCAAACCTGCTTCTTAAGTGAAGATTTGAGATGACCTTTTTTTCTCAATCTTGTATCTGCATAGTGGTCTAGAGTCTAATAGTGATGATAAAAACTGTGGTAACATGCTTGGTTTGTTGATTTGTTGTACAGGTAATTAATGAATGTGGAGAAGCAGAAGCATGGTTAAGGGAGAAGAAACAGCAGCAGGATGCTTTACCTAAATATGCCAATCCTGTTCTTCTTTCTCCGGATCTAAAGAGAAAAGCTGAGACACTAGACAGGTAAGTTCAATTATAGATGTCGTGAATATATTCAACTTGATTGTACCATCTGTGAAAAGTATATCTGTAGGACTGTTCATCTGCTTTCGAATAGAGGCCCTATGAAATCAACCTAGAGTGGTTCACTAGTTGTCTTTTGAAGGATAGATGCTATTCGTTGGCTATGCTTTATTATCCTTTTAGTTCTATAGGACTATTAATTGTTGGTTAAGAATGTAAGAGCAGTTTCACGTCATGCTGTAATCATTTACACGTTCTTGTATGATGTTTAATTTATCCAAAATCGCTGATCCTCATTTGGAGCTGAGCAAATATGAAATGTATTCTATGCAATTAGAGCCTGAGATTTCCATGGAAAGTAATTGTGAGTGCATGTGTGAGTAGGTTTTGCAAGCCGATAATGACAAAGCCGAGGCCACCTCCACCCAAGCCACAGCCTTCTCCGACTGAGGCACCACCAGCTCAACCTCAGACCGCCGAGCAGCAGCAGGCTTCCGATGGAAGCAGACCGACACCACCTGCAACAGCTTCCGAGCCGATGGAGACCGACAAATCAGGGGGTGAACCTGCAGCGTGAAGGATGATCTCAGTTTCAAACCATCCTCAGTTTGTTGGAGCAGCATGAAATGGTCAGTTGGGTACTCTTAAATCTCAGTCTTGTGTTTTACTTATTTGTAGCAAATGTGGATTGTCGTGAAATCCAGCGAGAAGGTGTCCTTTTGGGGTTTGGGGGGTCTTTAATCCGGCAAATTGGTTCCTCCTGTTGAAATCTGCCAATTTTACAGCTTCACCTGTTTTGGTTTAATTTATGGCAATACATCGGACATCATTCATATGCGATCTTTTGTCTTTTCTTATTGCTTGTGTGAATGATGTGAGCTAATGACATGATCATTACCGAGCAGACCAATAAATCTTATGCGGAGAGCTCATCGTCTGGATTGCTTCCTGGGAGTGGATTTGGTACGTTGCCAGAATAATAAAAGAAAATGTGTGAACTTCTTTTCATTGTCTATTTGATTGAGAATACTTCCAAGGCTTCGTTCATTAATGCTTCGTATTCTTTTCCCCGAAAAATAGGTCAATTAGAATGATAAAAATGATGCCATCTTTGCAATTTATTAATATATTAATCAAAATGTTATCAAATAATCTCTCATATATAATTAAGTTTCTGAAATCTGAAACCACAAAACAGCATAAAATGTGACAATAATTAAGGGATAATTATGCACTAACAAGATTAGTAGGATGGATTTCGTGGGCGTATCTATCTTCAATTCTTTTGTGCTGAAGCCGTCGAACGTAGCACCACTAATCTGGTCGGTCCCCTTCGATTCTTTCTATTTGCTACTGTTACATATTTGTCGTCGTCTACGGGTAATCAAGAAGACACTGGAAACGAAGCTGGTGCTATACTTCGAACGTGCAACCAGAAACAGCAGTCTTCCAATTCATGCCATTCCTTCTTTCTAGTTGTTATGGGAAAAGATTGTAATGGAGACAGGCCAAAAGAATTCGCAGCGGTCACATGACGTACTTGCGAGCGGCCGATGGATGTGAGTGAGTGAGTGAGGAACATGGCTTGTGTGTTCTTGTTCTGACATCAGTACTGGAAACGCCCGTTTCTAACTCAATAATGCAGACTGTTCTGACATCTTTTGTTCATCCAGATTTTTAATGGTGGGATTAAATGGGATCTCATCTCGGCACTTCGCGATTAATCTCATTAAGGTTTTCATCGTCAAAATAAATTATCATAAAAAGATCTCAAGCTTTCGAACCAAAAAAAATTATCAAACGAGATTTCATTACTTACTTTCTAAAATAATCGTGTGGATTTTTTTCATTACAAAAGATAATATTTTCTTTTAGGAATTTAATCGTCTTTGACTAGAAATAAATTTAATCGAACCAAATTTGATTTGAGTTATGTTGAACCGAGAGAGATGGAGATAGTTTTAGAAATCGGATTAGATCAAACGGGTATCACTTATCTCTCTTGAACTCATTTTATTATGTTTTTTCAAATCATGTGTATATGATGTATATATGCGTGAGAGGTCAAATTTTAAGATGTCAAATTTTAAATTCGTAAATAGATGACTATGATGCCAAAGGGAGGTCAATTTGGCCTCATATAATATACATCCACGTGATAAAATAAGATGAATCCAAGAAACAAAGGATCATCACATCTTTTTACATGATGACAGAAATAGATATACATGTCCTTATATGTTTAGTTAAAACTAGGCATCACTAGAGATCAACTTCACCTTGGTATGTCCACCTTGCCTTGCCTTGGCCATATGATATGTGGTTAGAGGACAAAGTTTAATATTAGTTAGAGTAATTTTCATACACCATTATTACTCATGAAAGGGACTAATAATCATATATATATTTATATTTATATTTATATGTATTGTGATTATTCAAAAGGGATGATTTGGCTCACCACATTGATATTGTCTTTTACTTGGGCTTAAGATACATTGTTACATTTGATCCATCATCTTTCATGTATATAAATACATGAATCATGGATGAAGCTTCCTGGATAGATCCACACTTGATTGGAATCACCAACATGGACAGTGGCTAACAGGGAGAGACACAGTAAATGTAATACATGTAAGAAGGATTCAACAACAAAGATGATAGCTTTCCAAAAAGGACACTGTCATTGTGATCTCATCAAAACAAATGTGTCTTTGAATTGTTTTTGATGGATTATTGCTTTCATGGTTGATATGGTTAATTTTGCTCTATGATATAATGCTTGTTAATGACTTCATTCAATGGTTTGCAGTCATGAGAAGGATTTGGAGTGGTAGATGGGCATTAGTGTCATAGGGAGTCAACTGGTTGGCTGTAACTATCCTATATTATTATACCTAAATTTTGAATAGAATGAACTATTTCATATCCTCTGCTATTTATTACAAGGTTGATTAAATCATAAAAGGCTCCTGGAAATGGAATAATGTATGTATTTACAAGCAGAAAATTTATTTTCATGATATAAAAACTCAACTCTCAAAGGAATTCACCCTCACACTGATTAGATAAAAATTCATTTGGATGATGCATGTCTATCACATGTAAGAACCATTGTACATGTACCCCACACAAAATATGTGAGGATCCACATCAACCCATCAGTGTTTTTTGGGTGATTCAGCCAATTTAGTTTGATTTCTGATGGTCATGATTTAGAGGAGTATTTCAGAAGCCATACTGTTGCTCTGATTTTGATGCATGCAACCAAAACTGAGGAGAGAGAAAGAGAGTGGTGTGTGACTGTGCACAGTGCAGGCTTTGATACATTTGTCAAACTACCTCAACACCACCTGGTGTGCTTCTGGTTTCTCCTATTCTTCTACCCAGGAGAATCTCTCATTTACTTTCAGGGGGTGAAGGATAGGGGAAACAAGGAAAGCAACTAAAGAAGAAGAGAAAAGAGTGGGCATGGTGGAATTTATTCCCTTTCCTTTGTGGGTTATGTTTCTATGATCTCTTCTTTTGACCCCTTTCTTTCTTGAATTATATAAACTCATATCATCTTCTCTTTTTTCATCTACCTTCCACTTGTTTGTATGATTTGGGGTTCATTTTGTTCTTGTTGAGTGGTTAAAGCATCAGGACTGGTTTTTGGGGAGAAAGATACATGGATGGGACTAATCTTCTATTCTGTTTGCTTTATGTTCCACATGCTATGCTATGTGGGTTGGTTTTTTGGATGTTTCAGAGATTACTCATCTCTTGCATCCTTTTTCTGCTGATTTAAAAGCCTTCTTTGACCTCTTTCAGTGCTTGCCTTTGGTTAAACAAGTTGGTGGCTGCCCATAGTTCATTTCAGCTGTTCAATATTGTTTTTGGTGTTGTTTCATCATTACCAAAGGTTTTTTGGTACATTCATTTAGTTTTCATCTCATGCAATGAGGTGATGTTGATTTATGTTGATATTGCTCAATATATGATCAGTTTTGGAAAAGTACTATTTTTCTACTCATGCATGTCCTTCACTCCTCTGTCATTGATTGTTATGTGGAAAATTTTGATTTTGATTGATCCTTCTGCCCTCACCTCTTTGATCTTTTCATGTAAGCAGGAATGCCTAGCCTTCCTAGTGGCAAGAAAGGGGAAGTTGGAGGTTGAATATAATGCTGAGGAAAAGGAGCAGACCAGTTCAGAAGGATCAAAGCAAAGGGTTCCTGATGTCTCATCCAACCTCAGGCTCCTGCTTCCCCTCTGATGGTATGTTGAAGAGGACCAGTTGTGGCTCCTTTCTTAATGTCCATGGCCACCTTGTAGGATTCAGCAACAAGAAGGGCTTATCAGAATCTGCTACAGTTTGGGGCCATGCATCTCCCTTGGACAAGGTTTTATCCAGTATAACCAGATCAACAACAGGCATCATCGATGGTAGGCTTAGATGTTGGGACAGCAGAAGAGTAGGCCTTGGCCTGGTTGATACTCTCAATGATGAGGCCAAACCTTGTGTGAAGGTCTTAGGGTCATCTGAGAGCAGGAACATTGTGTTTGGTTCACAGATGAGGTTAAACTTCTCAACCCCCAAATCACATCAGATTGGCCCGAGAGATGACCCTTTAGGAGCAGCTCCTCAAATCGGATCATCTAAACCTCGGTCAGTTTGCTCGGAGATGGCTATAGAATTAAAAGGATCTAAATTAGTCCATGAGGAGTATGGACTACTGCGATCGTGTTCAGTGGATACTGGTGGATTTTCTTTGCTCCTTACTAAATCTATTGGCAATAACCGTAAGTCCAATTCTGAAGTTCTTCAATCAGAATCTATGGATATATTGGATTCTCCCCCACTAGCTAAGGAGGACACCAATTTTGACAAAATCTCGGGGTCCTTACCGATATCTTTTGGCTCTTCTCATAGATTTATCGGTTCACTGTCAGCCAGTGAGATCGAGCAATCTGAAGATTACACTTGCATTATATCTCATGGTCCTAACCCTAGGATGACTCATATTTTTGGAGATTGCATACTTGAAAGCCACAGCATTGAATCACCAAAGATCAAGAATAAGCATAGGAAAGAGGATGAAGGGTCTGCCTGGCTTTCAGAGCCCTCCGAGGAAATGTTGTCATGCTTTTTAAATGACTCTTTGAGCTTCTGTTTCTCTTGCAGGACGAAAGTGGAAGACGACGGAAAGGATATCTGTATGCACAGGTTAGTCCCCACATGATCTCCGATCTCTTTTATTTTTCTTATCTTTATAGTGCATTATATGTTCTTTTTGCACTGCATGATGAACCTGTTCCTGAGTCATTGACTATGCACACATGAACTGCGATTCTTATTGCTCAAAGAATTTCCACAAAGCAGCATCATTGTGAGTGTATTATGAACTTCCTATATATACATTGCAGAGGCAAGAAAGCTTTGTGTGGCTGTGAGTGCTGTAGGAATGGAACTTTGCTCGAAGAAATGGAGAAAACCAGGAATATTTCATCTGGCTCTCCTGGTTCATCATTCCATGAGGAGACATTTCTTGAGTAGATGGCTTTGGCCTTATAGGCTGGAGGTTTGCCCAGCCCTCCTTACACCGTGAGCATATAAGAGTTTAGGTTGGCAAGGTGAACAATTCGATCATCTGTCTGTCAAGAGCTGTCCATATGAAATCGTTGGCGGCCATGGATGATCAACATGTTCCTTAATTTGTTTGCTGGTTTTGTTTCAGAGTTCATGGTAATGTTGGTGAAATTTAGCAGGCAACTGTTCCACCCTCCTCTCTTTTCTTTCCTAAACCATAAACCAGCCGTAAACATTGCCTCTTGATGGATGTTATCGATCTGTCTTTCTATTTAGCAGTGAATAAAACTTTCTGTTGGCTATATAAGTAAAAGAATATGAGTGATCAACTCTATGGCATAATTATGTTTCATTTGCTCTCTATATGCTTCTTTGGACTTGTACACGACATCGACACGAATATATTAGCCTTTGCTGCACATGATCGAGTGTTCTTCTTGACTTGTAATGCATCAAACTGACAAATTAATGTTTAACCATTGCATCTGCTCCCAGTCTTTCTTGTTTATCAGTCAAAAGCAAAGCTTTGATGAGCAAATTCTTGGCATAATTAGTGTTTCCTGATGCTTCTTTCAATCGTGATGTACTTGTGTGCCGGATTTTGGTGCAGACAATCGAATGTTCTTTGACTTATAATGCATTGAAGTGGAACATTATAATCACAGGCAGACCCTTTCTTTTGCACTTTGCTTCAGCTCCACCCATAGTGACACACAACAATTTGCATTATATTCTCCTTTTGTGCAGCTAAATCTACCTCTTTGAACCCCAAGAATCTTAATCTGCCTTTCCTCTGCATGCATATGCTCTCTGTTCTTCTGCTCCTCGGTCGGAAGTGTTGACCTGTGCCAAAAGGCCAAGAAAAGCTATTGGATTCTTCTTGTGGCGTGTCTGTCTCTTTTGCCTTTGTTCCGAGTCTGTGACGTCCCCATGCCCGTCATCTTCTCTCTCCTTGTTGCTTCAAAAGTGTCATTCCATCTGCTGTCTGATGGCACAATCATCTACTGCACTGTTCATATAAACAACTGGAATCCAGCTCCAGCACTTGAGAACTATCAAGAACTCCATTACTGCATCAGATTTAATTGGCTCAAGTCTCTCTACCTTGAAACCTGGAGAGACAAAAGAAAAAGTCTTGATGACACAAATGAATCACCTGTTGCTTCAGATGGATGAGCAAGGCAATGCCCAATGAACGCTTCTTCTTCTTCTCCCTCCTCTCCTGCCGCTTTTGCTCTGATACCTTGCAATGTAAGTGGCCACTGTTGGCTCCTCCCGTAAACGCTCATTCTACCTCTGACCTTGAAACAAGCAGATCCATGGATCGCACACCTTGCGAATCATGCCCATCTTGGAATTCTCAACAGGATTGGACCTAGTGCGGTCCATAACATGAACAACAGAGCCCACAATTGCATCTTCCGGACAACTCATAAAATGAGGGCCTTATAGTCCAATCCACCACCACCTCCGCCTCCCTGGCGACGTCGCATTCCGCGATAAGTATTCTTGCTTTAGGGAAAGATTCTGAGAGATAGGTTCACGGTTAAACCCTGACGCCGTGGAACTCGTTGTAAACGATGCAAAGGACGCGGTCGATGCCAGCAAGTGGGCGTCTTCAACCTTGGGACGCGACGCAAGCCATGTTGCCTCACGACTCTTCTTATAATTCTGGAGGAGGAAGAAAGATTGGATAATAAGAAGATGCTGAAACGATCACTAGAACTTCAAGGTGGGGTTTTTATGTTGGGTTCACAAGTGCTAATCTTTGTTTTCATTTAACAGTTGATTAATTTTCTTGTATATGTTAATATTGCTTGCAGTTTTTGTCCCTAAATTGATCATTAATCTTTATGCTTTTTGTATGTCGAAATTAAAGAACTAATTCGATCTGGTCATTATTTCTAGTTCACAAAAATTGGTGATGATAAGCTATTATGTGGCATTATTAACATTTGCTTATTATATGCATTAATAGTTTCTGATACAAAGATATGCAATTTTTTTCTACTTCTTCTTTTTATTTGTTTGCTTACCGTAAGGCTTAATATCATATGATAGGAGGGCATGTAATTTTTCTGTTCTTTTATTTGTTTATTTATTTATTTAATCTGAGATCCGGTGAAGCAAGGATCGAACAGGACAACAACGGTCAAATCATGCCTGATGAGTAAGCCAATGAAATTTTAATGGCAGGACTAGAATCATTGCGGAAATAGTAGCTGGATCCTCGGTTTCATATTTCGGTGCTGTGTCGTGAGCCTTGATCATCGGGTCATGGTTCTAAGATATCGAGCTGTGCTCTACTTCAAATGTGTTTTGGTCCTCAGGCTTTTAATGAAGGTCAAATTTAAAAGAATTTGAATGGCAAAAAATTTCTAATATTTTTAACGGCACTGGCTTATAAAGGGATGAAATATTTGTTTTACATACTTCTAATAGCAACGCCATGATATATCTTTAATTTTGATTTCTATCATGGCATATAACGTGTATGATCTTAAATTTCCAAGCGCATTAGCTCTTGGTTTCACCTTGAATCAACTGTTAACGGAAGTCCCTAGTTCAGCCATTAAACTTTTAGAGAATGCTTATGGTTGGTCACACAAATATAAAAAGAATTGTTTTGTTTCATCGGTTTTGGTTCTTGAACTAGAATTTGACTCTTTATCTTTAACAATTCCAAGAGAAAAGAAAATGGGCAGAAAAATATTTTTTTTTTATCGTGCAATAGATGTATCAAGTCCAAGATGTTGCACTACCATAATACCATTCTTAACTATATAGGATACACAGTTTTTTTTATAGAACTATTTTTTTGCACTTCTCATTTCTTCTTGATTATTTAATTAGATGTTGACATTTAATTATGGGTGTAATTGACTAAGCACTTTAGTCTCAGTATGAGTCTTAGGAAGCATGAATTCTTACTTTTCTTTTCCACTACTGATTATTATGGACTTTAAGGACTAGTGGTAGATACATATTATGGTCGTTGCGCCTTAGATTGAAATTATCGTTGCAATCTGAACATATAACACTCAGATGGATTCCTGTCTTCAATAGTAAGATAATTCCTGTATGTCATGGGTACAATCTTTTATGAATGCGCAAAGCTGGTCGTGGAAAATCACAATTGATATTTTAAAGTGCCTAGAGAAACCAGGATTCATGAGACAACATTTGCGAACTTTAATGGACACCAGTGAGAAAGAAACTTCTTGAGAGCCACAAAAATAACCAACATCATTTTCCTCCGAACATCTTCATACGATTTTTCTATTTCCTGTAAAATCTTTACCTAGAAGAGCTCAGATAAGTAGAGAACTATTTCATTATCGAACTATTTCATTATCTTGCCATTGCTTGTTTCAGATGCCAAGCAACTGGCACATTTACCTCATAAACCCCGTTTCTTTCTCTTTTTTTCCCCCCTTAGGTTAGACTGATGTTCTGTGGAGAATACATGCTGAAGTTTGGGCTTTATAAGAGGATGCAGCAACGGCCTCACCAACCGTCATACAGATTTGTTCTGATCCGAAAAGCTCCCAAGTCCCCAATTGAGACAGCTTCTGTGCCACTTCCAGGACAGGATTAGCTAGTAGAAGCTGCAATTTTTTTTTTTGAAAGTTCCTGTTACTAAATTGAAAGACACTGTCTACATGATTAAGAAGGATATGATGGAGGAGGAGAATCCCTTACGTCGATAGATCTTTTGTCAAGTGTCTTCTTCAGCTCTGCAAGTGTTTCCAAACCACTTATATCTATTGCTGTTACGGCTGTATGGATTTGGAGCTTATGGTTAGTGTACAAATAATAGATTAAATTTCTCTGGGTCACTTGTACAGTAAACTTGTTTGTTAAACTTAGGATGAGTATTTTCTGATTATAATTCTACGTACCAGCCATGTCCAGTATAATGCATTTAAGGGAACTCTCATTCAACTTTTTTATTTTCTCTTCCTCTTCTCGAACCCATCTCAAGATCCTGCACATAAGAATAACAATACATGTAACTTTTATCAAGAAAGAATACAGCTGTGTTTAGAGAATTTGATCATCAGTTGCTCTATTAATTAGTCACTAGCCGAAAGAGATGCAAATCTTGCACCTTGGGCAATTAGACGTAGACCAATATAGATAAACAATAGGCCTGCTCTAAACTGGAAGTGCCTTCGGGTTCAGGTGTTTTTGGATTCCCAATCTCAAGCTAGCTTTATATCTATTTCAAAACAATACTTATGCTCTAATTTTTACAGTTAGCTTTCTGCCCGTTTTTCAGTGACCATTTATTCAGCTAAATCATTTCATTCTCTGGGTTATATTTGATCCATGAACTCTAATAAGGCAATTTAAGGTGTAGGTGAGTACTGTAAAGTTTTGTTGGCCCTTATATCTGGATTACAAAGATTCTGAATAATGGCAAGATCTTGAATATGTTACCAAATACTGACACCAGCCCAAACTAACCTTTCTTGCAGATATATTGAATTGGTGAAATAGATGGGGGATTCAATGCCAAGGATTAGAAATGAAGGCAGCTGTACAGCCTCCCTGTATTGCGCCAGATTTCTGTAACTGTTTGTTCCTGGGACATTCCCCATGATCACTGTGTTTGGCCTAGTAACATGAACCAGAATTTTGAATAAAGATACGCCCACCTGCAAAACATGGAAAGATTATAAAACAGCAAATTTTGGCGTAGTTAAAGGTACATATCATCGAACTGGAATGCTTCCCTTGGTTTGTTAAAGCAGAAACTGCAGTAGAATAATGAAGAATGTTTACAGCTATGGCGAGGCCCGTCTGTACTGAGATGAGAAGAACCCCAAAGAAAGCACTCATACAAGCCAGGAAATCAAATTTATCCACCTTCCACAGCAGAAATGCACCTCGAACATCGATCAGTCCGATCACTGCAACAATAATGATCGCCGACAACATGACGTTGGGAGTATAATAGAACAGTGGCATGAGAAATAGCATGGTGAAGAGCACTGCAGATGCCATGACTATGTTGGATACTGCCGTTTTACATCCAGCGTTGTAGTTTACAGCTGACCTTGAGAATGAACCTGGGTTGTATTTTCCAACAAAAGAACAAGAGATTTTATGGTTAGTTTTACATGTAGCATGTTGATTTGACTACAGCCTATATAACAAGAATAGCTACTTGTTGCTATATGTACTAATTTTGTGTTACCACTTGTGATGTAGCATGAAGCACATGACCCTGCCATGTTCATGGCTCCTAAGGCCACCATCTCTTTGTTGCCATCAATCTGATAATTTTTCAGAGAAGCAAATGTCCTCCCCACAGCCATTCCTTCCTGTAACCCACAGTAAGTTCGTGCTTGTTATTTCAAGAGGGATGAACTCAGTCGTTTTTCCTTTTCAGCAATGGAAGATTTTGAATCTACAATTTACCAAAATGAGTTGAAAGGTTTAGTGTGTTACAGTGAGAGCCAATATTCCAGTAATTATTCCAGTTCTGATGGCAAGACTCAAGTAGGGGCCTCTAAAGAACAGCATGTTCACTGAAGGAGGATTCACCCCTTTCTGCAAATGCCCAATCTGTTTAACACCAAGAAGTTAGAACAAGAAGAAACAAAGAAACTTCAATTTCTTTCTGGCATGAAGATTCTTACTGTTTTGATGCCATGGTTTTGAGCTTTGAAGATAAAGGAAAGGACAGTGGAGAGAATCACTGAAGTTAGAGGAGCTGCTGCTGATACCCAGAACAGCTTGGGTCTTCTGGAGCTCTGATTCATATGAGTTCTAAAGTCATTCCAAAGCATAAACCAGCAAACAGTGCAGAGAAAGCAACAAGTAAAAGCTGAAGTTGATGCTAATTAGCTTAGCACATGTCGATCACTACCATGTTCTGATCATCGATCTCTTAGGAATTGAAAGGGAGAGCTATCAAGCATAAGGATGGAATTAGAGCTTACTATATGCCTTGCCACCAACAGAAAAACCAGGAATGAGAGCCCCATCACTACCGTTTGCCAAGCCCACTGCTCAAAACAAGAAGAGAGATAAAGATCAGCCGGTAAGACACCTTAATCTTAGCAAAGCATCTTCACCCATTCTTCTAACACCTTGTTCTTACCTCTGTCCTGTTCTCAAGAACAGACTGCATCACTGGAATGATCCCCATCTTGGTGGTGAAGTGAACTATGCCAAGCAGTCCTTTGAGCTGCTGAAGTGATACGATGACCGCTGCACCTCCCATGAATCCTGTCAACGTCGGTTTTGATAGAAAGTCCACTATGAAACCCAACCTATAAGCACCGGGCATCACTTGTGAGATCAAGATTTACTCAAAACAAAATTCTATGTAGTGTTCTTGTGGCGCAAGCATTGTATACCTCAGAAGACCCAAGCTGGCTTCGAAAACACCAGCAAAGAAAGTAGCTGTGAAAGCTAGTTGAAGATACAAGATAGGCTCCTTGTCAGGAGAGACCACCTCTCTCAGCATGGATCCCATCACTAGAGATGCAATGGATACCGGGCCAACAGCGAGATCTCTTGAGCTCCCAAGAACAGAATAGATCAAGGGTGGCACAAAGCTGGAATCTGTTGCATCCGATCCAGTATAACAAGATCAATAACATTCATTGGTGTTCATCCTGGTGTTCTTATGAGCTAGTTTCAGTAGATGGTTTGGACTTACAGAGGCCAATAATGGGAGGCAAACCTGCAAGCTTAGCGTAGCTTATTCCCTGTTACAGAGAACAGAGAGGACAGTAAGTCTTTCTACACAGGCACAGGTAATTTAGCATCGGTAAAGCTTCTCATACTTGTGGGATAGCCAAGCTAGCAATGGTGACGCCTGAGATGGCATCAGACTTGAGGAGGCGAAGGCTGTATTCAGAGCCCCACTGGAAGATTGGGAAGAGATACTGGAGAGCCAAGACCAGCTTCCGGAACAAAGACTTGTTCTTGAACTGGTGGAGGGGATCATCAGGGAAGAAGACCTCGGAAAGCCTCTGCTTGAGAGATTGGAGGGTGGGGTTGTCTTGTGGTGCAGGGACCTTGTGGACCTCCAAAGGTTTCAAGCTCGGCGTGGGGATGGGCAAGGAAGCTTCAAGTTCACTGGCATATGGGAAGCTCTCCACTCTGTTGGAGCTTCCCACCATGTTTGGAGGGAAGAAGGAGAGCAAATCAAGGACCAACACGGGAATGCGACAAGGCACATGAGCTTGGAGAAACAAGCATGACAAAGGAGCTACTTATAGAGTGGTGGAAGAACAATGTGATGAACCACCCTATTTTCCCTTCAATGAATGAAGTCCTCATGATTTGCCAACCCAAATATATTATTGTTGTGGTGAATTTTGGCAGGAATTTGAGAAAGAAAGGAGGACCTGTGTTTATTAATAACTGGACAGGAATCCTTTGCTTTAAAGACAATAAGAAAAATAATTGCAGGTAAAGCAGATTCATTCAATGAATACACACACTTGTTGAACACACAAAACCACTTTCTCTGGGTAAAACTCCACTCCCAGCTGAAGTAGATCATATAGGTTTAGCGTGGGTATTGTTAGATGTCGGTGTGCTGCGCGTGGAGGCAAACTTGGAAGAGTACTAGAAGCATCATTATCATGAGGAGAATAAATGCCATTCTGCGCATAAACATCTTATGTAAATTCACAAGTGTGGTGGAATGATTTCTTTGGACATTTTCTTTCTGAGGGAATGTTCTTGAACTGTTCATAGTATCTGCATGTCAGCTGCTTCACACACCGCTAGATTCTCCGAGGCAAAGCAGCAGCAGTTCATTTCAGTGAAGCAAAAGCCAAGACGCAGAATGGAGACTGGCTGAAACAAATGCCTCGCGTCAAAGACATTGATGGAAATATATGAATTAAATAGGCCATTGATTCATCCAAATCTACCATATCTCTCCATTATTAGCGTAGGTTTGAAGCTTTGGCTTTCTCCACACTCAGAACTCTTCTACGAATCTAAACAAGCATTTACTTGAAGTAGCAACTCAACAGAGATCATTTGGATTGCTGCATGAAAAAATCCCCCTCGAACATATGATCTGATGGAGTATCTCACTCGAATAGCTGCAACAACTTGTTCTGCAACCTCAAGCAAGAAATCTCATGAAGATAACTGAATTGTTGGATGATTTCAGTGTCTCCCTGTATAGTATTCGATTACTTTTCTATATACCATTCCACATTATTCTTATAATTATCCATTTATGTTATAAACAGTGAAATTGTGTTCATCCACCAGTAATGACAGATTGAAGAGTTGCAACATCTAACAATTGCCCTTAAAAAAACTGTATATGTCAGATCCAGATACTCTTATTCTCTCTCTCTTCTTTGATATATATTAGAGTCTACAGGTGATACAAACAAAGTGTTTACCTACCTGCTACCTCCTCTCAGATGCTGATAGATAAGTCATGGAGTATAACATCTCTCTCTCTCTCTCTCTCTCTCTCTCTCTAAATGTTGCATGCTTGTGTTTTAGGGTAGCTATAGAATGACAAACTTGAAAGTTTACAGGACCCGAAGGCTTTCATGGACAATGACAAGTAAATGAAGGTACATTGGAATTAAGAACTAGAGAGAGAGGACGGAAAAGGAAGGAAGAAGAGAAGCCATTGTTATTGTATGATAACGAACAGGATTCCTTCATATGCGGTGAGGAGTAAGCGCTCAAGTACACGCCCTGAGCTCACACTGGGAATCTGGAACTGTGTCCGTCTCGTCAAGCTTCAGTAGCAGCAGTTCTGGTCCGGCGACAATCACCTTCACCTCCCTCCTCTCACTCTCACTCTTATCAATCCTTAACGGCAATCCAAACATGTGTTTTCAGCGTGTAACTGAGCCACCTTTCCCTCAGCATGCAAGATGAGTTGACTGGCACCCCAAAAATGGTCAAGATATCACTGAAGAGAGAGCACTAGTAATTTGATTCTATCAAAAACAACATTTTGATCCAGACTGGTATTTCAGAAATGCAAAAAACTTCTTACGTACATTACAGAGCGTGCAAACAAATGCAAATATCTTGATGTTATTAAAAGTCCATAGTAATAATTTAGCACCAGGAGCTACGAGTATATGCCATGGATATCCCACAGTAATGGGGGTAGCTGCACTGACATTTCTTGGGGGTGCCATGATAGGGTGATTGACTTCTCCTTTCCCATCATCCTCTCCTTTCCCTCGGAGCCTGAGATGTCAACTCTGAATGAAGCTTCAGAGATACAAGAACAAGATGTTTCACTGACCATTCTGCTTCTGAGCTTTAGAGCCTGATAGTACAAACTCTTCCACTTTGATCTTTCCAATGAGTGACTAAAGCACCAGGGGGGAAGTGCTTCTCTTACTCTGTGCCATGTTTAAACTCCAAAGGCTACTCATGAACCAATTCCTGAATCCAACAGGAATACTATCATCTTTCAAAGACCCATATTTGTTGAAACATCAAGTGAGAATGATGCATCTCAAGTGGAGATCTACATGTGGCTGTTAATTTTTGTAAGCTCTTTTTTCTTTCTTCTCGTTCACATTGCTTTAAAGAGGATGCTTTGGTGCTGCATGAAGAGTGAGGAGGGGGAAGAAGAAGTGGGAAGGAGTGCTCAGACCAATGACTAATTGCTGAATGCTGCAGCATATCTTGTGATCACTCTCACAAATTATTCCTCCACTGGCAGAGTTTCCTGGTCCTCAGAATGATACACTTGTCACTTCGCTCCTTCTCCACCAGAAATGGCTATGGTGGTGGCTAATATTTGCACCAACCATAGCTCACTGACTCCCTGCTAATGCAGAGAAATCACTGGAGAACTTTGGAAGCCAGACAGTCAAGATATGGTTCTAAGAACTTGATACTGAAGCAGAAGATGACACCACATAACTTTGATTCGATGGCACATTTCTTGACACTGTCTTGTTGTTCTTGGATACGTATGATGAGTTCCTTTGTATTCAGATAAAACATGACCAAGCTTTTGGCTGGTGTTTGGAAGAAATTTTTTTGACAGAAACAAGCTTTCAGAAGGTTAGTCTTTGAGCAGGTTAAGGACAAGTAGGCATCAAGCACGCAATTGCTGAATGCAATAGACTAGTGCAGTTCCTGCTGTGCCTTATGCACCTATGATGGAGGAGAAGAAGAGAACGAGGAAATGGCAAACCTAGCTATAGTATCTTAGACAAGTAGGACACTGCTCTCAAGCATCATGTAAGGATCCAGTGTCATGACACTGCTGCTGCTACAATGCACTTGCTTTTGCAGGTAGTAGCAGACACATCTGCAGCTGCCATGTCAAGGAGAGATTTGGCTGCCGGTGAGACTGGAAAATGAGGAGCAGCAGCAATCCTGAGGTTGCGATCAGTGATGCACATCTTTCAACCTGTTGAAGGGATCTGAGTTGGACAGCAAATGCAGTGGTAGAGCTTTGGCTTACTGAGATCCCTCCTTCCACAAGAATAGCCACATGGAAACACAAGGGTGTGAGATTAATGAATGATTGCAGTGCTCAATAGGGGACATTAAAAGAAGAGAAAAATAAGGACCAATAGTACCACTACCTATTTATATGACTCTTCAGCTCTGAATAATCTTTGTGACTTCTGATCTTGATTGAGTAAATAAATCACATATTTTCATTATTTATTAGCTGTGATTATGTTAATCAACTCAAAGGGGGACAAAGAATTATCAGTTGTAACATTAAAATGTGATGATTATTAAAAGAAAAACTTTATATGAGCTCACAATTAGGTCACAAAGCCTAAAAGAAAGTTATTCTAAGCCACAATTTGGATAGAAATCCACCAAGGAGTAACATAGTTTGGAAGCATTTCTACCACCCTATTTTATATGACTAGTAATAAATTAGATGACCATTGTAATAAGTGTATTAATATAGAGGAAGCATTTCTACCACCCTTGTTTACAAGTTTATATGCATATATATTGGAATTTGTTACGTAGAACTCTTTCGATAAGTAAGATCTATACTAACGTCTTATACTAAGATCGTGTGTTAATCATAATTTCAAAATTCATTATTAGGAAGGTAAATTTATTTTTTCCTTCATGAGGTTCTCTAAATAATGCTATATTACACTCGTAATAATAGATGAAATCGTGTCTATCACTCACTAAAATAAAAATATTTGTTTTTTCAATAGTGGATGAAGAAATCAATTAGTCATTATATTTACGAATTGAAAGAGAATTATCTAATCCATATAGCCTTAACAATGGCATAAAAATCATATTATTCAATTTTATTTATTTATGTATGTATATATTTTAAGAGACGATACTATACAAATATCATGATAGACTAAGCTTAGTATATGATATGAAAGATTCAATTGTGGATTTGCAAAGGGGACACTATCATGAAATTTAATCTTAAAATTAAAAATTATTAATATTTTTTTTAAAAATATATAATATAACTTTAAATATTTTTAAATTGATCAAATCATAAAATCATTAGGTGTCAATCCTTTTGCAACACCTTAACCTTAATTGAAATGATCAAATTAACTTAAAGCAAATAGGTGTTCCGGCTAGAATCTAATTAAATTTATATAAATCTGATCTAAAATCACCATAACACAGATGTAATTGGATCTGAATTTATTCTATTTGGGTCGTACAAGTTTGAACTGAAAAGAATTAATTCGAAATCATCTTGAACTATTCGATATCTAATTAGGGGTCATTGACTGGGCCACAAGGGGCCGCATAAGACTCGACCTATCAAATTAGGCAACTAATAAGAAGAATTCCTTTCTTTGAATTTTCATCAATTTCATACCAATAAAATAAAAGGAAAATTATTAATCAAAGCTGGATTTTCTCCATTTTCTGAATTTTCTTTTGAGAGACAAGAGTTTGATTTTGTCCCATTATTATTTTTATTTTTCATATATTTATTTCGACCAACCAAGGAAGATGGCCGACCTGAGAAGCCACAGTAAGAGACCGCGGACGTTGGCCACGGTGGATCAAGGGCAATCTCGTAATTCTCGGCTTCTCTTCCTTCTTCTCACCCTCTCATTAACGTTGACGGTGATTCTTCCGACCTGTTAAGCCGAAACCTCTCTCTCTCTCTCTTCGTTCCCCTTCTCTCCGCATTCGCCTCTATTCCTTGACTCGGAAGCTTAACCGGATCGCAGCTCTTCTTCGCCTCCTTCCGCCCCGATCTCGGCCCTCCCAAGCCCTAGATTTCTGGGGTTTCGGCTCATCAACCCGCGGATCTCTCCGCCCCTGCTCCGCCTCCGCGCCGTCTCCCGTCTCATCCGAAAAGATGGTACGTTCGATCTTTGCTCGTGCCCTTAATCGCCTTCTTTGCTTAAGTGATGTTATATCTTGATGGTTGTTCGTTTCTTGGGTTTCGCGTGCCTCATCATTAAGAGGCTGAACTATCTATAGAACTTGTTTTGTATTGGTGTCTGATGGTCGTTCGTTTCTTTTTCTGTGTTGATTTGGTACCCGTGGCAACTGCTGCAGCCTCTCAGACTAGAAATCAAGGTATGTGATCCTAACCCTTGTGTAGATTTTGGTAGATTTTAGTTGGATCTTATGTCTGGGTTGAACTCTATTGTCAAATACATGTTACATTTGAATGGTATTTGTCTCGAATTGTGCTTACAGTTTATCTGTGTGTCAGAGGAAACTTGCCCAAAGGTCGGAAAGGGTGAAATCGGTAGATCTACATCCATCGGAGCCATGGTAAGGATGAATGCCTTTTTCTACACTCCCATTCTGATAATTATGGAAAGGGTGATGCAGGTTTTCAATACCATATGATATGCCACCCTACATTAATCTTTTTATTGCAGGATTCTTGCAAGTCTTTATTCTGGAAGTGTTTGTATCTGGAACTATCAATCACAGGCAAGTCACCTGTTTTTAATATGTTGTATTTGTACCTTGGCTGAATAAACTTTTAGAATCGTTCTTGACCACTCGTTAATGAGATTGAGCAGCCACATTATGTGGTCAATGTGTGTATATACCAACATGCTTTTGGAACTGATACACCTTCATATTTGAGATGATACTTATTGTATCTTTCAATATGAATTATTTCTTTATCTGGTTCTGAAATAGTTAGGGACTACCTACGTCTGAAGAACTTGATTGATCATGTAATTAGAACAGAGTTGTGAGATTATTTGAGACTAAGGACATACCCTACATCACACTCAATAGGATACTTGCACTTTGGTAGAGCTTAGGAATGGTCTTGTTTTTATCCATTCTGATGATTGACAATGAGAGACTTTTTTGCATCATAAAGAATTTGGTGTTTATCTTGATATATTTTGATCAAGAATTCGATTGATTGCAGACTATGGTAAAATCTTTTGAGGTCACTGAATTACCAGGTACACTACACTGTATCCTAGCCTTTTCTGATGTTACTAGAGTTTGTTATATATTCTGAACATTTATTTATTGGGATTTCAGTCCGGTCAGCAAAGTTTATAGCACGCAAGCAGTGGGTTGTGGCTGGTGCAGATGATATGTTTATTCGTGTCTACAATTACAATACTATGGACAAAGTTAAAGTGTTTGAAGCACACACAGACTACATAAGGTGTGTGGCTGTACATCCGACACTTCCATATGTGTTGTCATCATCAGACGACATGCTGATTAAACTTTGGGACTGGGAGAAGGGTTGGATTTGTACCCAAATCTTTGAAGGACACTCTCACTATGTGATGCAAGTAACCTTTAATCCAAAGGACACAAATACTTTTGCAAGCGCCTCCCTGGACCGCACAGTGAAGGTGTTGCCGCAAGATCTTTGATGCGTTACATGGATTTTACCATGTTTTTTCGGGTACTGAACCGTTTAATTTAATTTTTTGCAGATCTGGAATCTTGCTTCTCCAGATCCAAATTTTACACTAGATGCACATTCAAAAGGAGTAAATTGTGTTGATTATTTTACTGGTGGTGATAGGCCATATTTGATTACTGGTTCTGATGATCAGACTGCAAAGGTGTGCCTCATGCTTTGTTAAGCTTATAGCTCACAGTCTACTCTAAAGTTTTTCTATCAATAAGTTTCATTAAATCAGGTCTGGGACTATCAAACCAAGAGCTGCATTCAAACACTCGAAGGCCATACACATAATGTTTCAGCTGTCTGTTTCCATCCTGAGCTTCCGATAATAATAACAGGTTCAGAGGATGGAACTGTTAGAATTTGGCATGCAACTACATATAGGTAACTGTGTTCTGGAAATAGATCTAATTCTACATACACCTCTCTGTGTTAATCTTCTTTGTACTTATCCATTTGCACTATGAAATTCTTTTAGTAAAAAAAAATTGTTGGTTTTATTTCAAGTTGTTGGTTCTTAAACTAGTAATTTCTGTAGATGATTTATGGCATGGTGCTCACTTTGCATCATGTAAATTTTCATAACTTTTTAAGTTCTTTTAGAGTCCTTGACAGAAATATAGGGAGGCTTTTTACAGAAAATGAAATTAGCTATTTTATAGGTAAAGCACATTCATAATAGAAAGTGTTTTCTGTCATCTTTTATATTTTGCTTGCCTCTTTTAAACTTACACAGATTGTATGTACCCAATAGGTATACTTTTAGTTTTAGGTTTTTGGGGGGGATGTTCAGGGGCTGTTTTCATTTAGGCATGTGGCATTCATCAACATTGTTCATAATTGGCTGTTTAGAAAGAAAAAGGAAATTGCAATGATGGCATATGTGAGGCTGCTCAGGCTTGGAAACTTGAGCCAAGGGTTTAATTGTAGTGGCAGGAGGAGGTACTATAAAGATGGTTGGAAGAAAAAAATGATGACTAAATCAAGGTTTGCCGTACCGGACTGTATCGCCCGGTACGGGCGGTACATACCGGTCCGATAGGTTAGCGGTACGCGGACCGCTCTGTACCGGTCCGCCCGTACCGAGCACTGTAGCAGTCTACTGTAGCACTGCTACAGTGCTCGATACACCTGGGTGTACCGAGCGGTATACCGTACCGTACCGGTACCGAGCCCGGGTCAAAACGCCGGTATGGTACGGTACGGCGAACCTTGGACTAAATTGTGTCGGATGGAGAAGTTAATGGTGATATTTCTTCTGGACTTTTCATCCCTACTTTTTGAGATGTGAAGAAACTAATGTAATTGAATTGGTAGCACATTGCATGAGTTTCCTACCATGGGGAGTTGGTCTAGGATTCATGAGGCTGTTTGCATGATTCAAACATGTCTCTTGTTGTCATTAGTCAATAGGCTACTTTAGAAGAGCAGATTTTGATGGCTTAGCCAGAAAAATGCTCTTTTCTCCCTCAAGATTTATTGAGATAAAAAACTGATTTTTGGGTTTGCTTTGATACTTTTTGCTAGATATTTATAGATGGTTAAACCTCATTTATTTGAAAAAAGATCTTATTGGAAATGTGTAATGTGTACACATTTTACGCAGGTCTAGCGGTTAAACATCATAAAAACTTATATCACACGATTGTGCTACAGAATTGCATTGTAGTATAGGTAGTAACTCCTAGGAATTTAAGTGGATTGGCAAACAGTTTTTAGTTAGTGGATCGACAAAGACAAACAGTTTTTAGTTGCTCAGGTTGGTTAAGTGTTGATTATGCTTTATGTTTCTTTCAATGAAAATCTATACTTGGTTGTGTAGATCTCAAGTCCTGGAATGAAGAATTTATTCCAAACTGTATTTTAGTCTTAACATATTGTGCGGTAATTTTGAATTGTGTTCTTTTATTTATTCAAAATATTTATTCCTATGCTTTTACAGGCTTGAAAATGCACTAAATTATGGTCTGGAAAGAGTTTGGGCAGTAGGATACATGAAACGGTCAAGGAGGTATGGACAAGCCTTATCTGTCTCTTGTATCTTTCCTATGGTAACACTATCTATTTTCTTTTACCAAAGCTATTGAATCATTCTCAACTTTTAAAAACCATAGGTGGTTTATTATAATCTCCTAAAATTGCTTTAGGAAATGTTGTGAAAGCTTTTGATGAGTATTTTTTCTTTTCCATTAAATTGGTGAATAGGTTTATGTTTCAGGGTTGTAATAGGATATGATGAGGGAACCATCATGATTAAGATTGGCCGTGAAGTACCAGTCGCCAGTATGGACAACAGTGGAAAAATCTTATGGGCAAAACACAATGAGATTCAAACTGTTAATATCAAGACAATTGGAGCAGATTTTGAGGTAGGTACTTCTACTCTGCTCTTAAGAACGTATGTTGCACACTTGCATGTAATGAAGGTTGTGGGATTTGCTCCATCTGCAGGTTACGGATGGTGAAAGATTACCTTTAGCTGTGAAGGAGTTAGGAAGCTGTGATCTCTATCCACAAGTAAGTGTTGCTGAAATCAATTATGCTACAAACGTGTCATTCTTTTTCACTTTACCGTTTAGTGGATTAGTAGCACGAGTGGTTGAGGAAGTGCATAGGAGAACTTAAATTCTAAATAATGAAAAAAAAGAGATTTTCCAGATTTTAAGTTGACTAGTGATATTGCTTTCTGTAGATATTAATCTTGGGAGAAGATACATGTGTCAATTTGAAATAGTTATTTTCTTACAGTTTGGTGTTGTCTGGATTACAAATTTATCCGTATATATTAGTTTTTCAGTTATAGCACTGGTTCATATAGATTGACTGCTTTAAAGTAGGCTGAACTGGTATATGCATTTGTTTCATTCATAGTCATCGTTCTACTATCCAAATATTTAATGATTATAAGTATTCATATTAATGAGTTGACATCCCAAGTAGTTAATTTGGATTATCAAAACCATACAAAATCATAGCTAGAATTGTATGCTGCATTTTCCATTGTTTGATGGTGACCTCACGTACTCCCATGTCGAGTATAGGCTATAATTTGAGGTGATATATGGGATGGTTTAATGTCATTTTCTTTTGTCATCATGCTTCCATCAGGCTTCTACGTATCAGTATATTTGCTTACTGGGATGCATTTGGCTAGGCTGTAAAACTCATGCGCCTGCCATTTTAGCTGAGGCATGATATGCATCAAAGTGTGTACTGGCACCAAATTCCTTCTTTCAAATTTATCTGTTGCTTCTACATATACTCTCCATTAACTTACATGGGAAATATAAAAGTTCTGATTTGCAACAAGTTCCCTGTGAATTTGACCAGTAAAATTATGTAGTTGACAAAGCTGACTTGATTATCTTAGAAGTGCAATTTCTGCCAAATTAACAGTGATACTGTGGTGAGGCAAGTTAATAATTATTTCTAAACAAATATTTCTTTTTGGTAAATTGATAATTTCTACTAAAAAAATCTCCTTGTGAAATTGCTTGATTAAGTAGATGTGGTAATCTTTGAGTAACATGCTTATCATAGGTAGTTATTAGTACTGAACTTGCTGCTTTCCATTAATATTCATTATACGTAGTTCTTAGTCTTTGTTTTGTTCAGAGTGTAAAGCACAATCCAAATGGGAGATTTGTTGTTGTTTGTGGAGATGGAGAGTACATTATCTATACCGCATTAGCATGGAGGAATAGATCATTTGGATCTGCTCTGGAGTTTGTCTGGTCATCTGATGGAGAATATGCAATCAGGGAAAGCACATCAAAAATTAAGATCTTTAGTAAAACCTTCCAGGTTTGTCCTTTGTTTTTATAAATCTATTTGTGTTTTACAAGTCTAAGCCCTATGAACATATTTATTTGCATAAAATTATCTCAGTAAAAGAAAAGAATATAGTCACTGAGACATTATATGATTGTGTGAGATGCACCAGGAAGCCTTGTTCATTCAGTCAAATAAATTAGTGTGAATTTAAACAAGTTATATGCAACCTCTTGTCGATCTGAAAGGATGCACTATAGAACTTTTTATAATTTCTGATTCTTAAAATTCTGACTTAGGTGAAATATCACCTTGTTATTGGTGTTGCTTCATGGTATCCCACCAAAATGGATTTGCATGCATCAAATGTGCTATGATTTAATGATGAAGTATGCTTTATGACTTACAACATTGCTTGAATTTTTAAATGAATGGCATCTTTCAGGAGAGAAAAAGTATTCGGCCAACCTTTTCTGCAGAGCATATTTATGGTGGAACACTATTAGCAATGTGCTCCAATGACTTCATTTGTTTTTACGATTGGGCTGAATGCAGATTAATACGTCGGATTGATGTCAATGTCAAAGTAAGTTTGCAGCTGCCCACATAATATGTTATCAGTCTATGAAAAGGTTCCTGAAATATATTTTCTCATGAGTATTGCAGAATCTTTATTGGGCTGATAGTGGTGACCTGCTGGTCATAGCTAGTGATACATCCTTCTATATTCTGAAGTATAAGGTAAGTTAATCTACATAATGTTTATCCTGTAAATATTTTTATACTTGTTTAAGAAACATTGTCATAGTAGATATGCTTTTTGCATCTTCCTAGGAACAAGCTCACAAGATTTGTTATTTGAATGTTCATTAATGTTGCTTTTCCTGCAGAGACATGTTGTTTTCTCTTACCTAGAAAGTGGAAAGCCAGTAGATGACCAAGGTGTGGAAGATGCATTTGAGCTTCTTCATGAAGTAAATGAGCGGGTTCGAACTGGGATTTGGGTTGGTGACTGCTTCATTTATAATAATTCTTCTTGGCGACTAAATTACTGTGTTGGTGGAGAGGTAAGCTTATTCTGATTTTCTCATCTTCATTTTAGTTGCCTGTTATAATTTGTTTGCATGATGGAATACGGTTATTGTTTTTGTTAAATTTAGGTCACAACCATGTTCCATTTGGACCGGCCTATGTACTTGCTTGGATATCTTGCTAGCCAAAGCCGGGTATATCTTATCGACAAGGAGTTCAAGTGAGTTTGCATAAGAGTTGCTATGGAATCTTCTTTCATTTTGATTGATGAATTTTCTTTTGTTTAATAATTTCTTTCCTTTTCAGTGTTATGGGTTACACCTTACTTCTCAGTTTGATTGAGTATAAAACACTTGTTATGCGTGGGGATTTGGAACGTGCAAATGAAGTTTTGCCATCAATTCCGCAGGATCATCATAATAGGTACAAGTTTTTCTTCAAAAATAGAGAGTGAAAGTTGTTGCTAGACCGAATATTCTGATAAGAAGCCTGATTTTGTTAAGTACAATTGTTGGTTAACTCGGTCCAAGTATACTTGTCTTACCTGATAAATACCATAATGCAACCTTGTGAGTCTCGATGTGTAGGATTTGGTGCTTTGTGATACCTTCTTCCCATATTATGAAAATAGATGTTAGTCTCTGATAATATCAGCTTAGAAGATTTTTCTCGATTTACATATTGGTGTCAACTTATTGTTTTTAGTTATTGTCTGTTAACTGTGAAATCAATTTGCTAGTGTGGCTCATTTCCTGGAATCTCGGGGCATGCTAGAGGATGCTCTTGAAGTAGCAACAGATCCTAACTACAGATTTGACCTAGCTGTTCAGCTTGGTAGGTTGGAAATTGCAAAGGTACTACATACACTTCATGATCATGTGTAACTGAAAGGATGCTTATAACATGCTTATTCTTGAATGATTATGTTCTTTTAGTTATTTTCCCTTTCCCAACTGAATAAAATTCCCTGCAGGCAATTGCCATGGAAGTACAAAGTGAATCAAAGTGGAAGCAGTTGGGAGAGCTGGCTATGTCTACTGGGAAAGTAAATTTGAAACCTGTAGTATATTTGGTTTTTTTTTTCTAGTATTTGTAATTGGTGTTTGCATATGTGTTGATCTCATCATGTGGTTATTATCATGCTCTTGCAAGTGCTCATGTTTTTGTAAACTTATTAGACACCATCATAATGATATATTGGAGTCATTAGCAAATACTAATGTCTAAGCTGACAGGATTAATGTCAACTCTCCGTGAATGTGAAAAAATGGAATTGATAATTTAGAGAAGACTGTAGGGAATAGAAAAATGATTTTAAAAGACCAAAATAAGAGGCTAACAATGGATCAAAGTGCCACTATCGCCATCAGTTTCCGCCAGTCCTTGGCATGGTATATTGCCAGCATAGCACACATTCTGATGGTGACATGGGGTCCTAGCAGCTACATAAAAGGAAAATTGATCAATAAAAGTACTGGGATGGATATAGAAATCTGTGAGTCACTCTCATCTTCTCATAAATTGATTAGACACATCTTTTAGATTGGAGCATATACACCCTATTTGTCTAATTTCATTCTGCTGACCTTTTACTGCTTCCAGCACATGACAATGTGACAGTTCTCCTGGTACTAGATTTGCTTGTTTGAGTCTTCACATTCTGATGCATATATGTTAAGTTTACATAAGTGTCAACCTTGGAAATTAGCTTGTTGACTCGAATGATTTAGTGCACTAATTCAGTCATTTCATTTATTGTTTCACAGTTAGAGATGGCTGAGGAGTGCCTGTCACAAGCTGTGGATTTGAGCGGCTTATTGCTTCTTTATTCAGCTCTCGGTGATGCTGAAGGGATAAAAAAACTTGCATCTCTTGCCAAAGAGCAAGGAAAGAATAATGTTGCCTTTCTTTGTCTTTTCATGCTTGGTAAATTGGAGGATTGCCTTGAATTATTGGTGGAGAGGTAATTTTTTATATGCTTTTTATATTTAATATATTTTATTTGTTCTTGGGATTATGCCATGCATCATTTTTGTATGTCATCTTATTCACTTTTTCATTAGTAATTTATTGCATTCTGCAGTAACCGGATTCCAGAGGCTGCACTCATGGCAAGGTCTTATCTTCCAAGCAAAGTTTCAGAGATTGTATCAATTTGGAAAAAGGACCTCAATAAGGCATGTTTCTTTTTTTCTTCACTAACTTTTTGGGTGGTTAGAATATTATATTAAGAAAATTTGGAGATACAAGTTCTGAGCTTTCTCAGTTTCCCTGAAATGTCCTTGACAGATTCTCTTGACTGTTAGTCTCTTTTTTTGTAAAGGTTAATCCAAAAGCCTCAGAGTCTTTGGCTGATCCTGAAGAGTACCCAAACTTATTTGAGGACTGGCAGGTTGCTCTGGCTGTTGAATCAAATCTTGCCCATGACAGGTTCTTATCATGTCATTTCTTGTGAACATCATGCAAGGCATTGTTTTGCATACCAAATTTTACTTGTTATTAACTAATTTGTTATCACCAATGACCAAAATTTGTTGTATACTTGAAATCTAGATTTGGAATGATGCCAATGTAGATTTTTTTACATGCATCGAAGATGCATGTTTAACTTCCAAATGGTTTTACCTGTTGGAAAATATTTAACATTTTCTTTCTCAGGATATGCACAACTGACTTTATGTGGCATTCATATCTGTTATTGTTTCATTTTAAAGGATTTTGCTTGTTTTTATCTTGTGCACTGAAAAATCTTTTGTACTAAAATATACTGAACTGTACAATCATGTAAGAGTGTCCATTTTTCAATGTGCTTATTGTAGCTTGCTTGGAACTGCATTTAATTGGATCATAATTATTAGATAAGTTGGTTCAAGCTTCACAGTTGTGTAGGTTTATTATATTATAGTAATTCATCATGTAGAAGCAAACAATTATGCACATGTTTTTATTTCTGATGATGGTTGTTAATTCTTAACTGTTGCATGAACGAGGAAGAATGATATTTTACCTTAGAATTCTTTGTTGCTAGCTTATCACACAAGATGATTTTGTGGGCTTCATACCATTCTTTGCCAAAAATGCAGTTTTGAAAAGGAAAAGGGATTACATCTAAAAATGCCTAGAAAAAAGCTTTTACTTTAAGGTTCTGGGGTTCCTGATGATTGTGAACATATTAGAAACTTTTTTTTGGAGGCTTAGACATTTATTACTTACTATTTGGATTAGATATCTGTTCTTTGGCATGTGCTTCAAATCAAATTAGTTTGGTCAATGCGTCTGTTTTTTATGATCTAAAAGTAGCATAAAAGTTAGTGTGTGAACAAGAGGTGACATCATTATTATTATTATTATTAATTTATTTTCATTCCATCTGCATGGTTACATCAGTATAAGATAGAATGTCAGCTTTGAAAAGTCTGTGGGTACGTAGATCTTAGGTGGCAGGTGGATATCCTTAAAACTGAAATTTTGTTTTATGCTTGAAAACATAAAGCAGTTGGATTTTGAGGGTTATGTAAGGGTCCAATTTACATTTCTTTTGCATGGCTAGAAATAAACATTACAGCCTAAGCACATGAACTTGGCGATGTTTTGAATGCTTATGCTTATGTCTCACTTTTTTATAAGCAATCTTTGGGTAACTCGTTACTTCCTTTTCAAATTAATTTGAAAACAAGTCAATATAGATGATTATTATTGTTGAAAACAGGGATAAGTATCCTCCTGCTGAAGAATACCTGAGCTATGCTGAAAAGTCACAAATTAATCTTGTGGAAGTGTTCAAAAGCATGCAAGTTGATGAAGAGAGACTGCCTCTTGAAAATGGTGATTCTGGCCATGAGGTATGTTGTGCTCTTTATACTAAATCTTTTAGGTTGTCACACTACTTTTGTGGAATTTCAGTTAGAGCATCTGTGCATGGAAGCACAAATAATGGATGGTACAGGTTTTTGATTGACCAAGACATTCTAGTAGATTTTCATATTTTATTGTCAGAATTATCCTGCAACTGCTTGTATCTGCATAATTTGAAAGGCTGCTAGTCTAGGTACACATGTTTCTAGAAAAATCATTTGTAAAATTTGATCAAGTTTCCATAGTCTATAATGGACCCTAGTTGGATAATTGATTATCAATTTGGTGAGGTAACATCTTTGTTAGAAAAGGAAGAGACTAATGAGAAGCATCTACTCAGTGTTTTGAAAGGCTCTTGGGCGAGGTGAGGCCTGAGCACCTCGCACAGTGGCCGGGCGATGTGCTTCAATGAAGCGCCACCTAGGCACTCGCCTCAGCCCAAGCATTAGGTACTTCAGGCGAGTGCCCGATTGAATGGGAACTAGAGTGTCAATTGGTTTAATTGAATTAGGTGTTAGTTGGTTCAATCGAACCAACTAAGCACAGGTAAACAAACCCCTCCCCTCATGCTACTCACGCATGCACAGTAAAACCCACGCCACAGTAAAACCCTAACTACTGTCGCTGCCCTCAACACACCTCTACTTCATCGTCGTTGCTTCCATGCGTAGCTCTCTCTGTCATTGACGGACAGGTCCGACGCTTCTTTTGTCGTCGATGGATAGGTCCGAAGACCCTATCGCTATAGCTCTCGTGCACAATTTCCCCCACCGTCGTTGCTTTCATGTGCAGCTCACTCCATCATCAAGGGACAGGTTCGTAGCTTTCTCTGCTACCGATGGACACATCTAATGCTTCCTCCAGGTCCCGACATCGCCATTCGCACTTTCTCTGCCGTCGTTCAACGGTTCCTCCATCATCGTCACCCTCTCCTTCTCCAACTTCCACCATCGGTGACTCATCTTCTCACTACTGCAAACTATTAGAACTATTAACACCTTTAAAACTGATATTAATCCTTAGAACTGTTAACCCTATTTAGAACTACTAATCCCTTATTAGCATTGTTAATTGTTACTTAGAAATGTTATTAATACCTATTTAGTATTGTTAATCTCTATTTATTTAGAACTATTATTACAAATGCTATTAAACCTAATTTAATATTATATTTTATTTTTATAATCATATTATATATTTTTTATATTTTTATATTCTAGAGCACCTCGTTTCGTCCAAGCAGGTGCCTCGAGCATTTTGAGACCTTGGCACCTAACGCTTTTATAGACACTACATCTGATTATGAAATGGAGACTATACTGTTGATATAGGCCCCAGAAATCTGAGGACAAATTACTATTTGTTATCTCTGAATTAACACCAGTGGTGATGACTTTCAGCATATAGGTTGCTTGACCGAAATTCTGGTGGAGCACTTTTGTTTTTCTAGTGCTTGTTTTTTCTAGCAAGATTGGTATTTTGTGGCACAGTGACACATGTCAATCATGTTGTCCAAAGTTAAATTTCAGCTTTTAGCCTTCAGAAAATTCTTCTTATGTTATGTTAACATTCGTGGAATATTCATCCTGGATTGTGCTTTAGATTATTTTTTTATAGCCAAATTATAGTTACTGTTGATTTGTGACAACAGGTACTTGATCCATGCTTCCAAGCCTACCTTCATATATGAAAATTTCATGTTCTGAAACCATATTAAGATTATTTTCTTTCTTTAAATCCTTAATTATCGTAATTAGGCACTTTAAACCTCATGGTAAAATGATTTTTTTTCTTTTTTGCAGGCATGTTCTTGGGTTTTATCTTTGACTTGTTTATTTGAATTTTTTTCCCATTGCCACCTTACTCTACGTTATCCAATGGATTTGCAGATGATGGAAGAGGATGTCACAGAGGAAGGTCAAGACGAAGCTGTTGAGCATGATGTGAACGATTCTACAGATAGTACTGTCCCGGTTAATGAGATCAAGGGTTAGAAACAGTGGAGTATGAATAATAGAGGAACTCCACCAGCCTAAACACAATTGGTTTTGGTAACTGTAGAATCCAAATTTTGTGTATGGTGATAAATTGTTTCCAACCTCAAATCGTACATTTCTCTAGAAAAGTCACTAGTGCTACTGGTATTAGAAAAATCAGGTGTTTGTAACATGAAATGTTGGATTAGAGCTCAACTTAGTCATATAGTAGACGATGAAGGTTCTTTTTGTAGATCATTATTCCGATTGATTCCTTCCATATGATCAGCCTTGGCTGCAGAAATTTATCTTCATATTGCAGTGTAAATTGCTCTGTCCTCCGGAGCTGACATTTACTTCCACCCATTGTTGTAAAAACATTGTCGAGGCCTGTTTTGGTATTTGCCTATGCATGACATGTTTTGAGAGATTGCAACTCCAACCAGGTATTTTGTTGCTTGCGAGCCATAGATTATTTTGCGAGTGTAAATTGAAGTTGGCAGGTTTTGCACTTTCACAGATCGTATGGGAACCATTCTTGTAAGATGCAGAGGATATGTTTCTTTCTTTTTTAGCTTTTTTCTGTATATTGTGACTAATAGCTGTTCCTGACTTTCTTTTTTGTCGATGTTGCAGTTCTTATCCTACTTACTGTAGCCACTTGAGCTTTGAAGTTCCATCACTTGATAAGGTAAAAACACAGGTTACATTATCCTCAACAGGGATGAAATGAGACTTAATACTTCCTTTTAAAAACTCTGGCTGGGCCAACTATCATATTTTTGTGCACTATGAAATAGACGTGCATTATATTCCTGACTCTTTGGATCTCATGTCGCATCTATCTTTCGGTTGTTTCAGCTGCATGTATAAATATTCTTAGTCCAGTTATTTAGCTGTATAATATAACAAGAAAATCATATGTCGATTTGGATAAAATTTGTGCAGTTGTTAATAATTTTACGGAGTGGCTTAATTATGCATACTGACATATCAAACTTCCAAAAGAATAAGATTTTGTTAAAGTTCATTTGGTAGTTTGTGTTGATTCATTGGGCATGATTTCAAAATTTTGACACCAGTGCTTTTTTGCATATTTTCTTTATATTTGTCAAATTATTGAATTTTTTTTTGTGCTACATGAATCACTACGAAAATTTTAGCATGACTGTGTTTCTTGTTTATTATGAATTGCACATGACCCCATTTTGGGGTGATCAGATTTTTTGAAATGAAACTATGTGCTCTGTGTTATTCTTTAGACTAGAGATTTTTGTCCTTGTGATCCATGGTTTTTGAAAAATTGCTAATCAACGATATCAGATTCATGAAATAGCATAAAGTCACTGTGCAATTGAATCCTGGAAAATTAGTTAGAATTATTAGATGCTTGGTCGTTTCAGTCATCCTTTTCCTGCATTGTCTAGGAGACAGCTCTATCCAACTATTTTTATTCTATTATGTCATTTATAAAGGATTATTGTATGTTTGTTTTTCACAAACGTTCTCAAATGCCTATAAACCAAGCTGGGTTTTCCAATGTAATCGGTTGGAATTTTTTCATGGTTTTTGATAGATATATTAACTTCTTAAAATTGCTACTTGCTAGTTGGGGAGTCTCGTGTCTTTTAGGCCTGTAAACCAGTTGAACCTGATCGGATCAGCTCAGATAGGATTGGATCTCAGATCAAATCAGTCTAGACCTGATCCATTTACAGGATCAGTTTGGTGCCATGTTGATGGCAAATGGGTGTTTTTGATTTTTTTTTTCTTGCTTCTAAGAACTTTAACAGTCATGTTTGTGCGTGATCTTGTCCTTCTATTAGGATTTAGTCGCATAGTTATATTACAGAAAATGTTATTGAGTTATGGTCTTTGCAGGCTTCCTTAAAAACGCTGAGGTATTTATTAATCAGTTCTTTTACCTGTTGGAAGCTATAGTATCCTCACTTCATTGCATTGGACACTTATCACAAAAGCAGCGACTCCGAAGTTTGATAACTGGAAACACAAATCTGACCTTTAAATCCCTTTCCTGCCACAACACCTAAGCCCGTGAATTCTCTTTCTTTTCAGGACCGTTACACCATCAACGATTTCTCCTACCTCTCCAATAAGGTATCCGTGGCTCACATTCGACCAGTCAATGCTCGTCACCCAGGCTATTGAATGGTATTTGTTATAATAAGCTCCATTTAGACTATCTGCATCGTGAATGACAGTTGACTGCATAAGTAGCTGGTTTTGTGGTTTTATGTTTGGAATCCCTTCATTCTTCCCACGCTTTTGCTTCTTCGTCTCATTTATCTAGCAATATTGTCTCACATGTCTCATACTTCACACTTTCCAATCTAACCTTATTAGTTCTAGTTTGTCACAGCCGAAAGCAAAGGGAGAAATAATTGAATTCTTTCCAGCCAATTCTGACATAAAAATTAGCGTACTACATCTTCTTTGGAGAGACTAAACTTAAGAGGCCAACTCTTTGGTTAATTTTAGTGTCACTGTATGAGACTTCTTTGCCTAAATCCTGTAACATGTCATTGTCAAAAACTAGACACTTTTGCAGCAAGCTCTGTTCCCTTCATGTTTGATGTAGCAGAAACCTCTCCCTTTTGTGCTAATTAGCACACTGGTTTCAGAGCAAAAGTCCCATTCACATGGGCTCCTTTTGGTTGTAACCCAGGTTCATGGTGCAACATTATCTTTTAGATTCCAATCACTTTATCTGCCTCTTAGTTGGATCCATTATTGCCTTCCTTTACCACCACCATCTTTAGTTTGAGGTCCCTCGTCAGCTCAGGGAAGATATCAGATATAAAGCATGCATTATGAAGGTGAGCTATTGAGTTGTTATATTTGTTATTTGATATTTTTCCGACGAAACCTTACTAATTTTCTACTTCACTTTTCTATTCCATGAATTTATACCTATATTCTAACATAGGAATGAAGTCAGTGGATCATGTGAAGTGCAGAGTCTACATGAACAGCTCTCTTCCTTACGTGTGTAACATGGCACTGCTCTGCTCTGCTCTTTTGTGCACGTAACAGGCATCCCCAACCATTACAAGCTGTGGCTTGCAAGAGACGGGGCGAGATGCTTTACGTCTCAAGCCACGATCTACGGATCGGACGGTCACGATGGGGAGGAGAAGAATCCAAAAGCCCTAAAACTGGTGCCGTTCAGGAGATGGACGTCTGAGATCGGCCCATCAGGACTCCTAGATGCGTGTTTCCACACCATGGGCTGCCATAAATAGCGAGCGAAGGTCGCCTCCTTCCTCAGCAAGCAAAAGGCGCGACATGATATATACACGAAAAATTAGCGAGGAAGGCATCCACCACCGCCTTCAACTCCGTCTCCATCCTTCGCCGTCACCGCCTCCTCTTCTTCCTTCCATCTCCCACTCGATCGAACACAAGTTTCAAGTCATGCTGAGGTGAGTGATTCTTCTCCCATCGAACGTTTAGGATTCCTCCTCTGCGGTGTTATCTTCCTCTGTTGTTGTAGTTCGAACCAGTTCGGATACATTGCTTCTTGTTCATAAAATTACTTGCTCCAATTCTTATGGAGATTTGAAAAGACTACTTTGATGTTTCATTTCTTTGGAGATTAAAGGTCTTCAGAAAAATATTCATATTTAATTCAATATATTTGATGTATTCATGAAGCCATGAACTGTACAGAGTATAATTTGGAGGAGTGAAAAATGCAAGTGATACAAAGAAGTTAACCTTATCAATGTTCTCCGAATTACCAGTACAATTCTATCTCTATCCCTTCTAAGCAATGGAAGTTGTATGGTGAGAGTTTCCTATTCTCATGCAACCAACTGGTCCTTTTCAGTTCACTCATCTTCTTTCCCACTGCATTGTGTTTTCTCTCTCTCTCTCTCTCTCTCTCTCTCTCTCTCTCTCTACATATATATCTATCTATCTGTCTTTCTACACACACACACATCATCAACATGATAAAGAGCTGCCTATATAATGGTTCCTTTAACTTTGCTTTACGCTTAATCAATGCGAAGAATTGGCTTACGTGATAAGCTACTTTAATTTTTTGTCCATTCTGTTCTTTTTAACGTGTAGTTTTCACTACCCTTTAATCCAATGAAGATCTACTGTTTCACAAGCTGGTTCGAGAAGGTCGTCACCAAAGATCTCATTTTGGTGGAGCATCCACACTGTGAGACCTGCACCTGATGTTGGATTCCGTTCGTACTCGATGGATGGCATGGATGTGGCCCGAGAACGGGAACTTGCATGTTATAAGGCCAACCGTGTGTGAGACTTGGTTGGTCTGTGATCCGGGGTACTCGGTCGCGGCCCTGTGGGTAATGCCACGAGTTCTGAGATGAGCTGAAGCTTATCTCATTCCCTGTCGGTGTGTCATTTTAATGACCTGATCATCGAAAGATTTCTCTTCTTAAGGTGACAAGAAGCTCGTGTTGTGTTGCAGTAATTAACAGATTGTGTTCGGTAGAGTTCGAAGAGAGCCACCAAAGACGTCGATGCGATGACGAATACTGCCATGGAGGAGGATCCCCACAGTAATGTCAGCAGCAGCAGGGACAGGTACGCTGAGTTCATGAAGGACTCCTGCTGCGCCCGCTACTTCCTCGGGCCGAACCCCTCCATTGCGAGGTTCGTCTACGCTCTCATCTTCCTCGTCACCTGCCTCCTCGCGTGGACCGTTCGAGACTATGGCCGCAATGCCCTCTCCGAGCTCGAGAGTTGGTCTTCTTCCCTCCGTGCCTGCTTCTTACCTGCATGGCACTGCAATCACACCATCTCGCTTCTTCTCTGCAGGACTCAAAGGTTGTCATGGTGCTCGATATTGTTTAGGCGCGGAAGGTGTACTCCGCGTAAGCTTTGGCTGCTTCGTATCCTCCTCTGTTATCTCCTTTTCTGGTTGTTCTAAGATGTGCTGCAGAGTGCCTCTAGGAAAGCATTGATGTACCCCGATGGAACAGTAGAGTTCTGTTGAGGGCTAATTATCATCCTGATCTATAGATTTAAAAAAAATATATTAAAATTCCTATAGGTATGAAAGTGAAACATTTAACCTCGTTTACTCTAACGTCGTTTGTTTTACCGATGAAAGATACAACACGTGATAGCACGTGCAAGAATGACATGAAAATGAAAGATAAAAAGATAATTTCAATGGTTGTGGTGGACGATGACGCTATGGGTGGTTGGTATGGTAGTGATCGACGGGAACAATATGATGGTCGACTTTTTCAATGTCGATTTGAACATCGATGACGAGGATGAAAAGGAGGCAAAGTGGTGAGACATCTACATTCACGTAAGCACCGGAGGAGGAAAAGGAGGGAGGTGAGGCATCTGCGTTGGCCCCACACCACTCTGCCTCCTCTTCCTCTTTCGGTAATGCGGTGGTCGGCGAGAATGAAGATGAGGCAGAGCGATGTGGCATCAACACAGAGGAGGCAATGCGATGCCACACCGAACGATGGGGTGGTCAACGCAAACAAAGAGGAGGTAGAGCAGTGTGGCGTCGACGCAGATGCCTCACCTGCCTCCTCTTCCTCCTCCGACGTCAATGCAGATGCATAGCGACACCAGAGGAGGCAAAGCGGTGCGGTGCCAATGTAGATGCCTCACCACTCTGCCTCCTCTTCCTCATTGCCGTCGATGTTCGGATCAACATCGGTAAGATCACCTACCGCATTATTCTCATCGACCACCACCACAACAGTCACCCATGATGCAACCATCCACCACAACCATTGAAATTACCTTTTTGTCTATCGTTTTCGTGCCATTCATGCATGTGATGTCACGTGTTGTATATTCCGTTGGTAAGCTGACAGCGTTCTGGTAAATGAGGTTAAATGTTTCACTTTCATAACTACAGGGATTTCAATATAATTTTTTTGAAGTCTAGAGGTCGATCGGGATACTAAAGAGGTCAAACTATATAGGGTAATCTATAATTAACTCTTCTATTGATGATCTTTAACTTCAATCAAGTTATTCTTCTTTGTCATGTTTCTGTCCACCATGGGGACGAAGAAACTAGAAGACTCTCGGAATTTGTGGCACTCCGAATGGTGGCCTGCCAAGATCATCATTTGGATTGTCTCCATGGTGGTACCATTCTTCATACCCTCTGCATTTATCCAGCTCTATGGTGAGTTTAGTTAAGCATCACCTATTGTTTCTTGATTTAGATTCTGTACTTGGTTCTATTCCGATTCTGATTTTGACATTTTTCTTCTTCCAGGGAAATTTGCACACTTTGGTGCAGGGTAATAATACTTATCATTTGTTTTTTGTTTTTTTAAGTTTATATTAATCTGCTAAAATGATTAATGACATGAGTGATCAGAGAATATATTTCTCTCTTTTTTTTTCTTCTTTTCAGCGCATTTCTTATGATTCAGCTTATCAGCGTAATCAGTTTTATAACTTGGCTAAATGACTGCTGCCAATCTGAGAAATATGCAAAGAGATGGTATGCTAAATATATGTTTGATATTACATAAATCAATGAGCTTTTCAGTTCTTACGGACTTGCAATCTTTTCATCGATATCTGTTCAATTCTTTGTGAGAGTATTAGATACCTTGTAATCTGATGTACTTCAAACTTTTGGAAACCATGAATTGCATCCTTGCAACTCTACCTATAATTGTGTATGACTGATCTTTCAACAAAATATTTTTATACACTTCAGTATCTGAATTCTAAAGATGAATATACAAAACTTGAGTCTGATGGTGTAGCAAATAAGTTCATTATTTGATTCAGGTGTGACACTTTTCTGGAGATGATCAATTCTCTTCACCGTCTCCATAATGTAGTTCACTCATATCTATCATAGGGCAAATAAACAAAGCTGATAAACCCCTTATGCAAAATTTTAATGTTCGGAGAAGTATCAATCATAACCACCCTTTCTAAGCTAAGTATCAGTGTAGCAAGCTTGTCGATAAACTTAGCCTTCTACTACTCTTGGTCGTGGAGTTTTAAACAAGCTATAGAATTGACGTTGTAAACTTGTTTTATATGCTGAAAACAATCGTGATGGGAACAAGAACGTCAGAGATTATTTATTCATGAAATATATAATAATAATAATAATAATAATATCTATATCGAGTTTAATCCCATACACTCTTGATATAATTGTTGCATACAAGTTATAGCAAATTTGGTGACAAATTTTTTGTGTTCTGCTTGTACTGCTTTAAATCTTTTTTTTTTGTCTTCTTTCCTGTTCATTAGAAAATGCATTGAATTATTATACAAAAATGTTGTTTCCTCTGGATTGATCTCTCCAATGGGAAGGCTAACAATGGAACATTTTTGCAGCCAGTACCAAGTGATGGTTCTCTCAGCCACAGCATATGTTGCATCCATCTCAGGAATTATCTTGATGTATATCTGGTATGTGCCCAGTTTATCCTGCAGCCTCAATATCCTCTTTATCACCTTGACCCTGGTGCTTCTACAACTCATGATCCTCACATCATTGCATGCGAAGGTAAGTAGTGTTATTTATTCTACAGCATCCTACAGATAAAATCAGGAATGGTTTCTAAGATCTCATCATGTCATCTCCTGAGTAGGTTAAAGTAGGATTTCTGGCACCAGGGCTGATGGGAATGTATGTTGTGTATCTTTGCTGGAGTGCAATCAGGAGGTAATTATTTGGTTTTTTTCTTTTAATACTGATGTTAACAGCCTCATTTTACTTTATATCTTCGACAATGTAATGCTGTTCTATCCTCAACACAGTGAGCCACAGACAGAGATCTGCAATAAGAAAGCAGAAGTTGCGACAAGTGCAGATTGGCTTACTATTGTGGTAATTTTCTTAAAAGCTAGATGAAGAGCATTTTTATAGAAATTCCAGAACTTGCATGCAATATTTAAGGATTATATGAAAGGAAAAGTTTACCTGTTCTTCCATATCTCAAATTGGATTGTTAATCAGTGATTATGACATCCTATGCATTCCCAGGTGACCATAAACTAGGCAATAACTTTCAGACCCAGTTAATGTCATCAAGGTTATGGTAATCCATAAAGATTGCTTAGGCTCAATTTATGAATTTGATTAATTTTATCTTATACATGATAGTAGATGAAGCATGATAGTATCTGATATTGACTGCTGGGCATCATTTTGTTCCGATCATAAATTGCTCCTAGATACAATCATATTATTCATTCTTGTGGCTTCATCTTGACCAGAGCTTTGTTATTGCTGTCCTTGCAATAGTCATTGCAACATTTTCAACAGGGATAGACTCCAAATGCTTTCAGGTGGATCTCACTTACATCACCCCACTACATTTATTACTGTCCTTCCTTTCACTGAGAGGGTTTTATTGGTCACATGCAGTTCAAGAAAACTGAAGCAGAGTCAGAAGATGATGTTCCCTATGGGTATGGCTTCTTTCATTTTGTCTTTGCTATGGGAGCAATGTACTTTGCCATGCTATTTGTGGGATGGAATGCACAAAACACCATGCAAAAGTAAGTTTTCATATCCATCAGCTTGCTCTCTTACTTCAGGGGTAGCACTCATCAAGCTTCATGCAATTATCTGCACAAGCCTTGACCAATATTTCATGATTAAAGAATACTCAAGCTTTATGTTATTTGTGTTGATCTTATTAATGATCATGCATTTTGTGCTTATCAGGTGGACAATAGATGTTGGATGGGCCAGCACTTGGGTCAGAATTGTCAATGAATGGGTAGCAACACTTGTCTACAGTAAGTCTTGAAATCTCTCTTGTGGTTAAGATTAAAGAATAAAGCCATTGTTTGCTTCTGCTTCTGGTGAATTGTCTATCAGCCATATTACCATGATCATTACATCTGCATAAATGTTTCCAAGTAAACTTATTTTCCTCCCCCTTTTCTTTTAGATCTACAACTGATAAATGTTATTTTCTCAAGAGCTTGTACTGTTATGGTCTGAATAAAATGAATTTTAGCTCAATAAATTGCATGAGTCTTCAAGGTGGAAAAAAAAATCCTATCTTTAGATTTTAAATCTGTTCCAAAGTATGATGAATGGCTATCTGATTGAAAATTGCTGGGTTGTGGGGAGCAAAATTCTGTTGGCTTATCAATGGCAAAATATAAATAATGAAAATCTTATCTTATTTACTAGCTTAAGCTTTTTAAATGGTGCCAAATCATGTGTGATGTAGTTCAACTTTCCTCTCTAACTAAACCTATCCTACCAAGCCACATGGAAGGGGAAGCATAAAATGAGTGTATCATTAAATTTCATTTCTCATTAACAGAGGCTAAATTTTAATAGCAATGACCATTGTTTCTATTCTTCTGATGATTGCATCTATCATCTTTTTTTTTTCTTTTAACATGATCCTTAGTTATAGTTTGAAACATTTTGCTGCAAGCATTCTAGTGATACCCATATTTGCAAATGTTATGTGGCTTCTGATTTGTGTTCAACCTGTTTTTGCTGTTTCTTAATACAGTATGGATGCTGGTTGCACCCCTTGTGTGGAAGAGCAGAAGGCAAGCAGATCCAGTATAGGACATGAGGATTGTTCTTGATTTCTTGTGTAGAGAGTACATAGGGAACTGCTGCTTCTTGTGTAGAGAGTTTCATAGAATCATCATCAGCTCCAGATCTCTATATGTCTAGCAACTGCATTCTAGCTGGTACAAGTTAGATTGTCTCAAGCATCACCCACAACACAGTGGTATTGAGTTCACAGCATCAGTTGTGATGGATCCCAAAGCATTCTTTGGAGACTTTATGAGTTGGCTGCAGGTTTCAGGCTGTGGGTGTGGATGCAATGGCATACACATCCTCTGGAGTTGCTCAAGAGCCAGAAAGGATTGTATATATCGCATATCAATTCTTTAAGAATACTAGAATCTCAAATTCATATAAGCAGGGAAATGTAATAGGGTTGTGATGTCCAAATGGATGTCTGAGTCTAGTATAGCTGCTGTTTGGTGCCATCTCAGAAATGCATATTTCTGCATCTTCCTGGTAGGAAAGCAGAATTCTGATCCAAACATGTTGAGCAAAATGTAACAGATTCTTTTTCTTTCCATTATATTATGATTTCCTGTTCTTGTTACAAATTGGCTATAATTCCCACAACTGCATACTTCTGCATCCACCTAGTTGTCAGGTTTTGAGCAAGGTAGAAAGCAGATCCAAACATGGGTGAAGCAAAATGTAGAAAATTCTTTTTCTCTTTCCATTATTTATGATGTCCTTTTTCACCTTTTGTTATATATATAATGTTTTGAGCAAGGTGTAGAATGTTTTACACCTACAACATTTGTCTGGTGATATATAATTTATTATATATAATATTTATCTGGTGGTATAATATTAATATTTTTATACCTAAAACATAGACCCAATCGCCAAAGATTATGGTTCAAAATATTATAGTAAAAGAGTGATTTTTCTTTGAAGATGTCAACTAACTAAGCAAATCTCTTTCACTGGTCCTTTGCACAAAGAAAAAAATGATTAATTGCATACCATTCTAAACCCTAACCTTTCCAAAATGTGTCCTAGTTCAATTATAAAGATATGCTTTCATCAAACTCATTATAGAGATGCATTTCTTTATTTAGTGAGAAAGCTGGCACTGTTTCATAATCATTCATGGCAGTGAAACTTGTTTCTATAGCTCATGATCTCATTCTCTGGAACATAGAAATGGTCATCTAACAGGAATATCTTCCATGTACAACTTCTAGGCATAGCCTATATGATTATTAGGCTTTAACCATGACAAGAAGATGACACGACAAACTGATCCAACAAAAATAACAACAGAGGCATTGCATATATGCATGAGATTCTGGTTATTAAGGTTCCAATATAAATCGGTACAAGAGACAAAGATTGGAACAGCATGAAAGCCATCTAAAGAAAATCAAGTCTTATGATCAGGTCATAGGCGAGCATTCCAATGTTTATTTTGCAGTTCAACAAACAGATTAAGACTATACTAAAGCTTCTTAGCTTCTTGCCGACGTGGATCACCGTGCTGGTTGTTGATTGTAGTGACTCTTCTCTTTCTTCTTTGCAGCAGCAAGCCTAGCACTTCTTGCAGCTGCCTCGATGGCGGCAGCTTTCGCAGCAGCATCCATCTCTTTATTTGATTTCTTCTTCTTCATGGAAGCCACCTTTTTTATCCTCTCCTTCACATCAACTGCAGATGCATCTTCTTCCTCAGGCTCAGCAACCACCTCGTCCGGGCTGTTGTTATTGTTATTGAGATCGGCAGGCTGTTCCACATATTCCTTGGTGTCCTTTGAAGATTTCTCCTTTTTGGCCTTCTTTTTCTTTGAACTTTTGATCTCCAAAGGAGCACCTGAGTTTTCCTTTTTCTCTCCACCGCCACTTTGCTCCGGTTGTTTCTTGTCTGAGCGTATTGATGGAATGAGGTCATTGTAAAACATACAATATATTGGTCGTGAACACACATACTACATAATTATTCATATGCACTAGAATGGATGTGACTAAGACTATATGGATGTGAAAGAAACGAGAACAAAATTAGAGGGCATAAACACATGTAAAATGTTTATGAATACGCATATGAATGTGTTACATATGCAGAATCACATTCATTCATAGAACTGTTTGTATCACATTATATGAAGCGAAAAAGTGATACCATTCGTCTCATCTTGTGCAGCATTACTATCTTTGCTGGAAATGCCTAGCTCATGCAGAAGTGCATCAAGTTCTTCCATTTCCTTTTTCTTAAGCTCCTTCTTTGACAGTTGCCGTTCTGCATCTTTGGATGGTACTGAAACAGAAGCAGGTTTCTCGATAATTGGTTCAGTTGCAACGGCAACCTCAGGTTCATGTTCAGGTTCCTCCTCAACATCATCATCGCCGATATCAAGACCATCATCTTCGCTTTCACTTTCCTAAACAAATGTGCATAATAGACAAAAAGAAATTCTGTCCAAGTCAGATAAAAATGAAAATATTCAATGTGTGCTCAACATTAGTCAAACAGACCAGCTTTCCCAGAGCTTTTCCTACTTCCCAGTACCATGATTTATATTCAAGAGTGCAAGTTGATGCACATGGCCAGATATACACAGGTAAATGCATACAAATGCATAGCAAAAGAGAAAAGTTCCTGCAGATTTGTATAATGACTTAGATCACATTCTTAAGGTACAGAATGGGAAATTATGGACCTATTAAAAACAGAAACAGATTAAGAGACAACAAATAAATTAGAACCACCCAAAATATTGAATTTGCACATAGCTCAACCAATAGATGGATAAAAACAAAACAAAGCAGCTAGTGGTCAACAGATCCAAAGAGATAAACATGAAGTCTGACAAATTGACACATATCATTGAGCAGATTGGAGACACTACATCTGACTTGCAACCTTGCACTTCTGTAAGTAACCAATGATCACCTGATCGGTAGTCTATACAGCTAAAAGAATTTTATACATGACACTAGCTATCTGCAGATGTCATAAAGACCATACTGCCACAAAACTCAAAAAAAGAAACCAACAGATGTAGTCACAACAGAAACTGGGAAAAGAAGACCAAGAACCTGAAGCTTGATCATCAATTTTCCTTTATGGTAGGAACTGTAATCAAATGCCAAGTATAAAGAAGCACATGAGACAATAAATTATACCAGATTTAAAGACAGCTGCATGACCAAGAATATTAGGCTTGTTCCCAAAATTCTAACAATGAAATTTTTCACAGAATGATGAAACAAGTAGATCATCTAACATAAAACAATGATTCCAAAGTAAATACATTTGACAGGTCATCACAAAATCAGCAGTTTCGGAAAAAACAAGCTCAAATACAAACTCAACAAGGTTATACACAGAATTTTCATTCCTCAATATCATTCCTAAACAAAATAGGTTATACAATATATGAAACCAAAAACTGGCAAAATGCTCAGTATGCACTCTCAAAAATGCAATGTAGATTCATCTCATAAAATATATACATCTAGTTATTTTAGCTTTCAGGTTGACATCTACAATTCTAATTACTACTACATCGTATAAAGATAAACATGATACTCTTCATGTCAATTTTAACTTTTAGAACAACATAGATATTTTTACTAATATTGCATTTGCAAGTATTTATTTTTGAATGCTAGTAATCCTTTTGGAGATCTTATAATTAAATATCATTGAAATTCAACTCAAGGTTTTCAAGAAATCTACAGTCCATTTGTTTCCTTGAAAATGGATCATGTTTTAAGCAGAGTTAATAGCTTTTGGTGCTACTCCATCTGACACTAAGATCAGAAACATCCGAAAGACATAATTTTGCACTAGTTTACAATAATAATTTGAACTATAGCTCTGTGATGCAACTTGTAAGCCACAGGAATCCATAATCAACAAAGGTTTGAGAAGCACTGAGGTGCTATGGTTTCTTAATGCCTAGGTGCAAAAAACGAGGTGAAGCACAGCCCCGTACGGACACCTTGAAGAAAGTCATAATTAGCGCCAAGATATAAAATTACCTAAAGCATGAATCAGTTATTGTGATATTAGAGATACATACTACTATCATCAAGGGAATGTCAATATATCCTCCACATGAATGTCAATTACATACAAAGTTATGATTTTGTGTGACAAGGTAATTCACTAAAGAAATGCTTGTCTACTTCCATCGATATATGTAACATTAGGACATACAGAGACATCAAAGTTTCCTAGTATGTTGTAATAACGACTCAGCTTGTAAGATCATAAAGCAAAAGAAGGCAAAAAAATAAAACCACGAGTACCAATAAATTTCCAATCTGCCTTAACACTTCAAGCAACAATAATACATTTTAAGCCTACATGAAAAAAAATGTCTAGAATACCTAAAGCTAGTATGCTAGCACTCCCAAAATTACAAGCAGTACCTAAAAGCTAGAATGCCATAAGCAGAACAAAATACAAGTGCTCCCAAAAATGCCTTGCCTACATAAGCAGAACTGACTGATGTGATGATGTGACAACATAACCATTTTAAGCCACTAGCTTTCTAACTGGTAGTAACAATATGCTGAAATATCAACCATCATTTCCAACTAAAAATTATGATTGGGCTAAAAAAACATTAACCTACATGGAAGAATTAAGTAAAATAACAGTTATTCTCTGCTAGTGAACACAGCAAATGAGAAGTCATAATTGGCACAAAAGACTATTAATGAGACAAAAATCGATAAATAATATACGAGTGCAGTTGTCTAGATAAGGAACCAGACATCTGCATTTGAGACCCAAGGAAGAAAAATAATACAGCACCTTCACAGACAGTAATCCATTGAGAAGAGGATGCAGGAACAAAACCATATCAGCATAGTTAGTGAAATACGCACTAATCTCAGGCAAAACATACACAAAAATTAACCCGTGAAACATTCGCTATAGTAATGGGTCTTTTCCATCGAATTCAGAATACTATAATATGGATCAAAGTATTTCAATAGGTATTCATAACTCCATTAGAAATATATTGAATTATTCCAACAACATCATAATCATATATTCTGTATGAATCAAACGCACCATGAAGTTGAATAAAGTACTATAAAGGCAACACTTCAGAAATTTAATTTAAAATATAATATACAAATACTTCAACACTAATCGACCAAATAACTACCGACAGAGGTGAAAAAAAGTATACGGTACACAGACCTCCTCTACGGCTGCCACAACTTCCTTTTTGGGCTGCTGTTCCGACAAGCCCCAAACAGCCTGAGGTGGCGCCGTGGTTGCGTAGTAATCATCATCATCATCATCGACATCAGCCCAAGATTTCACCGTCAACGGCGTCGGAGCCCAAAATACCTGCTGCTCCGGCTTCCTCGCCTGGCTCTTGGGCGGACCCTTGCTCTTCGACAACTTGTCCGACTTCTTCTTCTTCTTGAGGGTCTCGAGCGCCGCGAAAACGTTGGTGCTACTAATCTGCAAGGGCCCATCGTCCCTCCTGCTTCCACCTCCGACCATATCTCCTTGTCGCGATGCCAAAACAGATCCAGCCTACGGTTTCAAGATCTACAGGAAACTCTCAAATCTCAGGAAAAACTCTTCCGCGCCAAATCAACGGACACAAGATCAACACTTCGATGAACAAAATGATCGAATGCTTCGATTCCAGCAGACCAGATTTCTTACAGAAAAGAGAGATTTTTATTTGGCAGGATCAAACTGAGATAACAAAATTTAGACTTAGGGAGGAGAGAATAGGAAGAAAAATAATAAAATATTGGAATTTCGAATCTATTGGTGGGAGATCGGCCGAGAAAATTGCAGATGATCGTGAGAGGGAGGGTCACGGGAATCAAAGTCTAGGGTTTGGAAGCGATAAAACGTGTGCTCGAGAGAAGCCGATGAGGCCGCGCGATACCGAAGGCGGAGACAGCTTAGGGTAAACGACCAGAGTATTCAATGGCCACGATGGCGTCTATTTTTCGCTTATATGACACATCATACTCTTCCCACCCAGTTGGGTCCCACCAGAAATCCAATAATAATACAGGTAATCATGGGTAGCCCGTCGGACCACTGAGGATTTATGTTGTCCGCGAGGTACGGCCACGGTTAGCCGACGCCATCAAGCGTGTGGGCATGACCGAACGCCTCGCGTCAACTGACGGCCTCGGATGACCTTTACTTGCGTTGCTCCGCGGTGCACCGTCGACCATCGGGGTCTTGCGCCATACGGTGACCAACGATGTCCCTGGCGTGGGACCCACACTTGGCTCCGATCACAAGACAGGTAGCTGCGGCTGGTCAGTCGCGTCCGCACTCGCTTTCGATCACACATTTGATCGACGCTTCTCTTGCCTCACTGGTGCAACTGACAATTTAATTCTCTGTACTGTAGTATAGGTCATACATACATAAACAAAAGAATTACTAGAGAGCAGAACCAACTTAAAATTGTGTTCCTGATATGTTAGAACACATGAACTTGCTCTGGAATGTGTTACAAAGTCATATGCTTAATGTTACTCGATAATGTCACGTAATATAAAATATAGTTTTAGTAAAATATTTTACTAAACCATAGACTTTATGAAGTTCTTGTAGCAGTTTTATTGAACATTATGTAACTATCATAGTTGTTGGCATCATTATTATCTATCATCACTATTTTATTATCAGAGTACCACCAATTGTCTTCTATCACAATCACATTTATTATCATTATCACTATGCATGCAGTCATCGTCCCCTTCACATTTAATGTAGCAACTACTTAGTGACCAACTTCCACTATCTCATTCATCACCATGTTATACTAATGTTGTGATTATTATTTTCATACAATTGCTACTATTGGTTTTTTTTATAATTGTCATCACTGTCATCGCTATTTTTATAGCACTAATATCACCATTATTGCCACAATGAGAAAAAAATAAAATAAAATTCTACTCATTATTTAAATAAATATATGTTCGTGTACACCAACCAAAATAATGAAAATTATAAAAATGAAAATTGGTGAAGAAATCTCAAAAAAGTTACTCTAAATGTATACGTACGCTGTGTTTGCTTGCATCAGCATCAGCATCAGCATCAGTCTTGCCGGTGGTAGCCCGTTCGCGCTCACACACTACAATCACCTTTGAGGGCCATCAAGCTCAGACCTGCTAAAGGTAACCTTAGGGCATATATATATTATTCTGTATAGAAATGAAGATCCACCTGATACAGCATTTCTATCTCATTTTGCAGGCTTCTTTATATAGACATGCACAGCACAAGAAACCCCAGAGCAACTCATCAAATGGGAGGTGGTAGAATCAGGATCAAAGGCCACAGATCCTTCAATACACACGTATATCTTGAGGCTTGCACAGACTTTTCACTCCCAAACCGTTGTCTGGAAATCATGGTTCTTCGGAAACACAAGACATCTACAGCATCTCCAGAACTGGGTCTATTACACCAACCCCCAGTTTCCCGTGATGTGAATTCCTGAGCTTCTGCTTGAGGTTGTAGTGTCTCCCACCTCGGTTTTGCAGAGGGGACAAAGTGCATTTATCTTAAGCCACTTATCGACGCACTCCTTGTGGAAGAAATGGGTGCATGGAAGCTCACGGAGCTCCTCATTGTCCACATACTTTGCGAGACAAATGCAACAAACCTGCAGCAATCATGCAAGGTTAGGTATTTGGCCTACAAAAAATAAATCAACATATTACCAAAAATTAAACCAAAGTATTGTGATCTACCAACAGCCTTTAAATCCTAGGGCATATCCACATCATCTTTGTTTAATTATAATTATTGCTGTCACACTATAACCAAAAGATTCTGTGGTTACATCCCGTGAATCTCATATGAATGTAGAAAGGTGTATTTCAAACATTCTTTATATGGTTTAACCAATCTATATTTATGGTTTGACCAAACACTGATAAGGGAACCATAAGCATGGTACCACTTGATATATCATTTTTTAATTATTCCGTTTTTAGTAATATCAAGTAAAACGGATTGATCTCTCACTCAGTATCTTGGTATCATTAAGAGCCAATCAGTTGCTGAAACTTGGTATCAAATAAGTATTAAAACCGTAATCCTCTCTAAGGTTTCAAATACAGGTCAAACCAATAAGTACAAATCAATATTTATTTGTCCGACAAAGGACTGATATTGGGCAATACATGTTGGTATTTTATTTATCCTTTTCATGATACCGAATAGTACAGATCCATATACCAGTCAGTATATTATCATGGCATCTTGACTAGTGTTTAAAATCTTGATTCTCTCTATTCTAGAATGGCATAATTATATGTTTGTTTCACGAATAAAACTAAAAGATGGACATAGAGAACAAATTTATTTAAAAAACCAAATCTGGCTTCCAAGTGGAGAGACATGGGACTTAAAAGATCTGATTTGGTCTCTTAGTTAAAGAGAACTAAATCTTGCTTCAAAGTGACTTCTGTTGCAATAACATATCTAATACACATCAATGGTCAGCCATATACAAAACGGTTTCTAAGATGCCATCATATATAAGTAAAATCTTTAACCTTGTTCAACTATATTGACAAAAAATTATCTCAAATGAAGAAATATGTATGATGTGTTTGTAACAACTTCAATGTGGTGAACAGGTTCTCCAGTGCAAAAATTTGTAACATGATGAAATTATGAGCAATATAGAAATATGTCGCAACATGTTTGCAACAATTTCAACATGGACAGGTTTTCCAGTACAAAATTTTGTAACATGTTGTAACTTGATAAAATAAATACAGAAAGAGGACAAAAGAGAGCTACTCCTACTGCTTTGGAAAGTCGGCTTACTAATGATCTTTTTAGTTAATTTTTACATGACTTGCGCTATTGTCATAGGTATATGGATAATAACGGCCAAGTGCAAGAAGCTATGGTCACTAGGGGTCTGGATAAATTGAACGCTATTCTACCTCCACATTGCAGAGATTTCTCCACGTACGATTGGCAACCTCCATGTGGAAAGAATGTTTCAGCAATCTGCACTCCTTGCAATAAAGCAACCTTATAACCAGACCAAGCCTTGCACTCAAACAGTACTAAATTATTGGTAATAAACCTAACATGAGTTTGGGTAACTTGAAAGACTAATTAATGATCTTCCTAGTAAGTGCTACTGACTTTTTAGCAGATGCATCCAGAATATGAACGTCAACAGAAGTGAAAAAAAAACTTACAGCATCTTCGGCAGAAACAATTCGCTCCTTATCAGTCCCAGCAGCCAATATCCCACCAATGCCTTGATTATCCAAGTTAATTTCTTTGTCGCCTCTATTTTTCCTCCTCTTTGTTTTGAACTTGTAAGTTGGCAATGCGTTAATTGATTCTTGGGTAGCACCTCTACCATGATTAATATCCTCTCTAAAGCCCATGATTGATATAATGCAAGGCAAGCAGCAACAGATTATTGCACATAGAATGAAAGGCAAAGCATACCCAATACAGCTAAATGCAAGGAACACGATGCATAACCTGGGAAAATGATCGAGTAGAACACGTCAACCGCCAATAGATACAAAATCAATAAAGAAATAATGGATTCTGGATGCATACCGGTACAGGTTAGGGGCATCATGAGAAGAAGAGTGCCCACCAAACACCCACACATTCCCAACAACAAACCACACAGCAAAAAAGAAATCCAATGCCATCTTAAAATGGTCAACTAGAGAATGTATCCTGCAAACCAGGGAAAAGATTAAAGATAAACAACAGTAGGTAGTTTATACAAAAGGTACTGAAACATCTACACGTTAATCTGTGTGGATGGTTAAATTCTTTTTTTCTGCATCAAGAACTGTTATAATCTGAAAGCTAAAACTTAGAATCCAATGACATTTTTCATTCTTTTAAACAAATTTCGTTAAGATCACAGTCTATATGTGATAGTTTCTGAGAAGTTGAAGAGTCCTACTGTATTTACAGGGATGTAAAGGGAAACAACCGAAACTATATATTTATGGTCAATTGCATTTATTTTCCCAACATCAAGAATGTATCATATTAAATGTAGATCAGCAAACTAAGTTAGATTAGTTCATTAGAAGCCAACAGACAAATTTGGTTCCGATACACTTCAGTTTCCTAAATCAACCAAAATTCTACCAATAAAATGTTAAAAAAAAAATGGAATCCCATGTTGTGGAACTCCAATATCCCCACCCAAATAACAACAATCAAGAAGTCAATTGTCACAAATGTAAGAGTACAATATAAAACAAAGTCAGAGTCCATGAACAATTATTCTAATAAATGTAAGGAAACCCAAATAAAAACTGAAAATGAAGGGACACATATATTCAAGTTGTTGAATCTTTTGCATAAAGAACTACCATTGATTAGCATGTAAAAGCCAAAAAATAATATAAAAAATAAAGTAAGAATAGATAACAAAATGAATACCAATAACTAAACAAAGAAAGGGATTTATTCAATGTACTAAGTAGTCACAATTACCTTTGGCTAGTTACTGTAGTTTGCCTTGTCTCTGGCACTGAATTGTGGCCATTTTCTTGCTCTGGATCTTGAGTGACAGAGATATCAGCATAAGCACTAGATTCTGGAGGGCTGTTACGCGAAGTACCCTGACCATAAAGTGCTGGTTCTTGCTCAGAGATCAGACTATTGCGATGAATATAACGCCAATAAAGATGAGGAAGTGTAGCAAAACAGCCTGTTGTGTAACCTATGATCCATGCAAATAATGGAGTTCGGGGATGTTCATGTCTTGACAAGGAGAGCACAATGATAGCTGCTATAATTTGACTCACATTAACAACAAGCTCAACTGAAATCCACAAACCAGAGTTCAAAGGACTTCTATTTCGACGGCCATAATTATCAGCTCTCCTTGGCAAAGAAAAATTTATTGAATTGGAAATATTTGGTGATGTTGGAGCTAATTGAGAAACAGGAGCCAAAGTGCTTGTCGAAGGTCTATCTTCATTATATGCTCCATCTGAGTCACCATGGTCATTTCGAGCAGAGACGGAAGTTGAAGCATCATTGCGCTGTGATATATCAATCGCATGTTCATGTCCATTCAAATTAGCTGCTCGATCCATCAGCAAAGAATGTCTATCAGCTTGAACCCTGCAGTTTAGTTCCTGAAGTGGAACAGCCATAAACATCCAAAAATAGGAGAGAAAGAGAAAGTAGGAACAGGCCACAACTGAATTTCTAAGATTCTTCCTGTGAACAGCTAGAATTTCATTACGATCAGCTTGGTGTAGATTCTTACCAAGTTAAGAACTTCTGGTCCTAACTACAGCTTTAAAAAGTCCTCAGTGCTTTAATGTTTGAATATACACTCGAACAATCGCTTTTAACTGAAGTAAATGCCTAAACACAATTATTTGTACTCTTCTATTTCAAACCGTTGTTTAGTGAGATGCAATGAACCTGCAAATCGACATAGATGCTCAGATACCAATTCCTGATGTTTGAATTTTACTCTATGGAACAATGAAGCAAAAGTTGCAAGCTCATAGAGTTCTCATGCCAGATGAACCTGATGTTAATTCAAAATCATGCAAGTCTCCTTAGAGATAACCGTGGTAACAATACACTATCTGCAAAAAGGAAGAGATCACAATTGAATAACACTGTGGATTTAAGCTAACAGTTACAGATAGACATTTATTTCGATCAATCTCCCCTGCCTATTCAAAGGAATAAAAGCCTTTGGCTGGCTGGAAGCAGGAACTTAAACAAGCATTTCACCTTATTATAAAATAATTCATGGAATGGGGGAAAATCTTCAGCATGGAGCTAAGGATCCACCACCATCCAGTATTAGAGATGGGAAATTTGCCATCTTAACGATTACTCACGACCCCGTTAATGCTCATAATATCCACTAATCAATGGCATGGAACGATACCAAAGCTCAAACTCCGACCAAATTTAACAGTCTAACCATATCTCTATCTCCACAAAGACTCCACAATGAAGAAATCTAACAAATAACTGAGAAATTGCCAAATATTAACCAAGATCCAGGTCGCCTTCCCAGAGAACTACCCTATCACAACATCGACGCAAAAGCCTTCCCATGGTTCTCGATTTTGTACAGAAAAAAAAAATTCATAAAAAAAATTCACAAGAAATCCACCGAAAGATACAACGACGTCGAATCGGATCGCAGGGAAGAAGTAAACCCCGAAATTAGAAGGGGTCTCTTGAATTCAAGGCAAGGTAAGCTGAGAGACGAATCGAACTACTTACCCGAATCCCACTCGCTGCTCGGTCTCGGTCTCCCCCATCGTTCAAACCGCTCTCGCCTTGGAATGATCGGCTTTCGCGACAAGAATGCGAAGGAGAAAGGTTGGAATTTTGGCTGCTTTAATTATATTTTACTATCTGCAGTCGTTGATGCTGTCCGTAGATTGCAAGTTTCCGCACGCCTTCTCAGGCCGTCTGATCGGTGAGGGCCTGAGGCGATCAACGGATCATGATGATCGAGCGTCGTCGAGGATGACTGGGACGAGACAAACGGATCGAACGGCTGTGATCGAGGGATCGATGAGGCCGCGTCCGTTTGACCGCGATCCTCTCACCTGTTGCTGACGCAGACATCATGACTGATGACATGGACGGTTCGATCTTGATCGTACGGACAGTTGCTTGCCAACACACAGTCTATCATCCATCGAAATTATTCAAACATTTATCAATATAATATCTGACATGCGTTGCACATGCACACGTAATGATACCTCAGCCTTCTGGACGGGTCGAATCAACCTGGATAAGTTTCAGGGTGGTACCATCTCTCACAGATGGTTTGCCACATCACACCTGGAAAGTACTATGACGGATTCGACCGATCTCTGGGATTCTTTCTCTACGTGTGACAGCTACATCCAAGTCCCCGTTTTCCACACGTCTTCGTTGGTTCAGCTGTCCACCTCATCGTCTCTGCAGGGATGACGCCCGGGTGTAGTCGACGGCCAGGTTGTAGAGAGAAGGAATCGAAGACCCACGCATGCTCAACCAAAACCCTTTCGCTTTCGGACAGGAGGAAAGAGACAAGCAGAGATATCGATAAGATAGAGTGAAGGAGAAAGGAAAGCCTTTGATCACATCATATCTGTGAAGAGCCCCTTCGTCTCTCGTCTCTCTCTCTCTCTCTCTCCCTATTTGGCTGCTTTGGAGTTAAGATGGACGCGCCGAGCGCGCAGGAGATGTCGTACATGGAGCACGTCCAGAGACGCCACGAGGAGAAGGGCTTCCTCTACGCCTGGTATCATCACAGTCTCATCTCCATTCCATATGATATACATCAAGTGACTGCAGATTGAGGTTGGAAGGATGTTTTCTTGACTTATTGTGGCTTCTTGATCCATTTTGTGGCAGTTTATTCGCCTTCTGTTGCTGCTTCTGCTGCTTTGAGGCCTGCGAGTGCTGCCTCGAGTGCCTCTGCTGCTGCTTCTGATCAGTACCGATCATGTCGATCGGGCATGATACGTAGTAGTATGTTGAATAAAGCTGCTTGATATGCTACTTGTGAACTCTTCTCGAGTTCCTTACATGTTTGTATCGTGATTTGTGTATCTGTAAGTGGGTACTGTTGGATTTGTTTGGTAGGACTATCGATGTTGCTTGATGGTTCATCAGATGTTAATCTTACAAGTTGGTCTCATGTTGATGAACTTGAGAGTTAGCACTTGCAGTGGGTGCTTCCATTTTCCACCTTGAGATTTCTCCTACTTGTTGGGTAGGTAAGCTTTATCTCTAATAATGAAGAAGACAGATATGGTCTTGATGAATACAAGACTCTAAGTAGACATCAACATCAACTTTCTCTGTCTTCTTTTCCCTCGAAAAGATAGGTTGGAACATTAAACCTTAATCCGAATGACCAAGGAAACCAAGAAAACATTCTAAAAGACCTGAGATGAAACCGAGCAGTTCTTCCATCTGGTTGCTGAACAAAGAGAAAACACATAGAAAAAACAGGAGTAGGCAGATTTCCCCATCAATATATCCAATATGTAACATCTTTATCAGCCCTTAAAGCCAAGTCTCACAATCTTACCACACCAGGGTTTTCAGAAGAAAGTGAGAGGATTGAGTCTTAATCCTTGCGATTCTTTACCAGGGATATGTCATGCCAAAATAAGAGTGCATTCTTCCTTTTATCATTGATTTCTCTATATGTTCATATTAATACCTGAATAGAAAAATTCATAAACATTTTCTCCATAACGAGATTTTTTCTCCAATATTTTTTATTTTTTATTCTTTCCACAAGTCTAATTATATGTTCTCTATTTCTGTTTATTTGATATTATAATGATCTATAATGTTTACAAATATCATTTGATACAAAATTTATTTATCCTCAAAAATAATTAAAAGTGGGAAGGTATGACGAGATCAAACCTAAGCCATACAAACATCAATCCAAAATAGTAGTTCGAAAAATATTTCAACTATACACCTAAAACGATAAGACAGGGACTCAATTATTGATCGTTTACTAAAATTATTTTATCTTTATTGATTATTAACTCAAGTGTCACTATATCGATCTTGATCTTCATATAAGTTAGTCATGTAACAAGTGCTCGAACCCCCTCAATAATCGAGCGAGCATTTATGGACTCACCGATCACATCAAATTTTTTTTTATACAACTTTAAATCAAGTCAAATTGATTTAGGCATCACCGATGTCATCATGTATAATTATATATGTTCAAAATGCCGATGTAAAAAAAATCAAAATATATAAGTAATGAATAAACAACGTCCAATATTTTTGGAAGAAATAAGCACACATGAAGCCATTTCATAATGAGCTTAAATTAGCAGAAGAAATAATATGAAACAACTCAGCAAGCAAAATTCTTTAAAGAAGGATTAATATGCAAATGATACATAATAAACGCATAAAAATGCATCAATTTCTCTCGGCCCTTAAAAGCAACAGAAGACCTTCAATGAAAAAAACCCCCAAATAATGGTTTTTATGAAAAATGTTCCTCCGCCCACCTCTCAATCCTGGTTGAAATCGTGACTAAAGTCGCTCTCCGAATGGTATTCTTTCCTAGGTACACATTTAAAGACTTCAACTTATATCTAAGTTATGAAGTCGCGACTTGAATCGCTGTCCAGAGTACCCCTATAGTCTACCGGTTTTCGGCGTCCCGGTATCTCAAGTCGTGTGTGAAATCGCGTGAATGGTTTAATCACCTAATAGCCAACAAACACCACAGATAAAACAGGCTTCTCAAATTGATAATTGCTTAAGTGCCCTTCACGCGAGGCATTTTTACACATATACCCATGACGAGGGAGATGTGTGTAAATATACATAGATCCCTTTTCTTTGCGTCTTTGCCCTAAGCCCCCTTCTCTTTTGTACCTATTCCAAATCCCCCCCACCGCCGCCGCTCCAGCCGGATCTACGCCGTATCCAGGTTCCTCTCCTCCTCTCTGTCCATGCATCTCTTTATGTCGTCCCCTGAATAACTAATCGATTTAGTCTTCAAGATTGCACTAATTCTTTCTCGATTCCGGCCCACACTGTTCGTGAGTCCGAATTCGCCTAGATGATGCCCACCATGAAGTTGATTAGTTGTAAGAATATGGAAAAATTGCTTCTTTTTTATTTACTATGTCTTTATCAGGCCTGAAACGGGTCCTGGAACGGACTTCGAGCAATAGGAAGCAGTCAGAAAAAGAGAACATGCTTCTTTTTGCTTGATTTTTATCAGGGCTGAAAGCATAGGAGGATGATGTCACATTCGGAATCTTTATGGTGGAGGATTCCATTAGTGACTCTGATACGGAGTTATTCGTAGCTTGGAGAAGGCCATATTATTGAACATTGGAAAAAGTGTTTTTATTGTTCTTTTCATAAGTTTACAGTCACGAGCAAATCTTCAGAGTCGCATCTCCTATCGTATTGCCTAACGAATTGAAATGACTTTGACTATGGATCCTGCACCATAGTGTCTTTGTTTAGGTAATCTCAGTTCTATGGTAGATGGGAACTTGATATAAAGATCCTTTGTTCTTCTATATTGCCCTCAGGTGATAGATTTGTTTTTGTTGGAGCTGCAACTAAATTGTACATTAAGTTTTACATTCTTCTGCATGGTTACCCTGATGTCTTGAGCTTATTGTGGAGGCACTTTGTGCAATGTTGGTTGTGCTTCATTGTAACATTAACTATGTATTACACAAGTAGGCTTTGTATGTGATTCACTAGGTTATTTTGGGCCACAGATTATATGTTTTGTGCATATACTGCTTCAATTTGCATTACTTTGGTTGAACATTTTCTTATTGTTCATTTGTAGGCAGTTAGAGCACACCATGGAGGGGCGGGGAATCGTGGCCATTTGCCAATATGGTGGTGAATTTGTTACCAACAGTGATGGGTCTCTTTCATATTCTGGAGGAGAAGCTCATGCGCTTGAAGTAGGTCATGACATACTCTTTGATGATTTGAAGTCAGAACTTACTAGTATGTTTAATGTTGATGTCAGTGGTATGTCCATCAAATATTTTCTTCCGAGCAACAAAAGAACACTTATCACAATATCTAGTGACAAGGATTTACAACGGATGGTTGATTTTACTTCTAATGCTTTGACCACTGAGGTCTATATTATAAACAAGGTTGATAACAGGTATTTTGTTCTATAAATTTGCTAAAAAGAATCTCATTTGAATAATTGGTAGCACTTAAATGCAATCTGAACTCACTTAACAAATATGCCCTTGTAGGATAACTCGGAGCACTGTTGCTGATTCTGGAATCTCAAACATTGGCACAGCTGAAAACGCTCGCAGTGGGAGACGAAGAAGGTTAAATTCTACTAACAGGTACTTGCTCATGGCTAATTTAGTTATAACATGCACTCTGTATGTAGTAGATAATTAAGAAGTTCTGTTTCTCTAGGGTGACTAGAGCTAGAGTAAGCGCTGTTGATTCTGATACCCCAAATGCCATCACCAATGTTGCTGGAGACAATGTATATAATTTCCAAGAAAAGAGGCTATTTGTGACTGAAAATGATGATAACAGGTAATCCTATGATGTCTAATTTGATATGGATATCCATGAACTGCAAAATAATTCTTTGTAATACTTAGGAACTTTTTTCTTTCTTGCCCCATGTAGTGCCTGCAAATTCATAATCATCTGGTGTTGTACATTAGAGAAGATATTAAAAAAAGGCTAAAATTTTGTGTTTGAAGCATTTATAATACACCAATTGTTTATTTTATTCATCAACCCCTTAATCTGTTTTCAGAGTTCTATCTTTATCTCTTGTTCACTTTGTTTGCTAAGAATTCCAAAGAACTTATCGACCGGAAACTGCAATAAGAGATTTCTTAATTGCCTATCGTATACCTTTATGACGTTCCCCAAATTTTCTGTTCTTTACTGCCATTGAGATGATCCACTGCAAGTCCTAATTGTGTTTATTTTTTTCCTCTTTTTTTGTGACAATAATCTAGAATGATTTCTGATGGCTTTGTTATGCCAATCACCGCTTCATCTGCTGCTCCAGACAATGCCAGACAAAGGATAATTACTGCCGAGAACATCGATGAAAGGTACTGGCTCGATAAATGTTTCTTTTATTATGGAGTAGAGCTATATGAAAAATCATAGCTATAACTGATAAAACATCATTTGTAGGGCAAGCGGGAGTATATTGGTTGATCCAAGCACTCCTCTCTTTGCATCTCTGGTCACTCCGGATGATGTTGTACCTGTTATTTCTAACTCTTCTTGGGCCAGTATTATTACTGGTGTGGGGCAAGAATTTGATAATGTCAAGGATTTCCGGTCTCAATTATGTAAGTATGCAATCGGTAGAGGTTTTATATACAAATTTGTTAAGAATGACACAACTCGAGTGACTGTGACATGCAACGAAGAAACTTGTCCATGGCGTATACATGCATCTGAGACATCTGGCAAGCAGAAGTTTGTGATTAAAAAAATGAATAATGTTCATACCTGTGGTGGAGGAAATGGCAAAGATGGTCAACGGAAGGCAACAAGGCAATGGCTCACCAGCATTATCAAAGAAAAATTACATGTTAGCCCACAGTGCAAGCCCAAAGAACTCGCAAGGGAAATTTATGAAGATTTTGGTGTGGCTTTATCCTATTCACAAGTGTGGCGAGGACGGGAAGTAGCCCAAAAGGAGCTTTATGATTCAATGAAAGAGACGTACAGCCAATTGCCTTGGTTTGTTGAAAAAATACTAGAAACCAACCCTGGCAGTGTTGCCTTGTTATCCACATCAGTTGATTCAAAGTTTCGTCGTTTTTTTGTGTCATTTCATGCTTCCCTTCATGGTTTCGAGCATGGCTGTCGGCCTCTTTTATTTCTTGATAAGATTCCTCTGAAGGTAACTAATCAATTTAAGTTATTGGTTGCTGCTTCGGTCGACGGAAATGATGCTGTCTTTCCAGTTGCCTTTGCTGTAGTAGAGGATGAGAACTATGACAGTTGGCTTTGGTTTCTGATGCAGTTGAAATATGCTGTAACAGCGACTCGAACAATCACCTTTGTGTCAAATAGGCAGAAGGGCTTGGATGGGGCAGTGCCTCAAGCGTTTGTGGATAGCCATCACAGTTATAGTTTGCATCACCTCATAGAGGATTTTAAGAATGAATTGAGGAAGGGACCATGGTCATCACAGGTAAAAGATGCACTGATTAGTGATTTTACCCGTGCTGCCCAAGCCTGCACTATGGAGGAATTTAATGCATCTGTTGAGAGCATAAGAAATTTTTCAGCAGAAGCTGCCGAGTGGGTTATGGCAAGTAAACCTGAAAACTGGTCAGATGCCATTTTCAAGGGCTCAAGATATGATCATTTCTCAACAAACATTGTTGACTCATTGAGTAACTGGATACCTGCAAAGAAGGAACCATCAGTGGTTCAGATGATTGATGCAATAAGAGACAAGTTAGCGGAGGTCATGGAAGAAAGGCGTGGATCATGCAATGCATGGGTGGGTACTTTAACACCGGCTATGGAACAAAAGTTGCAAACAGAGATGTCAAAGGCCCGGAAGCTTAATGTCTTATGCTCCTCGGATACTGTGTTTGAGGTACGTGGCAATACAATTTCTGTTGTCAACATTGGGAGCTGGGAGTGCACTTGCAGGAGGTGGCAGATTTCTGGTCTTCCCTGTGTGCATGCTATTGCAGTCTTCAATCGGATCAATAGATCAGCTGATGATTATTGCTCAAGATACTTCAGAATTGAATTCTACCAGTCGGCCTATTCGGCACTTATCCACCTGATACCTGATGTTGGAAGCATAGATTTCTATTCTGGTGTAAGTTCATACCCTCCTGCACGTCGTCCACCAGGAAGACCAAGGAGAAAACGATTTAATCACAACAAGACAAGTACGGTGGTCCGTCTCTGCAGCAGGTGCAAAGCAGCGGGTCACAACAAGGCGACTTGTGAAGCTTTTCTCTAAAGTTTGTGTTATTCATGTCCCGTGTATATCAGGTACCAAGTTATTGCACATGGATGTGCCCTTTTCGGCACAAATATTTACTGATTAATTGTAGGCCTTCCATGTAGATCCTACTAAGGTGTCAGAATTTCTCTGTCATTGCTATTAACCTGCATTATATATGCAGATAATGATCTTGTGTATGGTTAGTGAAGATGATCAACTTACAAATAATAAGATAAGCTTTTCTATTAACTAGCATTTGTAAGGATGATTTTTTTGCATATACAAAGCTAGGATAATGTTAATTTGTCAGAATATAACAAACTGAACTGTGGTAAGTGATCCTGGAAACTGGTTGTCTGCCCCTTATGAGAAAAAGAAAATGATTAGCATGAGGGAAGAAAGAGTTCATGTGTTAGTGTGTCTATCTTTTGCAATTTTCTGGTCAACTCATGATGATAAATGATTGGTGTCACCTTGCAAAGAAAAGTAAATAGTTGTATAGATAACTGGTCCTTAGAGATTGCCAGATCGTGGGTTTTTTCATGATTGTCTGAGCAGATCATTATTAATGTGAGAAACAGCATTGCATGGATTAGTTGAAACTCTCTCTGATGGCTCATTATCCAGCAACAGCAAGTTTTTGCTTGACTAGGTTGGAGCAATATCTATGTTTTCTTTGTGCTCAACATGTAAGTATGACACTGGTCTTCTACTATTAGTTACACGATATGAGTAAGTCAAATGTTACAATCTATTTCTCCAAACGGCTGTTTCCTCCTATTTGGAGCCCAAAATAGGACAAAGCAAGTTGACTTTTGGCTGGTCTCTTCTGTCATGCACTTGGAGACTGACTTGAGCTGTTGGAGAACCAGGTAAGTCAACTATTTATGCAATAAATTGTGAGACATGATGGATTGATCAATGGACGTGTGAGCTTGTGATTGGAAGATCTTGATCTGCTCTACTTTTCACTCCAAGTATTTGCTGATTTGTCTTCAAGTATTTGCTATTGTTGTCTCAAGGAAACATCCTGTACTTAAAAATATTCACAAGTATTTACAAATATTCATTTTCAGAGACATGTGATATTTTGCAGTTTGATGGAATAAATTTGACATCTAACTTCCCTTAATTCCCTTAAAAGCATTTACCTATGCTTTGATTTTGACCATCAAAGAGTATAATTTTTTATTTTGACCATCAAATGTACCCTTGAAACCATAGAAATCATCTTTTTTGGCCTCACGTTTGTCTCTGTCTTTTCAATTTGATCTCTCATCCCCCATATAATTATAAGACACTTCACAGTCCTAAAACCTTAAAGCTGATGGGAGTGCATACTTTACATATATTCATTTTTAGAGACATGCGATATTTTGACACCAAACTTCCCTTAATTCCACAAAAAAAAAAAAAAGAGTTCATCAGGTGCTCCATGCCAATTTGGACCAGCTATGATGTCCAATATCACATGCAAATAATCATCAAGCTGTGTCTCAATTAAACTCAAATATTAACAAAGTTAAAAAGTTTGTGAATTTGCATGCCTTTCAAAAGAACACATACAATCGAATCATGTATCTTTTGGATCCCTTTTGGGTGTGATCATTTCTTGTAACTCTCTGCTTGCATGCATCTGTACCTCTTTCTCTCCCAAGGCAACATGTACTGCTATATAAATGTGACTAGTTGTCCTTGTTGTGGATTCCAACGTAGAACAAACATTCCAGGTGATAAAAAATTGAAGGGATTGTGTGTTTAGCTTCCCAATGCAGAGAAACCTCATCTCTGTCTACCAAAAGAATATTCAGTGCTCTCAGTCTCCGTTGTGGATTCCAACTCTTCATCATCATCAACATAGAACATTACAGGTGATGAAAATGATCTTTCCAATGCAGAATGAACCTTATCCCTATGCTGTTGCTGCAGCTGCAACGTAGCCACATCTGCCACAGCTGAAAACATTGATATTTCGGGTCTCCAGAAGCACATTCCCCACGGTCAGACCACGTTGCTGCAGAAGGTATTAGATTCTGTCGGGAAAAGTTACTGTAGATTTTGATAGGACAATGTTACCCCGGCACGGATACGTGGTAACTATATTAACCGACATCCTTAATCGACAATCAAGCTATATAACTATTTGTTATATATTAAATACATTTGAAAGATTCTCCCTATATTATGAAACATTTTCTTTAGCTGTGTCGGTTATAAAAAAAAAATTCCATCAAACTGTGATAATCAAAGTCAAATATTGTATCTTATTTTATTATTGATTTAAACGTCAAAAAAAGTATATTATGATCTTAGTGTTTTTATATGTCGGTATTAAATCAGACTTGCTTAATGTGTCCTTCTCGAACTAAGCATTGAAGACTTGTTTGATACATATTTCTCCGGTTAAGCATCAAAGATGATGTACCATTCTTTGTTGAGCTTCGAAAATGTACCTTTTTTCGGCTATTGAAGATATGCCCAATGCATTCTTCTCGTGTTAAGCATCAAAGAAATGAGGATTGTGCCCATCTCAAGCTAAATATTGAAGACTCGTCCAATGCATCCTTCTCATGTTAAGCATACGAAAATTACTAGATGTATCCTCCTTACGTTGACCCGATGAGCTACCGAATGAAGCTTATCAATCCCTCCAACAAGCAGCTTATCAATCCCTCCAACAAGCTAATTGTGACTCTTTGACGAAGCTTGTCTGTATATATAAGTTCGAATCAAATCAAGTTAATCTATGTATCATCTATAACCTCCATGAAAGATATATTATAAAATTAAAGTTACATTCATCCCAATTATATATAAAAAATTCTAAAAAATCACTTTTTTTTGTTCTGAAAATGAAGATACATTTTTTTCCCAACAATATATAAAAAAAATTAGAAAATTACTTTACTTGGTAAGAAAATAACATCCTTATATACATGTCATATACTAATTTATTTATCCATTCATGTATTCGTTTATATTTTCATTCGTCCTTAGATGATAAATAATAAAAATATCAAAAATAAATCATATATAATATATAATATAAGAGACCATATCCGATGATGAAATCCGATGGCATCACAAAGATCATGATATACTCATATTAATACAATAAAAATAAAATAGCTAAATAAGAGACATCATCTTAATTTACTTCACAATAAATTAATCAACAATCACATTCTTATTTAACCAAACTAAATTGAAAACTACATATATCCTATTCATTAATATAATCAAATCAATCTTGATTTATAATCTTAGTCTTTGTCAAATATTTGAGTGCAACAAAATAGGTGATAAAAGACAATTTTTATGTGGACGCGTGCGTGAGCTTCCATCGTTTCCCATGTGATCGATCGAGGAGAAAAAAGAATTCGTGATCATTTATTTTGTGCCCACATGATTTGAACCAAGTTGGAAGACATGTGTTCTTAATTTTATTTTGATTCATGATCTATTATTGTACGAAAGATAGATTTGATTTGAAGTAAATAGAAAAGATCTACCTCTTTTCTTGTCTGGTAGCTGAAACGGGTCTCGTGATTCGTGCAACGCGAATCTAGAATCCCACCTGTCTCTCGCCGGCTTCTGTCCTATCTTGTCCGTTGTGGTATAAAAGGAATGGAGAAGGTGGAAACGGAACGTGGACGACGGTGGCGAAATATTAACACAAGCCGACGGGAAGGTGCCACCTCTTTGACCGCAGACGCTCCCTCGCGTCGCTTTCTGAGCCACCCGAGAAGGATACCCACCCTGTTCTCTTCTCCCGGTCTCTCTCTCGCTTGCCTTCCGCTCGAATTGAGCTCCTGAATTTGTTCGTCACTGCAGGATCCTTGCAAGAAAAAGATCCCTTCTTTGTCGATTCAGACGTGGAATCCCATAAACCTTCTAAGGAGATTCGATTATTTGTTTTCTTTTTCTTGGTACAGGAAGAGAGTAGTTGAAATTTCATTTGTTATCTTTTTGGTGCTGGGTTGGTGGTGGAAGGGAGAAGACCGGAAGAGGTCAAAATTCCACGGCCCCGCTTTTCTTGGGCTCCAAAGTCGGTGATATCATCAAGAAATAAAAAACGCGTAAAAGTTCGGATTTTTATATTTCGATCCAGTTGTTGAGGCGGCTGCTCTGTGTTGCGTTTGGTGGGAGGGAGGGAGGTGGCGAAATCTTCCGTCTTCATCTCCCTTATTAGGTGAGCCGATCTTGCTGTCCTGGGATTTAGGGCTTTCTTGAGTCTCGCCTGTGCCCGTCTCGTAGGTGTGTGGTAGGCGCTATTGTTGGAGGAGAGGCGGAATGGGGACTTATCCCAAGCTCTCAAAGAGAGCACTTGAGACGGAGACGCCCGTCATGATCCAGGTAAATTCGCTTGCCTTTCCGTCCGATTAGTGTTCCTCGTTGGAAAAGGGTTCTCATGTAACGAGACAAGAGAGATCTGTCTGTAGCGCAATTCTGGGATGTACGCAGTTTGGCCTTCATTTTTTTTTCCGACTTTTAGAATGGAAAAGAATGGAATCGTCATGATGCTTTTCATTTTTTAGTCGCAAAGTGAGAATCGTTTGAATATTTTCATATATCATATACATGCTTCCAAGGTTGTAGTTCTTGTTGGGGCCAGTTGATTTCCGTGAGTTTCTTATATGGATTCTTTTGTTCCTTCAGATTCAAGAATTGATGCGTGGAGCCAAGGATGCGGTTTCACTAGCTCAGGTCTGATTATTTGAATCCCCATCGCCACTCGACACATAGCTGACTGTTTACTTGAATTCCCTTTGGCGTATATGCTGTTATGCAAATGAATAAATGTAGACCTGCCTTTTCCTGTCTTTACATCTGATGTTTATTTTCTGTAATAGATTCTGATGATTAGAGAACTAATTTATAAAAGAAATTTCCTGGACTGCACAGTTGACGCTACAGCTGTTAAAGTATCTGTACCATGGCCTTGAGCCTTGTGTGATCTTGTCAGTTAACCATTAGAGATCAAAATCTTACAGCTACTTTTTTCCTGCTTATCGTAATCCTAACGCAGCTTATACAGATTCCTGACAATTCTGTTGAATCTCAATTCTGAATTCTTAGCTAACATCATGATCGAACAAGTAGATAATTTGACTTTTAAATGGTAACAACAAGCTTACTGCAATGGCATTTCATGTTTGGGTCAATTATTGAGGTTCTGGCATATCAAGCTTGATAAAAGCTTAAGACCCTTGGTATTTGATTAGAGTGGTTTTTCACTGACTATAATAATGCTTCTTTCTGTTAACAATTATAATTTGTTCATCCAGTGATCTGCCATTATTTGAATATGTTGATTGATTCCCTTATCTTTTCACATAGGATAAAAGAAATCATCAGGAATTTGAAAATAATGGCATGTTAGATGAATAAATAAAGCTATAGCAAAGAGCACATGCACACACACACACACACATATCTATGTATATATATGTATATCAGCTCTCTTTAATATTTTGACTGCAGCTACTCTTCATCTCGTTCTTATGCAGGGGGTTGTTTATTGGCAGCCACCAGAACAAGCTTTAGAGAAGATCAAAGAACTTGTGTGGGACCCTTCAACTAGTCGTTATGGTGCTGATGAGGGTTTGCCAGAATTACGGCAGGCTTTGGTTGAGAAGGTATTTCCTTGTAGCTGACAATATCAGGTTTTATCAGTATTGTAGCCTGAGGATTTTATGATTGCCACAACTTCTGAATGATGATGAGAACATTGTCATGAGTCATATGGGACTTTTGCTACGGACCAATACTACTAATAGAAACTTCATCTGCTTCTGGTAATTTTGACATTGGAATGGAAAAGGCCTTTAACAATTTAGAGAATTATATATCTTGTGTGTTTGAAGAATCTTGACAACTGCAACCTAATTGTTTTTTCTCAGATAAAGATGTGTAATCATTAATGATTGCACAATTAAACTTACAGATGGCAGTAACTTTATGAGCATTAAGTCAACCATCAGTATATATATGAACATTGTATGTTCGAAGAATCTTTATGAACATTAAGTCAACCATCAGTATATATATGATAAGGTAGAAAAGGCCAATTAAACTTACAAATGGCAGTTTAGGTAATTTCTAGTGGGCACTTTGTGATTAAAATCTATGAAGAGTACATATGAAATGTGGAAAATTCTTTTGAAGGCTCCATTGTTTAAGTTAATTTTGAGCCAAGGGAGAGATGGTGAGATGCATCTATTCTGAGGGAAAATACAACTCTACATTCTAGAGAAGTGCTGTGACAGACTTGCACGCACTATTTCCTCAGAAACAATTGAAGCGAAGTGTAAAATAGGTTCCTCAGAAATACAGAAAACCGAGGAACCTATTGTCTTATGGTGAAATGACCATCTTTCTCTTTTGGTGGTAAGGATATCAAGTCATTTCAATTTTCTACTTCTCCGACCAATCTGCTTGTTCTGCAACTATACTTTCACAGTTTCATCTTCTCCATCTAAATCTGAAGCTTTCTGGGTGAGACTTGGTAACATTTGTGATTCTGGGCATCACACATCAGTCAGGACGAGTTTCTTATAGTTGATGTTTAAAAGTCCAACTGTTGAGACATGTTATAATTTGGTAGATATAGCTGTTGTTGCTTATGTTGCCCTTTCTAATTCATTTGAATAGTCATCTACTTTTCCTGTAACTATGGTTTCGTCCTTGGTTCATTGGGTTGAAGAGTAGAGTAATAATTCATAATAGAATACACAAATATGAGGTGGAATAAAGAGTTTTTTGAACAGTGACCTTCCACTAAATGGGAAACCAGAGAGGCTATTATAGAAAAAAAAAATGTATTATGGACATATTACAATTATTATCAATTAGTTTTACAATTAGATTGATAACAGAAATTTCTGTTATCACCTTCAAATTCTTAAGGTCCTATGATGTGGAATCAAGAAAAAAAAAAAAGCCTATATACTCAATTTTCACTAGATAAACCAATTCACCCAGACCCTGCTTTTGCAGGAGCCTTGTGCACTGTGTGTGAATGACTCTTTTTAAAACCAATGCTGCAATCTTTTAATGTGGCACACCTGTTATTGATTACATAATTACCATTTTTGTCATTACTTCTACTTTTCTTTATAGAAAGCACAGATTTGCCAAGTATTAAGCCCTGACATGGCAATTTGAAATGTAGACCTTATCATCTCTGGTATTTCAATATTTTTTTTGCTTACACAAATTTATTTGCAGTTACGAAGGGAGAATAATCTGAATAAGTCTTCGGTTATGGTCACAGCTGGAGCAAATCAGGTGATTAGCTTTTCATTATAAGTTCTTTTTTAAAAAGTTCCTTTAATTGACTTATGTTGTTTGTTTGTACTAGAAAGAAACTATTTCACTCTGCGGCTTAATCATAGTTTCCTTTATGATATTAATGAAAATTTCTCTGTAACATTTGAAGTTCAAGCTCAAAGCTCATCTGATCATCCCCTTTTCTGATAACAGGGCTCATTGTTGAAAAAAGTCACACCTTAGTTTATAAAAGCTAGTATTAGTTTACTCTTTGTATTAGATTACTAGTGATATATGTGAGCTGAAGGATCTGATAGTGACTCTTCGTACTTGGAAAATCAGTATGTTTATAACCAGACTCTAACATTTGGTTTAGTCAGTCTTCTTTTTCTCTTACGTTAGGACAGCGAAGTGGCTGGTTAGCTTGTGCTTGCTGAGAGTATATGTCGATGATTATAAGATATCATGTCCTAATAAAATGATACTAGACAAGGGGGACAGATGTTCTGTCAGACAATATAACTCATCCTCAATGTCTATAAAAGGAAGGGGAAACATTTGTATGACAATAAAGAGGACTTTATGTAATGAGGATTATTCACTTTTCTGATGCAATTATAAAAGGTTTTCTTGTCAATGGGTAAGCTTCAGGAGTTTCTAGTAATAAGGTTTTTGTTCTACATGCAAATGTGTCTTTGAGCCTTCTATGTACTTGTGATTCTATCAACTATTACTTAAGTCCAGTTTTTACTATAGAGGAGTTTTTCGGAATAAGGGAAGATTTTTAAAATATTTTAAATTTTTTGTGGCATGGACTTGTGCGAGGAATGTCTTGAAATATGTATATAAGCCCACATTGGCTTTGTCCCAATCTTGTGCAACCTCCACATCAGGGATTGAAATACCATACCGTACCAAAGTTTCGATATTCTCTCGGTATGTTACAGTACTATATACCGAACGGTATACCGGTCAGTATATATATATGTATGTATATATATATATGTATGTATGTATGTATATATATATATATGTATGTATGTATGTATATATATATATGTATGTATGTATGTATGTATATATATATGTATGTATGTATGTATGTATATATATATGTATGTATGTATGTATATATATATATATATATATATATATATATATATATATATATATATATATATATTTTTTTTTTTTTTTTTTTTTTTTTTTTTTTCCGGCGATGTCGCCTCTCTTCTCCCCAAGCGGGGTGATGTCATAGAAAAATGAGGCGATGGTGACGTCGCCTATATATATATAATATTTTATTTATATATCTATTTATTTATATATAAAAGTTTAAAAAACATATGTGACGTCGCCTCTATATATATATATATATATATATATATATATAATATTTTATTTATATATAAAAGTTTAAAAAAAATGTGCGACGTCGCTGCCTCTCTTCTCCCCAAGCAGGGTGACGTCACCTTTATATATATACATATATTTATTTATTTATTTATAAATAAAAAAATATTGTCGGTAGAGAGCGGTCCGCGTACCAGTTTATTGTCGGACCAATATGTACCGCCCGATCATTTGAAACTGTATACCTTGCTCCACATTGTAGAGGGCTTGTGCAGCCATAGAATTACACAACATGCATAAATGGGGACTAACTGAAAAGTAATTCAGAGCTCATCTTGATTCTCAATTACCTGCATTGCTGTGTCTAGAGCACGCTTGTAAAACAGCATCCAAGTGATCATTTGGAATTGTTATTGTTTTAGATAATGGGTTTTTGTAAATACTATCAACTAAATAGCTCATTCTCTTGCTAATTACAACAGGGTTTCTCCATTTGCTATATTATTATATCATCTTCATACTCTTAAACTACAAGATCCATTTTTGTGGTAACATGTATCAATGCAACTTGGTCCACAAATCATTATATATACAGACAAGCTTCCTTAAAATATTGCCAAGTTGGGATGTCTAAATTCTGGAGTATAATGCAATGGTCACTCTCTCATTTCACATGATATACCTATTAAGTGGCCCTTTTACCATCATGTGTCATATGATAGCTGTCATTCATTGTGTGAATTGCAGTATTATCTTTTAAAATTTGAACAGGTCAGTATCTTGTAATACTTTATTCATATATAATGGAATTTGTTAAAGAAAAGCAAACATAAACCATGTATTAAAATACTGCTCATACCATTTGGTGTATACAGGTTGGTAGTTATATAAGTAGCTTGTAAGCATAACAATCATTCATGCCAACAACAAACCTTCACCAAATATATAATGTCCTACATATACAGTTTATACACTACATACTAATATGTGTCAAAAAGTATCCAACAATTGTCACTGGTTGACAAAGACAAGTAACGTATATTGAAGTGTCCATGCATCATTGTTTTGTAACATGTGTTCAGTTTGTCTTCTTTATAATTTCTGCAACTGAAATGATATCTTATCTGTTGTGTAGTCAACTAGCTTATATTGTTTGGAGATTAAAGTTGATCTGATTTCTGATATTGGACCTTTTCTTCAACATGCTGAAGGGTGTAAATTATATTTGAAATTGCAGTTGCATTTTATTTAGTTTCATAAGTTACATTAAATTGTATGTTAAATACTAACTACCATATATGCGCTTCACAGGCTTTTGTAAACATCGTCCTTACTTTGTGTGATCCTGGGGATTCTGTTGTGATGTTTGCACCATATTACTTCAATGCATACATGTCATTTCAGATGACCGGTGTTACCAACATATTAGTCGGACCAAGTGATCCGAAAACTCTTCACCCGGATGTAGGTAAGCTTCTTGCTGATCTTTTGGTTACCAATGGCTTGTGGGTTTTGCATGTTTTGATGATGATAACCTTCTTCCGTCATTTCTCTTATATATCATGGTGAATTATTAGGTACTAGTGATGGCTTTTCTTTTTTTTATATTTAAAATGCTTTTGTATTTAAATGTAAGATCTAAATCTGGTTATTAACTTATTATGTTCCTAAGAACTTCCTATTTTTTCCCTCCCCAAAATTAACTAATATGCTAGAGACCATCTTAGTATCCTCTTTCTCTATTCAAGATCTTGTCAACAAGCATTACTAAAGTAATTTTTATCTGTAATTTTTACATATTTAATTGAGGTAACTTCTCCCTTGATAGATGCAACTATGACTGAACATTTGTTGCTAAATTTAATCTAATCAAAATTGTACTGTTTTCACTATTTTTTAGAATATTGCACAGGATATTTATGTCATGCATTACCTTCCAACATTTTGGTGCTAAATCTAGTCACTACTGTTTCTCTCATTGAGTGTCCTATCTGATGTATATATTTGGCTAGTGATTTTTTTTAAAACTTGAAAGTAATTTCTGTGTTTCTAGATCACAATTTCTCAAGTTCTTGTCAGATTCTTCTGTCAGTTATACTCTTTCTTGTTTGATTTATTTTCTTTAAATATACCTTAGAAATTCTAATATTTTACCAAGAATGAACTATATAGAGGGATTTCATTATCTAAGAAAAAGTAATTTCCTTCATTCATACAAATGTATTCAGTCAAATGATGGTAGAGGTGCCTATCATTTACTTTAAAAATGTCCAACTTTTTAAAAAAAAAAAAATATTTCATCAATGCAGTTTGGTTAGAAGAGACTCTATCACAAAATCCAGTTCCCAAGCTGGTTACAGTTGTAAATCCGGGAAACCCATCAGGGGCCTTCATCCCGGAGCTTGTTCTGCAGGTACGACATGCATATGTAGCTGAATATGTATTTTCTGTATATTTTCTGCAAGATTGCTGCCAATTTGTTTTTGAAGATAATTCGTTTTAGTTTGTTTTATCCAGAAAATATCGGATCTCTGTAAAAGAGCTGGTGCATGGCTTGTTGTAGACAATACATATGAGTAAGTACCAAGGTTTTGTGTTTTCCTATCACTTTGAGACTTGAATCTTATTCATTGGGATATATATATATATATATATATAGTCCAGATTGTTCAGTGGCAAAGGAATGTTAAGGAATACTTCACAAGATTTTGGTACTGTTCATTGTACTTGTATAGAGATGCAAAATGCAGCCTATATACCAGTGAATCCCATAACAGTTACACAGCAAATTGGCACAAGCCGCACAACAAAATTGTTTCATGGCAAATTGGTTTGGAGCTGTGTGCAAGCCTATATGTTATTTGATAATAATGCTTTTCTTTTTTCTTTTTCTTTTTTGTTAACATCTGAGATCCATTTCACTAATTCCCATGTGTTCCATATGGAAGAAGATTTATATCCATATAAGGGGAAATATCGCTAGGAAATCATGTCTTCTAGGATACATATGAATTAGCACCCAAATATGCTTTTATTGAACAAGCAGATGATTTCACAAAAGTGCATTAGGGTAATCTCAGAAGTTGTAGCTAACATGAAGCAAAAAAGTTTATGTATAAAAATGAATGTTTGTTGCATTTTTTTTGTTTTTTTCTTTTTAGTTTAGGGTGCAATTGCGAATGTGAAACGTTTTTCCATGTGATTGCAACAGAACCTACTCATGACTGAAGCAATCTTCTTGTTTAGAGTTCTAGACAGTTGGACTGTCGAACATGCAGCAAACGTGTGTAACTCCTTTTACAAGATAACTTTGCACACTGTGTAATTCACCAATATATAAAAATAAAACAAAATAGAAAAAGGAGAGGATTAACCATTTATGCTCAAAAGATATGGAGGAATCATAAGAATGAGCTTCATACTTTGCTTTAGTTATGTTTATATTCTCCACAGAAATGTGTTGTCACATAAAAATATCATTTTGCCATAATCCAGTGCAATCATAGTGGTCACTTTTCTTTTGGCAAAATATCATTTTTCAGTGATGGCTACTCTGTTGTATATTGAATAATTAACAAATGTCATAATTACATTCGTAATTATAAGTAAGCATGCAGATAACATAAACCAAATGGCTAATTAGTTGCTCAAATAACTGAATCATGAGATTCATGTCTAAGATTCATAACTTTTTTTCAGCTAATAACTTCTTTTAGTATTTTAAAGAATTTTCAACTGCAGGTACTTTATGTATGATGGACTGAAGCATTTTTGTATTGAGGATAGTCACATCGTCAATTTGTTCTCCTTCTCCAAAGTCTATGGAATGATGGGATGGCGTGTTGGATACGTAAGTTGACACCTTTTGTTGCCCTTAATTTTTGTTACTTGACTTTTGTTGCAGTATTTCTTGTTAAGCATCTCCATCCTGTCATATTGTCAAATCTCCAACTTGAAGTCAAATTTTGTTTCCTTGAGACTGCATATATGTGTCAACCAAATATTGAACATCCGAGGACCATTTGAATATTGGGTCATTCAGTTGCTTTGAACTAAATATGCAGCTCTTGGTAGTTTATCAACAATTAGCTCAGTAGTGAGATATTGCCACCAAATTTGCAGGGTCTATTCATTGGCCATGTTCATCCCTTAGCATCACCCTTCAACCATAACCATTAATATGCTTATCATATCTCGAGTTTGTTTATCTTATTTCACTGTAAATCTTGTTATGCTCAAAAACTATGGAGCCATATGTATAAGCTTGTTCTGCAATTGGCTGAGAAAGCCTTGAGATAATGTCCGTCAAGTTCCAAGTTACCACTGTTTCTAAGGACCCATAAAGGTATAGAACAACACATGTCCTGCAATGAAGCCATTGATCTGATCAAGTGTCTCTTAGCAGGCATATGCTCTGTCTGATCCTGCTGCAAAGAAAACAGATAAATTTTTTTCCCTTTCAACACCATATACTCTGAGCAGCACTGCTTACTAGTTGTAATTGGAGCTGCTTTGCTGCATCCAGCAAAAGAAATTTCTGTGTTTGATGTATGCTGTCTTTTGGACTCGAATATTATATGTAGTTTGCATAACTTGCAACACTGTTGGATTTTTATCTCGTGTTTCTGAAGTTGTGGATTTAAAGAAACAGAGTTAAATCTGTGTATATACTTCCTATACTAAGTTGATGATGATGATGATGATGATGATGACGATGATATAATCTTGTTCTATTTACTTTTGATGAGTTGTTTCATAATTTATTAGTGACAAATTTATTCTAGATGCTTCATGTGCATCTCAAGTTTAGCATGGTTGTCTATTCTGCAGAACATTGTGGCTAAACCTTGCATATGATCTCACAGATAGCATACCCAGAAGCAGTCGATGGTTTTGGAGCTCAGCTTCTCAAAGTCCAGGACAACATACCCATCTGTGCTTCTATTATTGGGCAGCGTCTGGCTCTCTACTCCTTAGAGGTCGGGCCTGAATGGATTAGAGAAAGGGTACAGACCCTTGTGAAGAACAGGGAGTTGCTCGTGAAGGCTTTGGCTCCGCTTGGGGAAGATGCCGTCAAGGGTGGAGAAGCGGCCATCTATCTCTGGGCAAAGCTTCCTGACAAGTTCCCTGATGATTATGAGGTCGTCAAATGGCTAGTGAGGAAGCACCGCGTGATCGTCATTCCTGGGAGTGCCAGCGGCAGTCCAGGCTACGTACGTATATCATTTGGAGGCCTGCAAGAGGCTGACTGTGAGGCTGCTGCCAGTCGATTGAGGAAGGGTTTGGAAGAGCTGGTGAGGGATGGCATGGTTCAAGAACACAATGGGCCTGCTGCAATTGTGTATTAGATTTTTCTACAATAAGCGCCAAGATATCGATCACCTTCAAGCAGAAAGCGATGGCACATATTGGCGAAAACCATGCAGACAGCTTCAACTGCTCAGATTTCAAAATGACAGTGATCATGTTCCATTTGCCTTGTTGAACTTTGACAAATAGCAAGACTTTGCCACAACAGTTGGCCACCGCCTTGTTATATCTTTTTTTTTTCTCATTTCAACAATGAAAATTGATGAACACCAGTGATCATTTTAGACATGTTTTGATGGTACTTACATGCTGAAACTGCTCAAGTGTACAACCCTTTGTGTTGCCTGAGAATATATGAGAAATGCCACTATCAAAAAATGGATTTACGGCAAATAGCTTATATATCTGTTGTGAAGAGGGTTTGGACTGCATAACAATGCATGAAACAACACATTAGAAAGACATGGAAGCCATCCTCAGTGTAGATGAGTGAAAAATCAGATCACATTGTGACTATAAGCCTAACTGTCAAATCTCTCAAGCTGAAACAGAGCTGTAGTCATACGTACATATATATATATATATATATATATATATATATATATATATATATATATATATATATATATATATATATATATATACATACATATATATATATACAGTTTTAAGTTCTCATTTATCATTAGTCATCTTTTATCCCGTTATGACTACCTTCACCTTCGCCTCTTATGATCATCCTTTTGCCCCACTATAACTACCTTTACCTCCGCCTCCTATGACCACCCCCCTTTCTTTGTCATGTTCTCGTGAAGGCCTCTAAGGTCCTCAATTGTACCACCATTGTTGCTGTATTAGACTCCTCTATAGCATTGCTGCCTCAGCAACCTCTTCCATCGTTTCACCACAACGACCCTTGAGATTGTATCCTCTACTCCCCCAAAGTTGGACATACCATAATTTCTTCTTCGAGAACAATCACTAAGTCGTTGTAGTATAGTGGTGAGTATTCCCGCCTGTCACGCGGGTGACCCGGGTTCGATCCCCGGCAACGGCGATTAGATTTAGGATCCGATTATTTTTAATCGTCTTGCGGTAATTATTCAGTTTAATCATGGATAATTAAAATTAATGATATTAGTAATCTTTGTTTATCAATGTAATCATGGATAATTAAAATTAATGATATTAGTAATCTTTGTTTATCAATGTTAGGATAAACATTGATTTTTTTAAACATATTATCCATTTCTTTTCTTGACTTGTTCATCGAGTATCCACTAGTTTTTCTCGTATATATTTACATTGTAAGGTCATTGTTGGTGAACCTTTACATTATAGCTGAGGCATCAGCACGGTTCGATCCTACCCCGGATGTGCAAGATTACCCGCACAGAAGCTCGGGTAGTGAAAGTCATCGTCCGATTGGATCTTGCTCGAACTTTGCTTTCAGAATACGGGGGTGCCCCTTTTATCGGTCGCCTCCTTCTTCGTTGCTTGCTCTTGCACACAGGTCGAGGTCGGGAGGGGGATTTCCTAACTCGATCCCTCCGAAGATTTTATTAAAACTGAGTGGAAACGAGCCAAAAGAACTCCCTCTATGTCAGCCCGATGAAGGGTTTTTATACCCTACGCTGAGGACCAACCGTACCTGACATATTTATGGTCATCGACCCATTAAGCGGCGAGCTCACTTCTCGTGTAGACATCGGGCGTCCTTTGTGCCACAGCGCCAAACAACGGTGCCGCACTCGATCAGCGTCATCCCGATCTTTGCGAGATTGCATTGTACTTGGTTGGCACCATCTCGATCTTTGTGAGGCGATGTTGTACTCGATCGACATCATCCCGATCTTTACAGGATGACACCGTACTTGGTCGACACTGTCCAATCAATGATGTTGACCTGGTTGGCACTGAAATGACTATGGACAGTTGTTAGAGGGCATGTTACCAAATTGTGCCCAATCAATCATAATAAACCTTAAAATCTTATTTTTCACCAAAAAAAAAAAAAGAAATTATAATTTGCCCTCATTTCCTATATATTTGCAGTCAATCACATGCCTATTGAGTTAGCCCATATACTATTTTTTATCTGTGGGTACAATTATTGCTTTTTTTAGTGAATCAAAGAAAATGGAACACCCAAAGATTAAGTAAAAATATACGATTCTGTCCATAACCAAAAGATTAAATAAGAACACCCACTCGTACAAGTAATATTCTAATCTCTTTCCTCTCGATTTCTACTAACACTTTTACCCAAATGCCCCATTTTATCTTAAGGAACAGAAAGCTAATTTACTGTACTGCACTGCATATTTCAATTCTACCCATCTGTTTCATCTCATGCTACCCTTCTTACTCCATTCTGGGTTGGCGCAATTCGCAGACAACTATGAGGAATCACATCACTTGAGATGGTTTAGTGCAAGAAGACAAACACATCAAGCAGATGCCATCCTGTTGAAGTACCCACGCTCAAAAGATGGAAGGGTAAAACTGAGCAACAAAAAGGTCAAGAGAGCACAAATATCCAATTGATACTGATGCCTTTCTAGAATCAAGCGAAGCAAGCAACATATACACAGAACAGAGTATAAAAGAACTAAAATTCATGAAAGGCTAATGAAGAACGCCGGCAATTATTATTGCTGTTGCTGACGATGACAAATCCATACCTGATTGGCAAACTCCCAGAAGAGAACCCAATTGACAACTCTACCCCAGAGCTCTGCCATCGCATAGAAAAGGCAGAAGCTCCAACTCCTCAAGATAGCAACGGGGCCGAGGAAGCTCGGGCCGAGCGCCGCCGGAAGCTTATCCGCGAGCGCTGTGGGGTGGATGACGCTGATGAGGGGATACAAGACGAACCTGAAGGCAATGAAAGGGACGATAACCGTGTAGAAAAGAGCCTCCTTTGACAGCACGTTGGCGAGCTTGGTGTACAGCAGCATGAAGCCCACCGCCCTGGGCAGGTTCACCCACGTCTTCAGGAAGGGTATGATCTCCGCGCCGCTCCCGTTGGCCGTCACCACCAGGACGTCCTTGGTGTCGCGCAGGAACGTGTAGTTGAAGATAATGTAGAAGAACATCATCCCGAGGGGAATTATCTTCTTAAGCGTCACTAACTCGACGCCTAAGAACTTGGGGTTCTCTTTATCGTCGATAACGCCGTCTCCGCCAGCCGAGATCGCCGCGCCAGCTCTAAAAAACGGAGCTTTCCTCTGTTTTCTGCAGAGCCGTGGGTGAAGGAGCCGCCTTTCGTGCTCATCGGCAGTCCCCCAACCCGGAAACGATGGCTTCTTATTCTCGGAGCTGAAGCCGTAGAAGGAGGAGGTCGGGGGTCGAGCTCCGAGGCCAAGGGAAGGGAGACAGACGGCGGCGGATAGGCGGCTTCTGATAGCGTGGACGGGGTGGAAGAGCCGGGCTTGGGGATTAGAAAGGAGTGGACGAAGGCCCTCTGTGACGATAACCCTCTCCATATTTGCGTGAGAGGGAGGAGCTCCAATCTAAACAAAGAGAAGCGAAGAGACAACGAGAGATTGTGAAGGTTCTATCGAAGGGAAAGATGGGAGAAGACGAAGTGGATGCTTGTACAGGGAAATGATGGCGGAGACGACACATCTTTTGGGAGGTTCCTACTCTACCAAGAAGCCATCGGAACTGGAAGTATGGTGAGACTCCAGGGAATGATGTTGATGTTCCTTGTGTTGATGACATTGCAAATTGTGGAGTGCAGGACATGTATTCTTGTGCTACTTGTGAGGAGAGTGGGATTGCAGTAGGTTGATGCCACACGCGTCTGGAAGGGAGAAAGAGAGAGTACATTTGTTGTGGTGCATTTGGTACACAATGGTGGTATTGTTGAGGTAGCAGATTTGAGTGGAATCAACTGCAATCTCTGGCATAATTCATCCACAAATACAATAAACAAGTAGCAGTACATTTTGAGACCAACCTATACAGAATGATTGCATGATAAACCAAGATATAAGTTTATTTTAGTTTGTCTAAGTAGCATGTAAATGAAGTGTGTACGATGAACAGAGATCAAAATTATTAGTGCTAATGTTGTTTTCATTGTTCCATAGACTTTTCGGTGGTACATGTATCTAAGAAAATTTACTACACGGGGAAGATTTAAGTCCAAGAAAACATTAAAGAGAAACAGATACAGAAAAGGATCTGAATTCTCACCTGGGTTTCTTATCCTTTACAGCTACTTGCGTCAGCAGTTTAATCTGATATTTCCTCAGCTGTAAGACTTATGAACGCTTGTAGAAAATAAGGCATTAGCTATCTCCACTTCCTTAGTAATCTCAATTCTTATGTCCAACAAGCTGTAGGACGTCACCAAACTCTTAATCATCATAATTGGGTATTTTAGATTCCAAATCAGATAGTAGTCGCTACTTGAATTCCAACAAAAATAATTTTGCACCAGTCACATACATGAACATGCAGCCCTACAGGTCAGAATTCAATCATAGGCCAATGTCTAGCAGTTGATAATCCATCCTCTCTAAAAGAAGCTTCTGTGTTATAAACTCGAATGCTCCTTCAGTGTTTAACTTGGAGCACTTCCACCACATTAGAGTGATAACTGGTACTGCTTGGACGAATACTTCAAGAAAAAGAAAATAAAATTTTAGGCAGTTGGACTACTATCTTTGAAATTCTTGTTTTTCGTCTTCATGACAGGAGAAAACTTACAAGTTGCAACACAGAAACAGATATTTAAATTGTATTACCAAAGCATGAGACCTCCACTGAATATGGATCCACAAGTTGTTGGTATTAGATCAATCTCATAAAGAAATCTAATGAAAATGCCCTGCGTTATTTCCTCGTACCACGAAAAAAATGTAGTATCGTAGTATCGTAGACATCAACTAAAACGCAGCAACAAAACACAAGCTTTTGTTTACTTTGAAAAAACTACCACATAAAAGGTTCTCATCACAGATGTATCAGAATATATTTCTCCAAACCAGTCTTCATTTAAGAATGATGTTCATATTGTTGGCCAAGAGGCAAAACAAAACTAAAATACTGTCAAATGCTTAAAAAATAATTTCATGCACTTGGTACTCGTTCAAAAGTTCATACATTAGCCAGACCTAGTTAAACCACTTTAATATGATTTTTGTAAATGATTCTTCCATCATGTAATGTCTAACTAATCTTGCTTGGATCATGATACATGAAATGCGATGGACCACCTACCCCAAACAATAAGTACTACTTTTTGGGGGTCTATCTTAAGTCATCATATATCTATATTCATAGACCACTCTCTTAATTCAAGAACATTGTCATCCTTATGTGTTTTCTAATTACAATCTGAAAATAATAATTCCTGCTAATATTAACATATTTATTCGTATATTTCCAAGTAGTACCTTACCAAGCATGCCTCCACCATAGTTTCATGTTCACCTTGCAAGGTCACTGATGAGGTTGGCCCATTAAAGGAAGAATAGTGTTCAGATTAGAAGTTAGAACTCATTTCTGGCCCCTTTTTTCCAGTGAACAAAAGCTAGCTGTTGTACATCACAAGAGTTAAATACTAAGAAATGCTGCGTGGCATTGAACTCGGAAATCCATCCTGGTTTTAGGATATGTAGATTTCAGAAAAGATACCTGACATTAAACTATATGAATTACAAAGGAGATGAAACATGATTCTTAAAGAAATAAGATTGTTTATGGTTTGACATAAAAACATCTAAACATGTAAGCACCTTGGATTTCTATTTGCTTCTTTTTACCACTTTGCACCGCCACAGATAGAAAACTAGAGATAATATGGACTTCTGTTAGATCTGGGTTGTTTTGTGCATTGGAGAACAGATATATTTTCAGAACTAATCCAGCAGTTTGTTAGCTTAGACATGACAAATTTTAAAAACTACTAAATATTGATTTACCACTTACATGAAGCAGAAGTATGGATTTCGTCCTGGTAGTGCAAATTCCTGATACCTCGGATCATATGGTCTTCAAGAATCTAAAATATGGTTTACATACCAAAGCATCTTAAACAAAGAGAAAACCTGTAGTTGATATCAAACTGCTTAATACTTATTGCATAAGGGCTGTTCTATAAAACTTCAGAATATGTTCCAGAAAGGAAACACGTTAAGTAAGGTTCGGCTGAAGTTTCGGATGATTATGCAATTAACCCATACAGCATAACGAGCTGGTTTATCCCATGAAAGCTAAGATTAGCATAACTATTCAATATAACATCCTAGCAAAAGGTTTACATGTACATACATATATTAGGATAACCAAGCTTTCTGTAGCACAAATTTGCCTCTATAATGAGAAGAATATTCTCTTACACTGATATCATACAGTTGAATCCCTCCCAGATAGGCGCTTGTCATGTCTTTCATCTTCAGAATCAACATTACGTACCACACCATTTGCCTTCTTAGAAATTGTAGAGCCATGCTGTTGTGAGAGGTTCCCATTGCTAGTGACTGACTGCTGATAAAGAACTCCCCCCACAAGTGTTAAAAGCAAGCAAATCAAACCAATTTTGCTTGCATGCTTATCCCAGATCAATACATTGATCGCCACCGTGAGAAACTTGTTGGCAACCCCTGTTACCGTAAATGCAGTAGCAGAGATTGCTTTCCTTGCCGCAAATCCAAAGAAACTGATGAGAAATCCGAAAACACAAGACAAAGCTACTGCGACAAAAGCCATGATATTGAACCAAATCCCAGAACTTGATCCATAAGCCGTGAAGACATCTGCATACTCCCCAGTGACAAACCAGAACACCGGTGCCATCATTAAGGACAGAAGATTATTGTAGAACACAAAACCCCATGTGTTCAGCCCTAGGTTTGTCACCATGTGCTTTATGTAAACCATCTCGGTAGTAATAGTCACCAAATAAGCAATCGCCCATGAGTACGCAGTGAGATTGAACGCTGAGTCGGTCAGCACGTAGCAAACTGCGCCCCCGAGAATAACCACAAGCGAAAAGAACGTGAGCCTTGAAGGGCATGGCTGATTTCTGAAGATGGTATCCGCGATGGCAACCAGAAGAGGCGTCAGGGAGCGAAACACTATGAACGTATCAACGTTAGCGTGGCGTAAGAGATTGGTGTTTGTGAAAATGGCCAGGTAAAAGACGGTAGCTGCGGGCAGAAACTTCTTGGCCGTCTCAAAGACGAAAGGGTCATGATAGAGAAAGCCCAGCTTCCCAAGAACCCAAACGCCAACCGCGGAGGTCAGGTACTGCAATGCCGTCAAGAGGCCAGGGTAATCGAACATTGTGATAGCAAACTTGTTGATAACAGAGAGCAAGCTGGAACAGAGGGCATAGCCAACGACAAGGCTGCTTGTGGCAAAGTATTGCCGCGGAGCATCGAGTTTGAAGCCGTCCATGACTGTGCGGTCCGCTGCTGCAAGAATCAACAGCAATTTCATTTCAGGTTACTAGATGCCATTTAACAGTCCACCACAAATAACAGTTCTCAAAAGTCGGATCCAAAATAAAGAACAGCATCTTATAGATCAAGAACAGAAACTTCGAAGGGATTAGCATCCCATACCTCGGACTCGACAATAAAAAGAGGTTTGGCTCCAGGGGAAAGACGGAACGACTCCAGGCGACTAGATTTGGCGGGATTGCCGGCCAAGAACTGCAAGAACAGGAAGAAAGGCTCGATCCAAAACCACGACGTAGATGAGCACGAACCAAGAGAAAGCAAATCGAAAACCTAGACGAGATGGAGAAGAAGAAGAAAGCGAGGTCAATGTAAAGATTGACTATTGGAGGGAACCTTTAAGATAGATTAGTAGATGAAAGAAAAAAAAAAATATATATATATATATATATACTTTAAATCATGATATTTGGATTAATAAAAAAAAATCAAAACAAAAATATAAGGATGATTGCCTTCGGCATGGTTTAATATTATCCTCTCTTTTCTCATTATCCACATTATCGTCTCTAATTGAGGACACTAAATGATTTTATTGGAGAGCTTTGCTATCTCTCCCAAAAAAGTTTGTTCCATAAATAATCACATTCTATATTTTAATTTATATTTTTTTTAAACCTAAACCAAATTCAAAATCACACAAATCATGATTATTAATTCTAACCAAATCAATTTTACTAAATCGAGGTGTTCATATGTTTACATATGATGAGAGCAGCAGATTCTTTCCTCATCATAACCTAACGAGTTTGTCCTCACTCGCAATGTTAGAATATTTTTCAAGGGATATGTATGTAATTCTAGTTTTGGAAGGAGGTAAATACTGAATTGGTAGGCAAATGGGTTAAATGCAAATATAATTTGTTGTCGAGGGTTAATTAAAAATTATTCTTATAGTTAACTATGTTTAGGATCTTCATTCTATACTTTAAAAAAGTTTTTCCTTATGATTGAGACGAAAAATACTATATGTATTGTCATAGGTAGAAAATAATGTTAAAAATGGGATAAAAATATAATTTTATAATCACTATTCTCACCTTCATTATCTTTCTCGGGCTTTGCTATTCTCGGAGATGACTAATTGAGAGAAAAAACCTTTGATTATATCTCTAAAACTTGTTGAATGAGCTCGTTGAGGGTGGTCGTCATTTTGCGGATGCTGCTTGCAAGGCACCCATGGATCTTGTTATTAGTAATGACGATGATAAATGCTTTAGAGTCGCAAAGGTTATTGGGTATCTAAAAGCTAAAACAGTTGACATTCAAGAATATAACGTTGAGCTCCTTCTCGAAGAGTACTAATGACAGTACTCCCTCGAAATCATTGAACCGAAGGTTAAGATACTTATGCGATGACAAGCGAAAGGCAATGTCCGAGAATGGGTCGACGAAGTGGCTATTGCTAGTAGAAGCGATTAGAGTTGATGTGGAGGAGGGTTGCATCGATCAAGAGGTTGAGCTCCATTGGGAGGTACCAATGATATCGATGTCATTAAGGTCAACACTAATGACGACGTTGACCAAGGGGTCGTTAAAAGCCATGGTGCAGTAGACACCATGCTAGCCGCACACGTTGAGGTCAACCTAGTTACCAATAAAGTTATAGGGGTCGGAATACATTGCTTTCTTCCATGCCCTCAAGCAATGTAGGCACAACGAAAGTGGGGATTAGCGATGGCAACAGCGATCTCGACATTGAACTCAAAGTCATCGGGGAAGCCTCCCTTCCTTCAGAGGGTCAGGAGCTTACTATCACGGACAGAACTATAAACAGAGTATTTAATGTAATGCTCATATATGTTCATATCTTTTGGTTTGTTCATACTTTGCATAGCATATAGAGGAACGGTCGAAGGCTTCATAGTCCCATTTTAGTTAGGTTTGGTGGCTATTTTAGGCTTGTAAATAAAAATTATGTTAGGTAGTCACTTATGAGAGATATTCGATCTGTAGTGGATCATTTTGGACTCTTTGTTATGTAATTGTTCAAAACTTGTAAAGTCTGTTTGTAATTTGCATTGGCTATGAAGTGTTTACTGAAATGATTGCTTGTAGATCTTGAGTGAGGTACTTTTTCTAAATTGTTTTCTCTTTTGTAGGTCCTAAGGGATCATGGAAGGTTTCAGGGAGGCTGACCTTTATGGACGAATATGCAAGGGTACTCAAGGAAGCTATAGCTCGACATTGATAACCATATATGATGGTGCCCAAGGCAAGCGAGATGCTTGGTAAAGGATGAGACCATGTAAGGTGGAATAGGTTGCTCAATTACCGAAATAGTTATGCAAAGCTCACAAAGGTGAGGGGAATTGCTAACTCGAAGAATTTGGTACTCATGCAAGGGCTTGTATGCCGACGATGGAATGTTCGTGGCCATCCCAAGGTGATCAAATCTCGACACCATAGAGCATTAAAACTTTCTCTTTAGTATGAGTAGGATACGTTCGTAGGAGGCTGAATTGTGCAACGAGTTCAGCATATTGCTAGGCCTTGAGGGGTGACCTTCGTTCGAATAATTTTGTCTCTTATGATCGCCCTCCCTCTCGTTACTTCCTCGTTAAGATGGTTAGAATACTCATCTATGGTCACCTCTCGTCCATCATTATTATCATGCCAACCTTATTCACTACGACGTTGCTTTGCTAGTAATCTCTTCCATCATCAATATCATCTTATCCTAACAAGAAGAAAATGCGAGAAGGAGAGACCGCATAAGAAGAGAAGAAGAGATGTTATCACTATGACGTTGCTGTCACTACCACCCTATTGATCTTTCTCTTGTCTTTTCTACGATTCTGTCTCGGATGAGGATGAAGATAATAAAGAAAACTACTAGTAAAATAGCAACACGACGAAAGAGGTTGACATGATGACAATGTTAAACAAGAATAAGAATACACTTGAGGGTTTTATTAACACACAAGAATAAGAATATACTTAAGAGTTTTATAAAGAATAATTATATGAGGAGAAGCTAAGGAGGTGGAGGGCATGAGAGGACCAAAGGTGATATTATATTTTAAAAAATAAGAGATACTCTCTAAGGAAAAGAATAAAAAAATATTTTTTAAAAAAATTATCTATATATATAATAAATAGAAAATTTTCTTTGGATATGTTACTGTTTGTAATATCTAACACTGCATGTGTCGCGACTCGGTTCACGAGGGAGTGGACGAGGCATTGTGGATCGTGCCGGTGGATTCAGACTCGTGCCGCGTGTGGAGACAAGATGTATATATATATATTTTTGGATCTGTTTAAGCTAACAAAAATACATGCGATGTTGTCAAATACGACATGATTCCACGCTTGCCGTTGGAATTTTTGTTTTTGAAACCAGAAAACACACAACAGAAACAATAGAAGACATAACAAGCCCTTATCTCCCGCTCCCCTGCCGATCGCTTGGCTTCCCGTGCGGTCTTCTACCCCAAATCTGTATTTCTTCCCTCCTCGCCGTCACCGGAACCCTAGCCTTCGTCTCATCGGAAGGGATCGTTGCGATGTCGAGCTCGTGGTCGCGGGCGCTGACGCAGATCTCGCCCTACACCTTCGCTTCCATCGGCATCGCCATCTCCATCGGCGTTTCCGTCCTCGGCGCCGCCTGGTGAGACGGTCGAAACCCTTCTTTCTTTCCTGTTCTTCTTTTCGTAGATTTTCTTTATATTTTTCCAATATTTGTCTGATATTTTACTTCTTTCGATTCTTCCAGGGGGATTTATATTACCGGGAGCAGCTTGATCGGTGCGGCGATCAAAGCCCCCAGAATCACCTCGAAAAATCTTATTAGGTGCGTGCTATTTACCATTCAATTAAAGCTTTTGCATGACAATTCGTTGTTTCTTACTCGACTTAGGATCTCTGTGTCTATTTGTATTGCATATCAGGCTCTATAAACCATGGTCTATTGTGAACGCATGATTTTTTGTTGCACGGCCAACTACAGGTAAAATAGTTCATGATGAGCTGACGGGTAGAATATTAATTTCCTTTGATCGACAACTGAACATTGAGAGATCTTGTTGTGATTCTACATTTATGCGATCTTTTTTGCACTATGCTTCCATGTAATAGTGAATTATCTTTCTTGATATGTGATGGTTACTAATCCAGGCCTTCAACTCCGCATATTATCTGATTGTCCTGTCAAAATTATATATGTGTGTGTGCTCTTCTATACTTCAGAATGATATCTTTTGGTATGAGATTGGCCAATTGCACCCCTTTACCTTTATTTGACTTGAGAGGGAAGCTGATGGATACTCCAGTATTAGAGTTATGAAAAAAATGGTGGGACTCTGTCTGTGCTAGTGGTGCCTGAAACCGAATGCAAAAATTATTCTGTGAGATTTGCTCGAAAGGACTTAGAAATCAGTGACGTATCTGTCCAAACTTGATTTGACTTTTGATCGATCTGTATTTCTGCAACTTATTATTGATTTGAGGTAGGACGAACAATTAAAAAACCATTTGTAAACAAGAAGTTGTTGGGTCCTAACTTTTAGGAATGCCACTGAGCCTTTTTGAGGGCAAAATCATTAGTCAAACTAAGGGTCATAACTCTTTTTTCTTGTATATAATGGAACTTTCTTAGGTTTATTCCACCTCTCGTATTCCTAATCAACTGTTTCATTTAGACGATGCATCTAGATCTCTTGGGTCATCACCTTTAGTTTTTCCTGTTTTTTAACTTCAGTGAAACAATTCCAATTGGTCAAGGATGTAAATGTTTACAACTTTTATCTTTTATAGTGACCCCACACATCCATCACAGCTTCTCATTCTGATAATTATTATGCAGTTAGATACCATGGAGGATTGTTTATATTCTCCAGTATTTGATCAGCCATTGAACATCACCTGCAAAGCACTAGTGCTTTGTTGACCTTACAATATCCTGTTCATGGTCGGTCATCTTTTACAGGGGCATTGTTCAAGCCTTTATATCAATTAAAAGTCCGACGGGTTTACATTTGCTACACTAGAAAAGTGATTGGGGAGTAGTTAGTAGACTTGGACATTGCTTTTGAACAGCCAATTACCCATAAATATGACGTGATCATTGGTTTTGCAGAAACTTACAGATGCCAGTCTAGCTACTAGTTTTTTGTTCATATCCTGCCTTTCGGGATAGTGACCTGGCCTATTATTCCCCTTCTGGATGTATTGAGGTCCTTGCAGTTTCATGCATTGTTATTCATGAGACTGGATTTCCTATTGGTAAGGAGCTTTGGTTCATTTTTGAAAGTTGATTTGCCTTAATCAGGATAGGTCCTGTATTTGATATTCAAATTTTGGTTCATGTTCATCTTATTTTATAAATCTCAACTTAGATATACAATGACAACTTGAAGTTTTATGGCACATGCATGCTCTACATCGAACTGTTTGTGGATGGCTTTCTGTCATGTGCCTTTTACAAATAATAGTGTGATTAGCTGCTCAACAAACACATTTGTGGTTATCAATATTTGCATTTGAGGCCTTGTAGCACTTCTAAAGTCAATTTATGGTGTCTTCAGTGTTATTTTCTGTGAGGCTGTTGCCATATATGGTGTTATAGTAGCAATTATCCTGCAAACAAAACTGGAAAGTGTGCCATCATCGAAGATATATGACCCCGAGTCTCTTAGAGCTGGATATGCAATATTTGCTTCTGGGATCATCGTCGGTTTTGCAAATCTCATGTGTGGGTACGTTACACCACAACAATTATATCTAGACTCAAGGGGAATGCAGAAACATCAGTGGTTCATCCAGGTGTTCTGACTTGTGCTTTCTTTTAACAGGCTGTGTGTGGGAATAATTGGAAGCAGCTGTGCTCTCTCTGATGCTCAAAACTCTTCTCTTTTCGTAAAGATTCTGGTGATCGAAATATTTGGCAGTGCACTTGGGTTATTTGGTGTGATTGTTGGTATAATTATGTCAGCTCAAGCAACATGGCCAGCAAAAACTGCATGAGCTAGGTCTGTTTGCTCCTCTACCGGAAACACGAAGCTTGTGCAGTGTATCTCGAATCATAATCAGTGTTCAAAACCATATCAGGTTTCATGTAGCCGTTCCTCGAAACACTACTGTTTTTTGCTTCGCCTATCCGGAATCTGCCTTTGTGCACTGGTATCCCTTTGGTTTTTTTTTTTACTTCTATTCTATTTTCTGAGACAAATAAATCATATTCATGGCTTGTCTCATGATGGCATTGTATGGAATACTAAATTTGTGCATTTATGAGCATCATCTCCTCTAAGATCATCATATTTAGATGTTTGCATTTCTTAATTTGATGTGAAAGAATCAGTAGTCGGAAATTTATGGTCTTATTAGTATTGCTGTTAGTTGATGTGAAAGAATCTATATTCACAGTTCTATCCCTATTAAGCACATAGATTATCTTTTGACTCAAAAACTGCTCTTAAATTGTGCAATTAAGCAGCTCAGTATGATTGGTCGTCTTAACATGACTTCCAAAAAGAAGTTTAACAGATCCTGAAGTTTTGTGGTATCCGTTGGTTCATAAGATATACAATTCTCCTCATAATTGTTTTTAGGTAAATCAGATTCGAATCAGGACCTTGGCATGATAATCACTATGCCGGTGTCAAAAGGATTCAAATATTTAAAAATATATATAATCATAAATTTTTATTATTTAAGATAAATTATATAATTTTTTATCGTTAAGATGGGTAAAAAGATGGTAAAAAGTTTTAGTTAAATTTAAAATATTTACATCTTTATTTATAGTTTAGGTTTTTTCAGATTTTTTTATTTTTTTTCGTATCACTAATATTACTATGTCATTGGGATGTGTGTTTTCAATTATGTTCATATCATATTAAATAATTTTTACTTATTTTATTATTTATTAAAATAATAGTTAATTGTTTACGAATAAATATTTTTTTTAGTAACTATAAATATCCATCTCAACATTTTTATCTTGTCAACATAATTTTTTTATATATTTTTTTTTTAACTATCCAACACCCATGGTCTCATAGTTATCTTTTTTTTTATCTTAAAGATATCCAATCATCATCCATGACTCTGAACGTCTATTGTTATTTTAATTATTTTATTTTATTTTTATATAAATAGTATATTTTATTAATTTTTTTATTTCATTAAATAATTGATATAAGATATCTAAAGCTTTTACAAAAGGATTTTTTATCCATCTAATTTAATTATTTTATCCTGTCTATTTTTAGAATCATTAAAATTATATTTTACACATGCAGTTTTAGTCCTAGTTAATTTAAAATCTTTAGTTTTTAAGACTTAATAACTTAAGTTTATAATTATTCAAATTAGGGTCTAACTAACTAAAACAATATCATCGACAAATAACATAAACCAAGGTGGTTTATGTAAGTGCTTAGTTTATTCATCCATCATCAATATGAAAAGACAGAAACTTAATACGAATATTTAGTGTAATTTTATGTTAATAGAAAATTCATTAGATATACTCCTTATAGTTCTAATACCAATAGCTATAATATCATACACATCTTTAATAACATCAATATAATTATAATCAGTGAATACACATATTTATTTTAAAATAAATCATAATAATTTTTTAGGAATTCTATCATAGATTTATTCGAAGTCAATAAAAATCATATATAATTTTTTTTCTTTCTAAATTTTTATTAATTATATTAATAAATAAAATAACTTTCATGATTGATAATATATATATATATATATATATATATATATATATATATATATATATGAAAACCAAAATAAATTTTAGAGATATTTATTTTAATTTTTTTATATAAAAAATATATATTAAATTTAGAAGGATAAAAACACTATTTAAAGATATGCATCAACATTAGTGCAACGCCGCACATGAGGCGTGTATACTAGATTAAAAAAAAAAAAAACCGATTTTTCCGGGGGTTTTATATATGGAAAAAAGAAAGAGGAAAGAAATTGGATGGTATGTATATGAAGAGAGAGGAAACGAAAGCAGAGAAGACGCGAGAGCTGACGGGCGTGTGCGATCGGATCTAGATAGATAGATTTCGCTTGGGTGAAGCCGGGGGCAGGACGATGGCAACGGCCGTGGTGGAGAAGAAGCAACCGATGGAAGCGGAGGGGGAGATGTGTGCGCCGCCGTCGAGACCCAGGGGAGGCGGAGGCGAGGGGTTGCGGCAGTACTACCTGCAGCACATCCATGACCTCCATCTCCAGATCCGGCAGAAGACCAACAACCTCCAGCGCCTCGAGGCCCAGCGGAACGACCTCAACTCTCGAGGTTCGGAAACCCTAATCCTACCCAATTCTTCCTGCACCGTTGGTTCTCGATGCCCTAATCCTGCGGCGGGCCCTAGTTTCGGTCTGGAACATGGAAATGGCCGAGAGGATTGATTCCGGATATCTTTTCATTTTTGTCTTGATTAGAATCCCAAAAAGGCTCAAGCGGAAAAGATCAAATCTTGATGCATCCCATGCTATAGGCTTCAATCGCGTTCTATGCCCTTCTCACTTTTGGTTTAATCTGATGCATCTGGCACGTGATTGCAGTGCGAGCGCTTCGAGAGGAGTTGCAGCTACTTCAAGAGCCTGGTTCGTATGTTGGCGAGGTGGTTAAGGTGATGGGGAAATCGAAGGTCTTAGTCAAGGTAACTCTTGGGTTCGTTTGATTTTTTTTTAATATTCTAACATAATTCATTTCACAATTATGATTTCTTTTTCCCCCTAAGAAATACCGCAACAAATTTTTTTTTTTTTGTTGCAGTTTTTCCTCTCAAATTTGTTTGTTGAAGATACTTATTCATATCTTGATTGACCTTACCAGAAACAGGAAAAAAGAAATTTGAATTCTCTGTACTGCATTACACAGAGCTTAATTGTGGAAAAAATTCTTGTAGCTGACCCAAATAGTTGGACATCGTTGCTTCTTGTCATAATATCTAATTTCTGCTTTTCCTAGGTTGCTGTCGGGCTGTAGTTAATGTGGTTTCCAAGATTGATATTTACTCACTATCATATATGTACAACTCTGATTATATGCATTTTAATGGTGTACCATTGTATCAGTGGAAGGTTTGGTTACATGTTGTTTGCCCAAAGTAAAATGATATGATTATGTAAAATCAGTAGGATTCGTTTGTGTGGAGAAATACAGTGTTATTTATCTTGAAGGTGAGGTGCCACATAAAGGAAAGCTGAAGCTTGCTACTGTATGTTTGACCATGTAATTCTCTTTTGTGACCATCCACTGTGTATATATATATGGTTTCTTGGTTAATTTGCTAGAAACATGCAACTCATACAATCGTTTGCCTTCTACCTTCTTTTGCCTACTGTTCTATCATATGAATCATGAACTCTTTGGTTGCTGAACTATCTACGTAATGGGCTGTACTCTTTCATGGATACTTATGCACAGTCTTACCTTCTGTGTCTAACAGGATAGGATGAGTTGATTTTCTTTATTCCAGGTCTTGGAAGTTCAAATTTTTTTTTTTTTGGAGGAAATAAGAGTCATGCTATATGATTTATGCTGAATATCTTATTACCAGATTTTAGTGTCATTTGACTTTTTTATTGTTCATATAACTTTGCATCAAAATTAGGTAAAAATAGATTTATATCAGAGATTGCTTACATCACAAACCAGTTTGGTTCTAGTCAATCAAGCTAAGATCCAACCAAATTTAGAAGATGGGTTCCTGCATGATGTCTAGAGTGAGTGTGTGTTTTCGGCTTTTAGACAATTGGGACTGCAGCTTTCTTTGTGATCATTCTTCTTTTGCTAATAGCAAATATATTTGTACTATTATTATGTCTTCCTCGCTGCAAGAAAAGTCGGCTGCATTTTGTTCTCTAAAGTTTTGTAAATATTCAGTGATTGCACATTGTTACATTCATTCTTTCCCCTTTTTAGGTCCATCCCGAAGGAAAATATGTTGTTGATATTGATAAGAGCATTGATATAACAAAGTTAACACCATCAACCAGAGTTGCTCTTCGGAATGATAGTTATGTTCTTCACCTAATTTTGCCTAGCAAAGTAGATCCTCTAGTCAATCTTATGAAGGTCGAAAAGGTACCTGATTCCACCTATGACATGATTGGTGGTCTTGACCAGCAAATTAAGGAGATAAAGGAGGTCAGTGATAGTTCCAAAAGCCTTTATAACCTATTTGGTTATGGCCTTTCCATTTATGAGCATGCTTGATTTGTTAAATCACTTGTTGCCCATGTAATAAACGCCTGCTACTTTATTTACAGGTTATTGAACTTCCAATTAAGCATCCTGAGTTGTTTGAAAGCCTTGGAATAGCACAACCAAAGGTACTACTATCATAGTCATTGCTTATTAGTAATTTTCTTTTTCGGATGAGTTAGACGGCACTTAAATGCCATCTGTTCTACAATGTAACTCCATGTATTGCATATACAATATTAAGTTTGGTTTCTTTGCAGGGAGTCTTGCTTTATGGGCCTCCTGGCACGGGGAAAACTCTATTAGCAAGAGCCGTTGCTCATCATACTGATTGCACATTCATAAGGGTTTCTGGTTCTGAGTTGGTTCAGAAATACATAGGAGAGGGGTCTAGAATGGTTCGGGAACTATTTGTTATGGCCAGGTATATTGAGATGAAGTTTTAACTCATAACTTCCGTAAGATTTTTTTGATAATTTTTTTGCTTATCTATATCATGGCCTTCAACAATAATGTAAAACCTTGCTAATTCATTTGTAATCTCCCTCATTGCATACACGTTTAGCAAGGATTTAAGATATCATGATAGGAGTAGTTAGTGACCTTATTCCCTTCGATGAACTGATGTGATTCGTGCAAATCTTTCTTTTCAAGGGAACATGCTCCTTCAATAATATTCATGGATGAAATAGACAGTATTGGATCTGCTAGAATGGAGTCTGGTACTGGTAATGGTGACAGTGAAGTGCAACGTACTATGCTGGAGCTTCTAAACCAGCTTGATGGCTTTGAAGCATCAAACAAAATTAAAGTACATTGATATCTTGCTTGTGAACATTAGATGTATTGATATTATTGGTGCATTATTGATCTGTGTGCCAACTAAATTACATTTTTTATTCAGGTTCTGATGGCCACAAATCGGATAGACATCCTGGACCAAGCACTCCTCAGGCCTGGACGGATTGACAGAAAAATTGAGTTCCCTAATCCCAACGAAGAGGTAGATGATTAGCATATGATTAAGTTTCTTCATTATTATTTTCTAGAATTTCCATCAACTTTTTAGATACAATACGATATAAACATTCAATTGTATTCCAGTCCCGCTTTGATATTCTAAAGATTCACTCGAGGAAGATGAACTTGATGCGTGGGATAGATCTTAAGAAAATTGCAGAGAAGATGAATGGAGCATCTGGAGCAGAACTCAAGGTATTCGCTTCTCATTGTTTTGTTTTCCAATGCATTCTTGCTTCATGGTTGTTATTATTATCCTGTTAATCTTTTTTACAAAGAGTAGTAATTGCATGTGCATGCAAGTACATATGCAACCCAACTGACTCGAGATAAAACTGACAACCTCTCTTCTGGGTCAGCCTTTTAAATCAAAATTTAGCTTTTGACTCTGTTATGGAAACTTTGGAGCACACATCACGAGTTGCTGTTTGTCTGCAGGCTGTGTGCACAGAAGCAGGGATGTTTGCTCTCAGGGAAAGAAGAGTTCATGTGACACAAGAAGATTTCGAGATGGCCGTTGCTAAAGTCATGAAGAAAGAAACAGAGAAGAACATGTCCCTGCGAAAACTATGGAAATAGATTCTTTCCCATTCGTCACTTGGTTGTTTCTGAAAGGATATAAACGACAGTAACCATTAACTCTGTGTGTTGGCATTATAACTCTAGAACTTTCATCATCAAGTGTGAGGCACTGAAGTCTTATAGTGTTCCCATGGATGTAAGATTCTGCCCTTACTTCCAGAACGATTTTTGTGTGCTTATGGTGTTTGGCAATTCTGAATCTGATTGTTTAAAGTAGCAAAAGTTGGTAGTAGTGGTCTACTGATATCGGATTCCGGGTCAGGCAAGCTCTCAGGACATGGTTAATCTGATGTTTAAATCTTCATGCCTATTTAGTGATTTGGCTGTCGAATACACAAGATTAATGATCTCTATCTAAGTTCTGGATGTGTGATTTGGAAGTTGGTTAAGGCTACTTGATCAGTAGCTGCAGGTTAATATGATCAGAAAAGCTTGTTCGTGAGTCATTATTCAAACTAGTTGCTGCAGTTGTCAATTTCACGTTTGGGTATCTTGACAATGCCCACTGATAATAGGCCTTGTTTTATCCTATGCCATGTGTTCTCTTTTCTTCTTTTTTTTTTTTTCGGTTTTTTAACTAATAAGTTTTATATGTGCATGTTTACTTTTAAGTACTCCAATCAAAAGTAGGTTAAGCTTAATTTATGCTTATGATTGATTATGTGATAAATATCGGTCTTTTATGTTTTCTGCTTTAAGAGATCTTATATTGGTCTTTTATAAAAATAAAATAAAACTCTCTATGGAGAATTTTGAAAATAATTCAATTTTATGTATATGCACTTTTATTTATTTTAAACCTTTTTTAATCAAACGAGTGAAGATTCAAATGTTTGACTTTCTCGGAACATAATAAATTCTTGACGTTTTAGATTCTTCTAAGCTGAACCATCTCAACCCAAAAAGAGCAACTCATTCGAAATATTATTGTATCTTGCCTTGGGTCAATTGCCTTCATATTTTTTATGCGGTTCATGTAATTATATTACTATAACTATTGTTATCGATATCGTTATAATCGTAATGAATTTTATTATTATTATTATTATTATTATTATTATTATTATTATTATTATTATTATTGGCGATAATTGTGTTCTTATACCTTTGTTCCGACCTAACTCGGCAACAGTGAAGGCCATTTAAAAGCCCAAGCTGTGTTGAGTGGTCTCTTCACTCTTTTCTCCTCTTTACCGAGCCAAGAGCAACCGAAAGGGGAGGCCCGCCCGTCGACCTGAGAACACAGCCGAGCGTGAGACGATGTGGAGAAGGGTTTGCGTCGCTTCCTGTCGACCCGCTCTCCGGAAGCCCCACGCCTCCGCCGCCGCCCTCGCCCTCGCCCCCGTCCTCTCCTCTTCGCCCTCGTGGAACACGCCGCGGCTCTCCTTCTCCTCCTCTGCCTCCGGTGGATCCTTCCTTCCTTCCGTCCTTTCTTTAGGGCTCTCTCTTCTTTTTCTTTCTGTTTTGATCTCGAGATCGTCGAGGCTGACGGGGGTTCGGTCGATCTCTCTTCCTGTCGTTCATGTTTCAGGTGATGGATCGTTGAAGAAGAGGGTGGTGGTGATGCCGATCGTCATGCCGTTTTCGATCCTTCTCTTCTTGGTGGGTGTTGGATGCTATGAGGTGCCGAGAAAATGACCATCTTTTGGTGGGTGTTGTCTCGTTTACATATCTAGGGGAAAAAGCGGTTCGATATGGACGCCTCCATAGGCCCCTTCGGCACCAAGGTAGGCAGAATCTTCGGTTCCTTCCTTGGATTTTCTTCTTCTCTGATGTGATTATAGAAACTTGCCTCGTGTTGACAGAATGCATTCGTGTACAACTTTCTCTTTGGGGAATCCCTATGCATACATATGCATCTTTCGTACTTCCTTTTGTGGCTTTAGACTGCTTTTTTGGGATCTTCGGGTTATGATGTAAAATGCCTGTTGATTAAGTTTCGTCGGTGCCCCTTTAATCGATCTCAGAAATCAAGATGAAGTGATTCAACTCCTTTACGCAGTCTCTGTTCTTAACAGTCTTATGCTGATGCTTTCGAAGCTTAAGTTGCAACTTGGAAAATATTATGGGAGTTCTAATACAATGTTTTATTGTTCCATGAAAAACACAAATGCAAGTGAGAGAATGTATGACATTGGAATCCATAATGTTATATTTCTTCAGTTGTTAGTCTAGACAATGCTCGAAAAACAATAAAAATTCGTATGTCTCTTGATGGATGTCTTTGGAGTTCTTTGGATGAAGTGCCTTGTTTTTGTTGATAATTCGCTATTGGGATAATGGGCGTTTTATTATTAGACAAGCTTGTCATTGTTTTTCAGAATTTATTCACTTGATTCTTGCTCAACTGCATGGCATATTAGGTTTTTGTAAATGATTTGCAGAGATATGATGATGGTTTCCATTCCTGCATTAGGATGTGTGTCCAATGTTTTGTTGGTCTATAGATGAAGCAGCTGTACAAATTAATGCATATTATACATCTTATTCTTCGCTCTTTAAAGTTAGAAACAAGTTTTTCAATATTCATACTTTGGGACATTGCTACAGTCAGTGGATTGCTTGAGACTATAAACAAGCTTTGGATCAAAACAAGCTGTTATTTGGAGATCCTTTTGGGTTTCCACACAGAAATCATGGCAAGTATTTAGGTACAACATGTTGAAGGGCACTTTATGGTGGTAATATGTTGATATTCTGATAAGTAATAACTGCCAATGTCATAAACCTTTGTGATTGGCCTTCAGTCATACTCATTTTGGTCACAATGTTACACACATGTCAGTTTGTTTTCAAAGAAAATTTCAAACCAACTCGAGCCTTTTGTGTTCTTCACAAATTCAAACTGAATTAACTTTATCTGTGGGATGACGAAAAGAGAAACCTACATAATGTAGATCCGCATTTTGGAATCTATGGTAGTCATATTGTACATTATGTTGTACTACACATCAACACTTCTTATATTGTTACTTCAGCAGGTTCCAATTTATTTTTCAGCTTTAAGCTGGACCATAACCAGGGTTTCTCGGTTTTTCACTTTGCAAATTGAAGTGAACTGTTTCATTTTATTTGCACATAGCCAATGCTCATGCCACACCTCATACTAGAAACTTCTAGTGGTAGAAGTAGATATTTTTTTGACAGGTATCACAAACTAGCTGGCTGTAGTCTATAATGAAATGCAAGGAGAGATTTAAAACATCTTCTTTTTACTTCTCCTTATATGGGTGCCACTTAAACGTCTCTTTACCTTTCCGCATATGTTATATTGCTTTTGATATGACCATGCACATTGCAAATTTGTTGTTTTGTGCAATGTGTTGTTATATTGCTTTTTGTTACCTTCTTTTTTTTTAACAAAATTTACCCTTTTCTCATTCTGTTTCACTTTTTTGTTTTGTATAGTTTCAGCCAGTAAAGATTATCCATTTTTCTGGTAATACATCCTTTTTGTTGTTAAAATTTCAAATTTTTCACTTCATTTTCATTTATTTTATCTTTTTTTCTTTGATTTTCACCCAATTACATAGCAACATCAGACTGGAAGGTTCCAATAAACTGAGGTTGGTTGCATGGATCTTTCATCTTTATCGATCTCTGTTTAAGGCAACATACCTAGTTAAAAAAAGAGTAGTCAAATATCTTTTATCTTATTTGGTATATTAATTTTCTTAGGTTCCTCTCTGTCTTTTCTTTTACCATTAAACTTTATTCACTCATATGGTCTAACCAAACATTTACTTGTTTCCCTTGAACTAGATCATGCAATCCAGTTTTCTATTTTTGTTTAATGGAACATCTTTTAAAATAATAGTTTGATTTTAAGCAAATTTAATTTGGTTATGACCTTTTTGCTTAAGAAATTTGATAACGTCTTTATCATTTTGGTTTTCATATGATTTCTTTCAGTTTTTCTAAGTAGACCAACTAAAGTCATTGGCAGCCCATATGAATGGCTCAGCACTGCTTAGGTAGTAATTGGGACTTTTGCCACTTACGATTGATTGATTATCTTGACAGTGAATTCATTATCTTGTCATATGATGAATTCTTTTGTCATTTAGGCTCTTATAGCCTTTTCCTCATATTTTTAAAATGAACCACCTAAAGTCATTTGTGGTCCACATAAATGCCTAGCTGCCACTTAGACAATTTTAGCTTCTTCCACTTAGGGTCACCTAATCCACCTTGACAAAATTGTTCACCACGTTGCGACACATACAAACTAGCTAGCCTCCTTTAGGTACTTGTGATTTTCTAACATTTTTATCAACAAGTTGATCAAACTAGGCATCTTTTTAACCATGTAGGATATCAGAGTAGATCAGTTTGATCCTTGATTTCTTCTTTATGACATGCTTTGCTTTCTTGGTCCGCTGACTTTGACTTTTGTTAGTCCACATCCTTGTAAGAACATTATATAATAAATTCCTCTTTTTTCCATAATTGATGACACCTAAGAGATTGAGAATCTGCGATAATGGTACATTATGTTTTTCCAAAAATAAAGAGTATCTAACCTAGGTTATGTTATTTCGGAACCAAATGCGTCCTAGATGCTGTTGGAAGTAGAATTAGAAAAATCAAGGCTTAATCCTGTGTTTTAATTCGGCAATGGTTTTTTAGGATGTCGTTCCCTATCAATTAGTGCAAATAACCCAAGTTGAGCAATATGCATTTCACAAGGTATTAGTATGATGTAGCATTATTGGAAACAGGGGATCCTTTATTTAGGTCCTTGTACATCAAAGTTTGCTCAGTATATTACTTGGTTCTATTACTGCACCAAATTGTGCAGTTTTCTCTTGTGATCAATATCGTTTGGTCTACTTGTAGGAAGCTCCTGCTGTCATCGAAGCCTACTATGACAAGAGGATAGTTGGCTGTACTGGTGGCGACGGCGGTAAGTTGATAAGTTTAAGATGGCTATGGCATTCTAACTTTTCGCTTTTGCAGGTCTCCTTCCATGCTATTACTTTTATCTCTTTCTGATAACAAAATAAAACAAGCGTTCTTTGTTCGACATCTTACCTTGGTTTGCAGAGGATAAGCACGATCTCGTATGGTTCTGGTTGGAGAAAGGCAAACCGCACGAATGCCGGGTCTGCTCCCAATGCTACGTGGTAATTGAGACCCCCTTTTTTTCTACTAAGAAAGCTTTGAAACAAATACGAGGCTACTGTAAGCTTTTCTTTTGGTTTCTGCAGCTCGAAGTGATCGGCGAGGGAGGGCCGCCGGATGACGAGGTTGATCTCGAGGTTGATGGCGAGGGAGGCCTTCATGTGGTTGATCACGAGGTTGATGGCGAGGGAGGGCCTTCGATCTTTCTTGCCCAAGCATGGCTTATCTTTTTGCTCGCCCTTTTGCTTTTCCATACATTATCTGCACTGTCAAATACTCCATGGCTACATTAGACTATTCATTCTCTCTTCCTTGATATCAATGTCCGATCGTTGTAGGGATGCTAAGCTAATATTGTGAAATTGTTCTTGCATCGTGTTGTGTTGCGATACAAGTATCTGATGATTTCGATGCCAATGGATCATTGGAAACATCGTCATCGACACCTACTCCGTTCTTCCGTCTTTAAAGTCAGCACCCGAAACGAAGCCACACAGCAGAAGCCCAACCATGCCAACCCAAGCCGTGGACGCCACCATCGCCGATTGCCTTGCTCAAGCCCAGTCGGACTCAGTGGAAGCTCGGACCTCCGCCCTCACCACCCTCTCTGCCCTCACCAGGCTCAGCAGCCGCAACCGAGACCTCCTCTCCCACACCCAACACGCTCTTCCCCTCCTCCTCGGACTCTCCCACTCCGAGCCCACCCTTCCCCTCGCCCTCTCCGTCCTCCTCCATCTCTCCCTCAACCCCAACCTCAAGCAACCCCTGGCTGCCGTCCCCGGCTTCGTCCCCCGCCTCAACTCCCTCGTCCTCAGCCCCTCCGCCTCCACCCAGGCCGCCAAGCTCGCCGCCTCCCTCATCTGCAGCCTCGCCATGCACGACAAGAACAAGGCCCCGCTCGGCGTCGCCGGCGCCGTGCACACGGTCGTCGAGGCGCTTGGCTGCTCCGCCGCGAGGCCTCACGTCCTCAGCTCCCTCGCGGAGCTGGTGCAGTTCCACGGCAACTGCACCCTAGCCGTCCGCGCCGGGGCGGTGCCCGTGCTCGCTAGGATCGTCGGAGGCCTCGCCGAGGACCTCGGCGCGACGTGCGTCGTCGTCCTGGCGCGCATGGCGAGGTTCGAGGAGGGCATACAAGCGATCCGGGAGGTGGAGGGGGTGGTGGGCACGCTGGTGGACTGGTTGAGGAGGGGTTGCATAGCGAGCAAGGAGAGCGCCATGGAGGTCCTGGCGAGGTTGTTCGAGGAGCGTGACGAACTCATGCGGGAGACGGCGGGGAGGGACGACTTCTCCTCCTTGCTCGCCGACCTGTCGATCGGAGGATCCACGAAGCTGCGGGAGAAGGCCGGATTGCTCATGAAGATGATGGAGTCGTCGGATTTGGATTTGGATTGGGATGTGGAAGGAAAGCCCGCCCGTGGCGGAAACTCCATGAGACTCGAGGTGGAGAGAGATGATGGAGCGAGCGTTGCATGTTGATGCCGGTCAAATAGTAGTCATTAAACTCTCACTTTCTTGGGTAATCAGTTCATGGGATGAAGAGTGCTTTGCTTTCTCATCATGCTTGAGAATCACTTGGCCCATTAATCTCTCTCACCCTATTAAAAGAGGGCAAATCATGTACTCACTTGGCTCATTAACATCTCTCATTCACATAGTCTCTGAAGCACCAAATGATGTCAGAGAGTTGCACAAACCTGAATGGTATTGAACAGTGTATCATCTCAAATACCACACCTGAATGCACAGTAAAATACATGGGATTCTTCACTGGAGAAACACTGCAGATGTCATAAATGTGGCATCAGCTTGACAATTTTCTCGAGGGATTTTGTAGACACATTTTCTCGATCATAGTATTTTATTATTCCCTGTTGACCTCAATTGTGTTCAGCTTTTGTTATTGTTCTATACAAAAGCTTCCTAATGCCAGATCTGAAATCTTACTCACCACATTTGAGTGAAAGATAGTCGATCAGCTTAACCTTATGAATCATAGTCCCAAAACTAATATTGAACTTGAGATCCAACTTTGAATGCATCTCCCATGTAGCTGAGATCCTTCCTGTGCACACAATTATACCAGGCAAGAAGAGCACTCGTACTGCCGATGGATCTCCACCACTTCATTAAATGAAACATTGAGTACAGGAATAAAGTAGTCTCTATACATCTGTTTTGCGACTGTCTATGATAGGATTCTGGAATCAGCAACACTCCAAGCATGCAACAATCTTTCCACCCTCCTCAGTGCTTGCCGATGCCCGTAATGGTCTCACAAAACGTGAGGTTAGTAGATTACTAGTAAACTGCTCATCTACCTGTCCTCTCTTGGATCATCCAGTGTCTTCTATCTTCTTCGTGGGTTGTCAGGTTGGGTCCATGCATGTCTGGAGTTTCTGCACATAATGGGAAGGAAGTCCGCACAGCAATGGACATGATTGTGAGGCCAAGCTTTTCGTCAGACAAGAAGACCCTTTTTTTTCCTGTCCACATTGATTAGGTTTTTTGTTTGGATACAGACTGATTTTGTAGCACACAGAACCTTCCCCTGATCATGGTTCTTTCAAGGGGACAGCGTGTGGGCAAGGATAGATGGAAGGTAGTAGCAAGCATCGGACATGGGTGGCCATCTCGACGAACAGCTCACTCTTGTGGGAGCTTTTGGAGGGCTTGGCTAATGTAGTGCATGTTGTACTTAGTAGATGATTTGCACCTACACCTAATATGAGTTGACTTCCTTCAATGACTTTCACTTTATTGTTTTTGGCTTTTGCTTTTAGGATGATGAGGGCAGGTTTCGATCGTCCATCCGTTCGTCGTCGGAGGTGAATGATTGACGCCAATCACGTCGGTTTTTTCTACATGAAACACATCGTAAATCTTCGGAAAGAATCAGATGGATCTTGTCGAGCAGGATACAAACTATCTTTGATGAGTTATGAGGTGAGCCACACAACCTAAAAGTGGGTGAATATTTTGTTTTTAGGAACCTATGACTGATTATTCCTAGTGGGTGAGTTCTGGAAACTAATTTTAATATGAAACCCGAAAGAGTTGATGGAAGAATATGGTATGAAGTAAAGATTCACAGAATTTACGTCTAATATGATCTCTCATATGTCAGAAGAGAACATGGAAAATGGACAGAGAGGGGACAAGGTTGGTCGTTGTTGGTTAAGGCAGAGGCTGAGGGATCAAAGTTTGCAGCCAGGGATAGGGCTTTATGCTTCCCATTGTGTTCCTCTCTCTTCTCTCAGCCCTGCAGCTGATGCTAAAGCCAAAAGGAAGATGATAGACGAAGCTGAGCCACCCTGCCTGCCTCCGGTACCAAGTAAAAGTCTGTAAGAATTGAGATGTGGTATATACGATCCGTTTGAGGAGGCTTCTTCCACTCCTGTACTACCACCATCCTCTCTCTCTCTCTCTCTCTCTACAGGAAAACACAGCTAATGCTGCTACTCTGGCAACTCACAAGTCTCCAGTGTCAACAGGTAAAAGTGGATGCCAAGTGGAAGCTGTTTGACGATCTTCACCTTCTCTAAAAAACCTTGATCAGATTGACATCTGCTTTTATGATTATTACATGCAGAGAAAACCACACTCTTCAGTTCTGTTTCCCTAAACCTAAAACCAGTACTTGAGTGATGAGCATGGATGAAGATTAGTCCTAATAGATGAACAAGTCAAACAATATATATACATCATCCATGCCTTCAATGAATAGTAGGAAACCAGTGAATGAGATCACATGCCATTGCAAGCTAAGGTAGGCGATCTTAAAGTAGGAGAAGAGTGACATGCGAGTAGGGCATTAATGTGTGGCACGGACACTGCATGCTTCACCTACTCATCTTCAACCTTCGACTTCTCTGTAAAGGTCCAATTCTTACGGCCACTCACGCCATTCCACCGCTACGAGACTCTCTCTCTCTCTCCAAGAAACCATATCAAAGAGATCAATGTACACACTCTTATATGTGACAAAAGACTTTTCGACCGTCATGAAATTAATTATGTGGTGGATGACAATCTCTTTCTTTCTTTTGAAGGCTTGTATGATATATAGAGTATATTTATTCTTTTATTTGATGACATAAATAAATAAAAAAACTATTACTTCAAATAATTATTAACAAAATTTTATAACCCAAACAAATAATCAAAAGAGGAATAATAGTGATGTAAGTGTCATTCGAAATTCGAAATATATACAAATTGTTTTGATCATATTATTTTTTTATAAATCGACAAAAAGAAAGGTACATAGATTTTATCTCATAATTTTATAATAATTTAATAAAATTTTTACCAACACATCTCAAATTTATAACATCACGTCAACCTAAGATTATAACACCTCACTATTATATTATATTATGTTATTTAGAAAATTTTGTAGTATTATATTATATCATATCATATCTATAGCAATTACCCAAAATGATAGTGTGAATTATGGGTCTAAATATTAGGAGTGACATATATCCAAAATTTAGTTGTAATGATGTGGGTATTTTGGTCATTTCATCTTTAGAAACTAGTTATATAGCGCTATTTGAAGCATCTCTTTCTTCCAAGCTTTTGTCGCAAGCCTCGTTGAGCTACACAAGTCGCCTCCTTCCATGCACTCCACCGCTCGAAGTCGCCAGCCCATGGCGACCGCCGCCAGCCGAGACGACTCCGACCACGACAGCAGCTGCTCTTCCTTCAGCACCGCCCTCGACTCCCGCCGGAGTTGGATCAGCGACGTCAGCTTCGGCAGCTCCAGCTCCGTCTCCGTCCGCTCCTACTGCGGCGCCAACGGAGGCGACGGCGCCGGGCACCACCAGCAGCAGCTGCTGAAGCCCCACAAGGCCAACCAGGCCGAGTGGGAAGCCATCCGGCGCCTCCGCGCCGCTTCTGGCCACGTCCGCCTCGACCACTTCCGCATCGTGCGCCGCCTCGGGAGCGGCGACCTCGGCAACGTTTATCTCTGCCAGCTCCGCGACCCTCGCTCCCCGGGCTGCCTCTACGCCATGAAGGTTGTCGACCGTGAGGCGCTCGCCTTCCGCAAGAAGCTGCAGCGCGCGGAGACTGAGAAGGAGATCCTCCGCTCGCTCGACCACCCCTTCCTCCCCACTCTCTACGCCGACTTCGACGCCGCCCACTACTCTTGCCTTGTCATGGAGTTCTGCCCCGGCGGCGACCTGCACGTGGCCCGCCAGCGCCAACCCGGGCGCCGCTTCAGCATCTCCTCTGCCAAGTAAGATCGAGCCCCTCTCTTCCTCTCCCAAGAGTTTCGTGGTGACCACGAGGAGTTTGACCGACGAACTGCGTGCATGCATGGCTCCTGTGCAGGTTTTATGCTGCGGAGACGCTCTTAGCGCTGGAGTACCTCCACATGATGGGGGTGGTGTACAGGGACCTGAAGCCGGAGAACGTGCTCGTGAGGGACGACGGCCACATCATGCTCTCCGACTTCGACCTCTCCCTCAAGTGCGACGTCGTCCCCAAGCTCATGATGCAGAGGCTCAGCAGCAAGCTCGCGGCCAAGAACGCCAAAGGCTCCAGCTCCTCCTGCGTGCCGCCCATGCAGCCTGTGCTCTCCTGCTTCTACGGCGGCGGCGGCAGCAACGCCAACAAATGCGGCAAGAGGGCGAAAACCGAGGACGACGACGACGACTACGACGACGCGGACGATCAGGAGCTCGACCCAGAGCTCGTCGCAGAGCCCATCGCCGCGCGGTCGAAGTCGTTCGTGGGCACACACGAGTACCTCGCCCCGGAGGTAATCTCTGGCGCCGGCCACGGCAGCGCCGTCGACTGGTGGGCCCTCGGGGTGTTCATCTACGAGATGATCTACGGCAGGACGCCGTTCAAAGGCGAGGACAACGAGAAGACCCTCATCAACATCATCAAGCAGCCGCTTGGCTTCCCCAAGGCGGCGGCAGCAGCAGGCAAGGAGTTGGAAGAGCTGTCGAGAGCTCAAGACCTGATATGCAAGCTCCTGGTGAAGAACCCCAAGAAGAGGATCGGGAGCATGAAGGGCTCTGCCGAGATCAAGAAGCATGAGTTCTTCAAGGGTGTCAACTGGGCTCTTATTAGGTCAGTGAGGCCACCTGAGGTCCCCAGAGACTCTCGGAGAGGAAGGAGCAGAGCCCCAGCGGTAGCTCAAAAGCTAAGCAAGAAGGCCAGGGATGAGCCATACCACATCCCTCACCACATCGATTACTTTTGAGTGCTAGCTTTTAGTGTACATACTAGAAGGAACCAATAAGCTGTGGACTAAGCTAGAAGAAAGACTCCCTTTCGTGGCCATGACTTGGGTTGATATCATTTCGGTCTCACCTTTTCCCTCTCCGTGAACTCGTAGTCTTTTCCTTGCCATCGTTCTGGTCTCGCTTTTGGTGTCTGTAAGCATTTAATCTTTTCTGTTTGACTATGAGAAAGGAGTGACAAATCTTATTGTATGAAAAGTGTTGTTCCGAAAGGAAACAAAAATCTCGCCTGCATGTCTCACACGAAATCTCACAGGGAAAGTATTGATTTGGAGATCTTGAGAAGATAAAATAAGATGGTGATGCTGTCAACCATATGTTGCAGGCAGGCATGCACGCACCATCTAATAACACTGACAAGTATTTGATAGGTTGAGTTCATCAACAGACCATAAACAAGACGGGCAGGTAGATCTTATCTTGCTGCCGTGTCTGCCTGTCGATCGCCAAAGTTTTGAGGCTCGAGAAAGCTTTGTATATACCCACCTTTTGCTAATTGGAGATCTTTCTGAAGCCAAGAAGCTTACGATATTATCGACAGTCACAAGAGCAATGTGTGACTTTGCAGTAGGAAAGACAACAATGATGCGGTGACAGGAAAGGCATCATAGCAGGTGTGGTCTCAGAGGTGTATGATGAACTGATGCGGTGCAACAGAAGAGTCAATATGTGCAATGATAGCCGAGCAAGAAGACACACAACACATGAACACACAGAGAGAGAGAGAGAGAGAGAGAGGGTGTGACTGCTACTGCTAGTTCTCGATGACTCGCAGAGGCATGCGCGCATCGTGTCCCATTTCCGGAGCTCGTATCACAAAGCGCTCATCCGCGTCCAGTGCTTGCAGCGTATATAATAGGATATGAGCGGGGGGCGTACACACCATGATGGAGATCTCAGCATGATTTGCTCCAATCCAAGTCTCCACCATGGCCACCGCATAGCAAAGCCAAGAGGAAGAGACATGGCCTTAATGCTCTTCATGGCTGCACCCACACTCGATCAAGTCAGTAATCTCCTCACCTCTACCTTTCGGATTCGAATCCAATTCACGTTTTACATATCTATATGAAAGCATAAAATAGTGGCTGAAGTAAATTTAATGCAAGGCACCTTTGATTTTTCAGATGCCTTAGGTCTAAGAGGTCAACCCAATCCTAATGGATACCCAATAACATGCATAAAATTAATCTCACTTTCCAAGATGAATTCTGTGTTATACGTACTCACTCACGAGTCGGAACACTTGCAAACCCTTTCTCCACCCAAATTTTTTGTTCACAGAGGCACGCAAATGGCAGACAGATTTGACCTCTTCTGATGGGAATCTCTTTGTCTCGCAACACATTAATTGTATATAAATAGGTCACGGGAATTCAAAACTCATGATTTGAATATTATAATCGACTATATAAATATTTACTTGGTTTTGAATTCGAGTAAGATTAAAATAAGAAATATGTGAGTCCTTCTGGACTGCTTCTTATATTTATTTATTTATTTTTTTTGATCTGATTTAAGATGAATTTAGGTAACAAAAAAAGATAGTTTGATGTTATTATTTATAGGCATATTAGAGACAGTAGATAGATAAATCAATCAAGAGCTTTATGGTGCTAATCTGTCATTGGGGGTGCTTGAGTTCATCCTTTTATCAATTATAGTGATTGTAATGATCATTATATTTGGAATCTTCCTTTTCTTTGCAGTAATAATGAGCGTTTTTGAGTTCCATTTGGCAAAGAATAATGTCACATCATTGTAGCAAATGGCACAATTCGAAACCAACATCAGATGACTACCTCCCATTATTACATCAATGTATGGTAGAACTAAATATTTTAGTCAGTGATAAAGAGACTAAACTTTTGAGATGAGAAACTCATGCTGTCACCACATATTTGATGGATACAAATGTATCCTTGTCATTATACTTATTTTTTATAAGTTATTTGTTGAATCTGATTTGTTTAATTTTTCTTCTTTTTTTTTGTGTGTGTGATTGAGCAAAATTTTGGGTCATCACTGCATGCATTCCTAAAAGAGAAATCATGCAAAGGATCAGAGAAGAACACTAAGAATCCTTGGTAATGATGGACCTCTCTTGCCCTAGATATGCAATTGAAAACCTCATATTAACTCTCTCTCTCTCTCTCTCTCTCTCTCTCTCTCTCTCTCTCTCTTCCCCATCCCTGATACATTCCAATCATGGGTTTCCCACTCTATGTGGGTGGAGAATAAATGATGAAGTGCAAGAGACAGTGTGTGGCTTCATGATGCTACAAGAAGCTATACAGACTTGGATGATTACTTTGAGGCGGGCGGGGAGGTGCATGGCATATGCATGAGAAAGAGCTATTCTCCCTCTCATCATTGCATGAGTTGAAGTCCATATGATGATGTGGTTATATGAATTCCAACAACACATGATAGTTACCTATCGAGTGGTCATTAGAACCATAGTTTTCCAACTACATGCAATGAATTGCTCCATTGTTTCTGGAGCTTCACTTGCCAAATAATTAGTGGGTTCATCTCTAACTTAGACTTTCTTTTCCATTATTAATCATCCGATCTTTACTGCTCATCAAACAATTATATATATCATTTTTGTCCTTTTTTGGTGGAATTAGAGAATGATCGACACTTGATAACTATGTATATAGGTTGTATATTATTTATTGGATGTATTATAACGAATATTGAGCTGATAAGCTATGATATGGGCCGGCCCGTGGATAATGGGCCAAAGCCTTTAGTGGGCTGAACCCTCGGCTCGTTCTCTCACTTCCTCTATCTGAACTCCAATGCTATGATTTTGTTTGGCATGAAGAACTCACTGTTAGATCTTCTTTTCACATAGGAATTGAAGCATCTAATTAGACTTTCCTTCAGCTTCTGTGACCATATAAATAATGCACAATTCACATTTGGGAGGCCATTAACATGCAATTGCCAAACCTCAATGAGAAAGCTAAGCTTCCACTCGATGCGATGCCTGCCTTTGGAGAGCTTGTGGTCATGCATCTACATTCATTGTCAAACAAGTTATTTAGTGGATGATTTCATTCTGTTTGATGTCATATCACAGTAGAATTTGCACCACATTAGTCATATGAAAAAGATGGAATCTGCTTTACTGGCCTTCGGCACAAAGACCAGCACTGGATTCACAAACCACTAGATCTGCTACCAATCGAACGGTCAGAAAGTTTCCACGCTGGCCTCCTCTGCACCTTTGGATTCCGCCCTCGGTTTATGGCTGGTGCATCGTCCACGCTCATGCGCTTGATACCGTTCGATGTGTCTCCATCGGACGGCCGGATGCGGGCCCCTAAAACCCGAAACCTTCCTATGATATTGTCGTCTCATTCTCCTTCCCCGCTCTTTCCCAAAAGATCGGGTAGAGAACTCGAAGCAAATCTCTTCTTCCTTTTCCTTCTTGCTTCTTCTTCCGCTCCATCAATCTCTTCTCTTTGGGTAGGAGAGGGGAAGGATGATGCAGGAGCAGGCGACCAGCTCTCTTCCTTCGAGCAGCGAGAGGTCCTCGAGTTCTGCCCCCCAGATGGAAGTTAAAGAAGGCAAGTACGTTCTTTTGCGCGCCATGTTCCAGTAGGACATGTTTGATTTTCATGGATTTTACTCCAAATAATGAGTATTTTAAAGTGAATTCATGACTTCTCCGTCCAAAATGAGATTCTTTTTGTAGTTTGATTTGACCAATGTGCCTGTTTTGTCCTGTTTTGCTTCGTCAAGGTTGCCTTTTTTGTAGGAAAAGGAGGGGGATTTGTTGTTTTGCTGTTCGAGATTGTGATGGTTTTGGATTCTTGATCCCTTTGTTCGATCGAGTTGGTGAAACTGGTGATCTGGATCTGATTCAGGAATGGAGAGCGACGAGGAGATCAGGAGAGTTCCGGAATTCGGGTTCGAGCTGGCCGGCCCGTCGACCTCAGGTCAGGAGGCTGGCTCAGGAACCGGTGCGGACCGGGCCCAGTCAGCCGCCCAGGCGGGGCAGCGGCGCCGAGGAAAGAGCCCCGCCGACAAGGAGCACAAGCGGTTAAAGAGGTTTGGAGGATGTTCAGTCCACTTCTGCCCCTTCTCGGGATGTTGTGAGAATGATCTTCTCGTATAGTGACCCATTTTGTTCTTTTTGCTGTGTGATGTGTGTTGTGCGACAAAAGGCTGCTGAGGAATAGAGTGTCAGCCCAGCAAGCCCGGGAGAGGAAGAAGGCTTATCTGAATGATTTGGAGGCCAAGCTAAAGGATTTGGAAACCAAGAACTCAGAACTGGAGGAGAGGATCTCCACAATGCAGAAAGAGAACAACATGCTGAGACAAGTTGGTCTTCTTGACTCTAATAACATTCCTTGTCACAGTCACTGTTCTTGTTGACATGTTTTCTATTTCCCAGAGTAGAAATTCATATTTATTTCTTTCTAAGATGAGGACTAATTTCAGATTTATTGCAGGATAAATGTATGTCGGAGTCATACATTTAGCTGGCGAAACTTGTCTGTTAGCACTTATCAAATCTAGAGATTTATACTTCTCTTACGCTCGTAGTTTGTGATTACCATGAGATCTTGTTCTAGAGTACCCAAGAATAGAAAACCTTTATTAAGAATCAAGCAAGATGGGCTAAAATTGCATCAATTTTCCTACTATATATATATAACGTAATTTTGTATAGTTTATTCTCAGTTCTTGTAGAGTTCATTCTGTGAACCATATGATGTTCTATACAGTAATGCAATTCTTGTACATGTTTTTGCTTGCTACAGTCCGCACAGCGAAGTTCTATTTACTTGTACTTAAGTGCAAAGCTTGTGTGCATTGGAACAAGATGTATGTTTCATTCTTTGTAGGAACAAAAGTATATGCATTGATCGATAAAGTTAGTATTTATGAAGGATTTAATGATCTGTAGCTATGAAAAGCAGACGAGTTGTTGTTTACATGTTTTGCTTTGTGAAGCCTCATTCTTGACTTCAGTCACAGAACCACTAAGCTGTTGCAGAAACACCCGAGTCCTTGCCATTGGGACTTAATTTTGTGCTTCTCTTGCACTTAGGGGGCATTTTGGTTGTCGGCAGGTGATCTACTTGCAAGTTCTTTTTGTAGCAAGTAGCCCACTTGTAACTATTTGAATGCATGCAAGTAAGCAACTTGCATCAACTGTACATGCGACTGGACCTTCACCATGTTACAAGTGGACTTGCAGTTTGCAATACCATATGTCTCATTTGCAGGAAAGGTTTGAGTCAATCTTGGATTTGGATCTCCACTTAATCCTCCCAACTTTGTTACAACTGCAAGTTGCAATCATGCACATAAGCATTCAAATAATTGCACCTGCAGCTATTATGCTTTTGTCTACAATTAACACTTGCAGGAATGCGTCCTTAGCTATGATGCTTTTTGCTTCGAGTACACTGAATGGAATGGAAGCCTCTCTCACAACCCATGTCTCTCTTGCAGATCTTGAAGAACACTACTGTTAGCAGGAGAGAATCAAGCAGTAGCGCCAATGGAGGTGGGGAATGATCCAAGCTTGCTTGATATTGTTGTCGTCCATCATGTCTCCAGTATTGAGATCACACATTACTAAGTCTAATTGGTGGCTTGTGGTGACCCTGGTGAAGGGTTCTCAAGGGACTAAGAAAAGAAAAAAGGCATGCATTTATGATCGACTATGCTGTGGAGTTTGTATCTAGTAGCAACTTTTGCGATATTCTCTGTATCGGGATGTGTGTTTTTCCTTTCAAGTGAGCACAGTGAAGTCGATGATGCCTCCTCTTAGGAATTATTTGGAGAGTGAATTATGAGATGAGGTATCTTTTTTTCAATAAAGAGTTTAAATCAAGACACTTTACCTACTGAAATCTTTCTTAGTCTATCTGGTTGATTTAAACTCTAATCAATGTTATATGAACCATCTGATGATAATACAAAACATAAAACCTCATTAGCCACGGTAAGATCTTATTACATTGATTAGAGTTTAAATCAACCAGATAGACTAAGAAACCTCATGCCTGTCTTGCCAATAATTGACCCATAATTTCAATCACTTCCTTAAGAATATAATTTGAGTCGGCCTTAATTGTCTAAATATCAATTCGTGACACACTCAACCGATGAGACGAGTTCTACTTTCGATGACCATATATAATAATCGGATAAGCATTTCAATGATATAAAATGCGAATATTAGGATACACTAAGAGCGAGAGCGAGATGAATTAATGCTACAATAAATCTTAATCATCTTTTCATTTCGATCAAGAAAACCATATATCCGAAATACTATCAATCGTACGAATAAAAATTTTACTAAATGATGATAATTAAATAAATAATTATAAATAAAAATTAATAGAAAAAAGATAAATCAATTTCCAGTGATTTGATTTTTTTATCTATATCTTCTCCTAATTTCTCTTCTCAATCTCACTTAGAAGAGAACCTTCACACGTACTTACTCTTTTAGAAGAAGCCTCTCATCTTGTGTTGTTATATAGTATGACAACTAAACTTAAAAAATAAGGAAAAGACTATTATTGATTTAAAAAACTTAAGAATAGATGTTCCATCAACCTAGCCTAAGTGAAATATTTATAGTGACAAAAGGTTTAAAAAATAAAAATTTAAATTTAAATTATCAAAATTTTAAGGTATGAACAATATTTATAGTGACAAAAGGTTTAAAAAATAAAAATAAAATTTTAAGGTATGAACAATATACTATTACCAATTTTACACAATAATACTGCAATAATATTTATAATGAAATCATAATTCTAAACTCTTATAATTCTACCATTGTATTATTAGACTACGGATTGTTCACGCACAGTACCCCTCTGCCTACATGTCGTTCGTTAATTTATTTATTTGTACTGACAATGTATTTTGCTCTATATTTATGCATTTTTTCTTGAAAACTATGAGCAGAAATAATATGTAGCGTTGTTGAGCGGCTCACTAAAATTGACAAAACTATCTCATAATAATCTAAATTTCTCATGATATGACCTATTTTTTTTATAGGTTGTGGTGTGATGTGAAACATCAAACATATCATTACCTAGAATCACCGAAAGAGCATAGAGCTATATGGCGATTTGGGGTAGTGTGAGGCATTGATTGCTAGTTATAAATGCATTATAAATCAATCACGTGAGTTATGACATATGTGACACGTTGTGTAATATTTTATTATTATTATTATTTATTGATATTTTCTTACTTTATATTGTATGTTGCATCTATATTGTGATGTCGATGAATCTGTGTAATGAGAATTAGATCATGATAAGATTATGATAATAAGATCGATTCATCTTTAAACACATACCCTAAATAATCCCGATTATAGGTTACTCGAGAGGGACATCACGATAATCGAACAGACTTGTGTGTTGTATACTTGTTCATACGATGGATGTAGCTGGTCTTATAGATGCTCATGTGAGAATACTAGAAATACAATGCAAGTGCTCATTGGAGAATGAGTTCACTGATTGATCCACTCATGGAATGTTGGATGGTTGATGATGCCTTATTGTTAGACAACAATTCTATCGTCCTAGTGGTGTATTTGATCCTTAGACTTGCAACACTAAGGATATTCTATAAAAGTACTCTACTCTTTGATACTAAACTTATAGGTTTGAAAGTTTCAAATCTAGCATAATCAATCATCAGGAGTAACAACCAATCTTACGAGGGCAATTTAGTATAAATAGAGGATCATACACTCTTAGTATCATGAGAGAAATATCCTATGCGTTTTTGTTTAGGCAAATCTCTAGCCAGGGTCATTTAGATGGAGAGAGAAAGAGTTCTCCGAAAGAATCCGATTAGAGTGAGATTCGAGGAGAAATCGTATGTGCCTGATAGTATTATGCTTGGTATATGGTCTTTGAGATATTAGATGGATGATGGACTATAGATATATGATAACTTATGATAGATATGTCAAATGGATTATATTCTCTTGTATCGTCCGGAGACTGCAACATAGTAGCTTAGTACGTCTGTAATCGATAATTCGAGTGAATTATTATAAGAGTTGATAATTCACCGAGTCAAAAAGAGTTTTGATATATATGACTCATAGCCAACTCGATATTGGCCCTAGAGAGTCACATACATATGGTAGATATTGCGATGAGTAGAGACTCAGATATGAGATATCCGTTGGAGCCCATACTTGATTGGATATCTAGTAAGCCATTGAATTATTGGATATTATGGATAATTTCCAATAAGAGCCAATGAGAGATTATTGAGTAAAATTTCATTAATCCAATATGCTTGGGTAGTTGGATGAAAATCTAGTATCAAATATGGTAGGATCCATCAGGATTAAGTTGATAGGGACCTCTATAAATATGAGGAAACCAAAGGGGTATAAGCTAGTCCCTCATTTGGCTGCCACCTTTTATTCTCCTCTCTTCCTCTCCTCCTCAACCGATAGCCCCAGTTTGGGGTGTGTGAATAGCAAGAAGGGTCGACCCCTTCTTGATTACGTGATATGTGTGGAGAGGTAGATCGGATAACAATTTAAGGAACGTCTTCACCGCATCTACCAAGTGGATTACCACTAAAGATGAGGACAATTGACCTCTTTCATCCACTTCTATAGATATTGAATTTTACAGGGATATACGATCTCTCTAGGTAACAAATCTATCATGATACGTGTAGTTTTCATTTTGCGTATCAATTTTCGCACGACGATGAAATCTTTTTCTATGGAAAATCTAAAAATTTTATTTTTTATTATTCTGTTACCATATGATACTCTGTCTAGGTTTCCTAATAGTAGTATCAGAGCTAGGTTGATTTGTGCGATGATTGGTTTTTAAATTACGTGTATCGATAAATTATGTATAATTATTTTTACACGATTTCTATGATTTTTTGTCATAGTTTTCAAATATGAAACTGCACCTCTTTTCTCTATTAAAAAGTGTTTTAGATAGACCTTTTGACATCAAAATTATTGACCCAAAAGAGGGAGAAAGGGTAGCAACTATTGTTGCCTTATAGGTTGGCCAATGGTTGTTTGCAGCCTTGGTCGAGAGCTCTAGAAGAGGCTCTCAGCCTCACCACGTATAGTAGATCGAGAACATCCATGCTACTATCAGCCTAGTAGGGTAGAACCCTTAAAACTAGGGATTCCTGGTAGCTATGGTTTCCTAGCTGCGTAGGTGTCCCTACGATCTGAGATTCCTGGCCACATGGGGTAAGCTGGTGAGCAGGGTTTCTTGGCTGCCCATGCATGCCCTGTAGCTAGGGATTTCTATCTGCAAACAGGTCCTTGGTGGCTAAGGTTTCCTAGCCACACAAAGTAGCCTTGTCGCCAAGGATTCTTGGTCGCAAGGGAGTCCCTAATGACTAGGGTTTCCCAAATAAATAAAGAGCTTCCTACATGTGGGGCACTCTGTAGGGTTCGCAAAATACTACATATAATTAATTAAATAATTTAATTAATTATTATTATCTAGTAGTCTTACATGATAATGTGTATATGTGATGTATGATGTTGATGGATAAGAATGGACCATATGATTATTATTATTATTATTGGGCCCTATAAGTTTTCATTTTTCTCATTTATTATTAGCCATACGTACCTGTGATTATATTGTAATTACATAAGAAGGTACGGTGGGAGCATGGAGATGACAATGAGACCCACAAGATCAAGACGGATGATCACGATGCATTAAGACATATTGAGATGCTGACAGAATCGATGAAGATGAGATGGATAATCACAAGGCATGAAGATACTACCAATACACACATAGATCGTGATGTAAGTAATTGAGCTCACTAACTCGAGCCTGATCATATTGGGTTATGGTCCATGATTATCTAGTATGATTGCTCATGTGATGTGTGATTTCTTATACACCTAATAGATATGTATATATATTTGTATACGACGTAGATATATATTAAATATGTATGTGTGTGACGTATAATATTAGGAGACTGAATAAAAATCTCCTCTCGCGGTAATATTAAGTCGGTAAGCGTGAGACAATTAGATTGACCTATGTAGCATTCTATCGTTATAGGGAGAAATCGATTCTCAACGTAGGTTGAGTTGATCGAGTCCCTCAAGGCTTACCTATATTATAATTTGAGATTTTGCTTATGATGTAGAAATGTCATCGGTGACTTGAGGACGTTGTATAATTGGTCGAGTCCCTTGAGGGCATATCATCGAATTAGACTCATCTTGTAACGATGATGATGACGTAACCGAACATTATGGTTAGTCGAGTCCTTCGAGACTATGATGGTTTGAAGGCCAAACAAGACGGAAATCATAAGAAGTTGTGATTGGCAAAAGTTGTCTATCTTTTCGTGATTGATCGAGTCCCTCGAGGTTATATATAGACGTTGATAAGATCCCGATCCCTACTAAAGATCCGTCGAGAGTCTCCGATTCACATATTGAAGGAGGGAGTTGTGTGTTTCGTAAGAAAATAGTAGTAGATTAAGATAGAAGTTTATATCTTAATTATTTATTTTTTTACAAAATCTATATGTTATTTATTATATTAAATCTTTATTTTCAGAAAATATTGTTTGTAAATTCCTTACATACAATACTTCGTATCAACTAGTCCAAACTATATAGATCAACGAGCATTCTCACATAAGAGACAATTATAAGTTAATAAAGTCAATACCATCGTACTTCTTCAAATCAACAAGGCTCTCTACAATTATAGCAATCATTAATTATAATAAAGTTGTAATAACTCGATTGACATGTCTTCTAGGGCAAGAAAGCACTCGAACAGTCCAATACAATCAAAATGAATCATTTATACATAATCCATCCTTTAAAGTTATATAAGCATTCAAGGCAAGAAAAGCTTTCCTTTTGCAAGTGTAAGCCTATAATATAAGAGCATACAATCATCAATGCAATCAAAGCGTCCTCCTTATGCATGATACATAAATCCAAGGTAAGAAAAGTATCTAGATATAATTAAAGTATTATATATATATATATATATATATATATATATATATATATATATAGCATCCACCTAAGACCTTAAAATAATATTTAATATGTCAAAAATGATTAAAAATTTTACTTTATACATGATACATCCGTTTAAATAAAAAAACATACGAAGCATGTAACAAGATGATGGTGTCCCTTTGCATACAACCTATTTGGCAAGAAAGAAAAAGCATATGATACGATAAAGGATATGAATTTTTTTTTACGCTCGAGAAATTTTTTCTTAATTAATAAATTTCTTTTTTCCTCTCTTGGACTTAATAATACTTAAAAAATAAATCACATCTAATCAATCTTATCATATTAAATTGATGATCAATATTGATATTATCAAATGATAATTATCTGAATATTGATATTTTTAACATGTGTTTTTTTTTTTTGGGAACCATTTCTCATAACGATCCAATTGAGAAATAGAGAACCAAATACTAAAAGCTCATTCGAAGTTTCCTATAATATTTATTTTCTTATTGGTAACTAATTTATATCTAATTAATAGACATCTTAATCTGAATTAGTCAAATCGGGTAAGTAGTTTGGATTCAATTACTTACTCGCGCGGGTACCAAAAGCTGCGTCGGATTCACATCAAGCATTGCAAGGATCCATCCAATCATCCATTCGTACATATACGGTTCCTCGAGAATCAGACGGCTGTAAATTGCACCTGTACTAATGGACGGTCGTGTCGTGCGAACTGTATAGTTCCAATTTCACACGAGTGCTATAGAGGATCCAGATTCCCAAAGCGACACGCATGAACTCGCCGACTCCTGATGTGCTTCGGACCAACTTTGGTCTGGATGCAACCCAACTGCCGGGCCGAGAGTACTATATATACACATTGCCGCGCGCATTGTTTCGTATCGTCTCGGGTGTTGGATTAGGGCTTCCTCGGTTGGCAAGTCGCAAGCGAAACCCGCGACGATGGAGCAGATCACCGAGGGCGTCAACAATCTCAGCGTCGCTGCCGATTCCTTCAAGGAGAACCGGATCCTAGTCTCCAATACGAAGAAGCCCCTCTTCTTCTACGTCAATCTCGCCAAGGTGCCCGACGCCCCCCCTGTTCTTTGATCGATTTCGCACCCTCACCCTAATCTTTTCACTTAATGAGCAAGAAGTTTCCCGCTTCACTAGCGCTACGTTCCCTCTTGGGGTTTAGGGTTCTTGGTCTTTTAGGTTTCGTGTGCTTATAGTTTGTGCGTCTGTCATCCGTACTGTTTCTTGATTATGATGTTATACTTTTGGTTGCAGAGGTACATGCAGCAATACGATGAAGCAGAGCTTTCGGCTCTTGGAATGGGTACCGTTTCTTTGCCCTCTGGTTATATCACTCTTATGTGATGCTGTCTATAACTTTGTTTGTTTGTGTTATATATCTTCTCTTGCATGAATAAGCACTTGTCAAGTTTATTTTTTTGGCCTCATCTCTTGGTAAATTCTTTTTATCCTGTAGTTATCTTTTAGTAGATGGGCTTATTTATGTCTAACTGGTGAAATGTAATGATGAAACATTCATGAAAATAAAAATAAAAATAGCTAAAGTACGCCGTAATTTGTAGTTTTTTGTGTGTTGAAATCAAGTTCTTTTAAGAGATTATGGAGCGTCATTTATTTGGTTATTGGTTCCCATTGTATAAAATTTGAGTATTGCTTATGAAAGACTTTGAAATGTGATCACTTGTTGATTTCAGATTACATGTGTCTTCGTTCAGTAGCTTCAGTTCCTTTCTTTTTTCCTTTTCTTGAGGCTGTGACTTCATGCTAAGTCTCTGTGCAAGTTTACACATTGAGTTCCTCCATTTATGGCTTCATTGGTATTTTTGTACGCTTTTTTGTAATTTTCAACAATAATGGGTATCTTTGTTTAAAACCTGGCTATGAGAATCAGCTGGTCAATGTGTATTCTTCGATGGAGAGAACTTGCAGCTTGTAGTTTTAACCCAAAAAAAATTAGCAGAGTTATTGTCATGTAAAACTTAATGTTCTTGTTTTATAATTATCGTTCTTTTGTTTACTGCATTAAAATGTTAGATTTATTCATCAATCTTACTTATTATTGTAAATTTTCTTCCTCATGGTCAATCTTCTATACTATTATAGCACTGTTATGTTTTCTTGCATATCTCAGTATGAGGAGAGGGATGTTGGTTTTGGTTTCTTATAGATTTAGATTTCTAAAAATTTTCTGTTCTCTTTAGACAGTAACTATATTTCTGACTTTTGTTTGAGGAAGCAATTTCATGGAATATAATGAGGAGATTGACTTACTTTGAAATCACGAAAAGTCTCCAAAAATCTAGGAGGATTTCAAACATTGATTTAATGTTTGAATGTGAAGTTAACTTATTCAGATTTAATGTTTGAATGTGAAGTTAACTTATTCAGATTTTATGTTGAGTAAATACATAGAACATTTGAGTATTCTATGAGGCTGAGAGTTTTGCACAGTATCAGGCAGCATAAACTTTTGACTGTTCTTATATATTATGATCTTGTGCAGATTATTCAGTGTTGTTTGAATTTTTGTCTAAGATTATTGTGGTATTTATCATGCTTTTACAACTAACTCTTTTGTTTTTTGTTTTACATTGACATGTTCCATAAATGAGGCTCTACTTGCATGTACATGCTTGTAAGAATATATTGTCAAATGCATATGCTATGTCTCATAAAAATTGCCCTGCACGGAGGTTGTGATGATGGACTAGATTTTGTAGTAGCTATATTACATTAAGGAAATCTAGAATGTGGTATCCACTTTTGTGAGCAATCTCAAATAAGAGGACTCTTACAAACAGGAAACTAGTATAATAACTTGGACACAGTATATATCAACTATGTGGTCTTAACTATCTATTCAGGCCCAAAGCATTAGCCGTTTGCTGTTCCAGTCATAAAACAATCAATTTCATCTTTGTATCCCCATGTTTACATTCTATCATCAGGAACTTATGGAATATTCATGACATTAGCTTTCGTGTCAGGCCCCAGGTTGAGGAAAATAAGACCAAGAACTGTTATAGGAGCTTAAAAGCCTCTTCATTTTGCTTCAGTCATGCTTTTGTTTGAACCATTTCTATATGCTTCACTGTTGTATTGAACTATTCTGTTTCACACTAAATGCAGCATTACAATTATGGAATATGCTGTTTTAGTACTTCTTTTAGCAGAGTTGCCCCCACTGAGCTTTGCGCTTGTGCCTGAAAATCCTCTAGTCCTAGACATGTGCAGAGCTTTCTAATTCCATAATGATTCACTTTTAGCAATTTTCATATTCCAAGGATGGCTTAATAACGATTACTTTGACTTAACAGCCATCTCAACTGTGGTCACCATTGCGGAGATTCTTAAAAACAATGGCCTTGCGGTTGAGAAGAGTAAGATTTTATATTGTTATCCGACCTGTTAGATTATGTATTTGAAGTCTACCACACACATTATCTAACTATTATTTTTGTTAAAAAAACCTTCAGAGATCATGACATCGATGGTTGATGTGGAGGATGAGGCCAGGGGACGGCTGTTGCAGAAAGCAAGGGTAAAGACTTGATTAGATTAAAATGATATACAGTAGTGTTTGACCTGAGCCTCTTCTCTTCTGCAGATTGAGATATTGCTGGGAAAGACTGAAAACTTTGATGAATTAATGGCTGCAGCCACACAGAGACGTGATGGAGATGGTGAGCAGCATTAAAATGAAGTCTTGCTTTGTTTTCGGATTGGCAGACAGTGTTTGGTGATTTCATGGGCTATTCCCATGAATCAAAGAGCAGCATTATTTGTTCTCCAACTCTCCGTGTATGATTCTAGGTTGTAGTGTTTTTTGTTGGAATGGAATATGTGAACCAAAACTGAACATAAAGGTCCATTTTCATTGCAAACGATGGTTTCTCTCATCCACTATATGGCAACACATTGTTCTGACCTGTGATAGCATCTTGAAACAGAGATATCTGACCTGTGAAATTATTTTTTGCTTATAAAAAATATGACAAGGTAGGGTGTTGAATGATGAATTGCAATTTTAATCTTTCAAGGTGTCATTAAATTTAGCAACCACATATTGTGGGGCATATTGCAAGTCGATGTGAGGAATAATAGCTAATGACAACCATATATAAAGCATAAAGATATATTTTGCTTGTTGTAGTCTAGTGGTCAAGTGAACATCCTAAAGGTCGACAAATGCTTTAAGATGTTCAAGCAGTCAAAGTTATCTCCTAAATTTGCAGAGGAAAAAAACAAATAATTTAGATCCTCTCGGGGATCCAATTAACATCTGGTGTCTCGATCATCCAATCCAATTGATGGACGGTGACAAGTGCACTTATCATAAATGACCGATAAAGATGTACCTGATTCCTGTGAATTCAAGAGGAACTCAACAGTGATGAGGATCTATCTAGTATCTGCGGTCTACTGAACCTGCTATAATGAACATATCTCAATGTTTTCTTGTATCGGAAAATAACATCCACATCATGAATTCATCATAACGATTACAAGTTCCCAACCAAGTCGAACAACTACAAATCTAAGTTACAAAATTGATTATCAAATGCAATCGGTCAAGGCCACAAGGCAGCAAGATAGATTTTGTCCATGATATCTAATGAAACAAGAAAAGGATGTCATTCGCCACTGATGCATTGAACTCGCAGTAATCTGTATCTCTTTAATAACTCCCAACAATTTTACTGCTCCTCATGCATTTCAAAGTGCCATTGTCTAATGTTTCTTTTTTGAAGATTTCTTAAGGGATTTCTTTTTTGGCTTCAGTTTACTTGCTGCTGAAGATGTCTTGTGTTCCTTTTCCATCTTCCTCTGCTTTTCTTTCTTTACGTTGAACATTGTAACAGCCTGTTTCACAAATATATATATATATGACATAAAGAAAGATCCTTGGCAGAAGTAAATAAACTGAACATGGATGTACAAATAAGAAATCTTGCCTTGTTGACATCGAGCATGCCATGAGAGCTTTTGTTCATCAGCTGGTCAAGAATTTTTGCTGTTTGTTGTTTTTCTTGTGAGCCCATCCCTTTTCCCTCCACAACAGGGAGAAACTACACAAAAGGAACACAATCAACAAACATCACTAGCATACAATACTTTTCTAGAAAGAACGACCAAGCAAGAAAGACGACCGAGCAAGTACCAACCTTACGATACTTCCCGGCATGCTTGGCAGGTTTTTCTCCAGGCAATTTTTTGTCAAATTTCCCACCACTTGCTGTTGCTGTCGCTGCCATACCAGCAACATTCTGGAGCTCTTCTTTGCTAGCTTTCTTTGGTGCCTCTCCATGGGTTCCTGTGATGGGCAATGCTGTGGCAGCAAGCTGAACATGACTGCAATGGAAGAATGAAGGTACAGGTAAATAGATACAATAGCTAGATGTTCGTCTCTTCTCAGTATATTATTTTGCATATTTGGTGCAGAAATGAATGACAGCTTGTAAAAAAAAAAATCAAAAGTTTACCGAAAACAAAGACAACCTTGGCAAGGCTCCAGCTTTTGCAGCTTGCTTTAAATTCTGCAGCCGGTTCTTCTCTTGCTTTTCAACCCGTTGCTTCTTTTCAGCCTTCCTTTTGCTGAAGGGATCTTCTCCTGGTTCTGCAATGTGAGAAGTTCTGATTACCAGGAAATGAAGTAATCATACCAAATTACCCCCAACTTCCTGCTTGGCCGATTTAACCAAAAAATAGGTTTTTCATACTACATGATGCTTCAACCACTTAATAACTGAAGGGAGAAGTAACCAGTACTGATGCAAAAACAAACTACCTGAAAATGGAAGCAAGTTTGTTCAACACAAGTGCAAAATGATGACCAAACACAGTAGTGTCACGGTCATGGTTTGAAATTTCAGTAAGAAAAAAATGTTGCCCGACACTCCTGTAGGCACATTTCCTGGACTTTTATAGGGAGTGTCAACTGCAGACATGATCCGAGCATTAAACATGGATGCGGATCTAATATAAAACACATGGATTCAGCCTCAAAGGGTCTAATCTAGAACAGGACTACGAGATACAAGTCAGTGACCAAATTATTTAAAGATACATTTTCAATATTTAAACATGCCGCTATGGCAATCTAATATATAGGCTTTCTATTTTAAACCTATACCTCAAGCTAAACTTTCAACCTACGAAGAGCCTAAAGAACCAAATAGTTTTACATAATTTGGCTCATTCAAGATCGCTTGACATGGACAGAGTATAATTAACACAACCCAGAATTATTAGCCAGATCAATTTTCTGGTTGATTATTCTCGAACAAATTGGGTTAAATGTCAACCAGTTTACAACCCAAACCCATAAAATCTCAAGCATAAGTGGCTAGATTTTTCTCATATTTTTACCAAGCTGATGCATCAGGTCAAGAAATCCAGCACTAGTTGTATGATATGTGGTTTTAAATAGAAAATACCAAAGTAATGCATCCTTAGAACATTCAACTTAAGCCTTTAGGTCTGAAAAATGAAAAAAATATTACCACAAATGATATGCATCCACAAGTTATACTAAGTATGCTTGACCATAACCGGTTACTCTTTTTAACATTACCCATGATAGTTGGTACGATTTTCATTTCCTAATCAGCATTATTTTAACTTAACAACTTGCTTATTATCCGAAGTATGCTTTACCATAACCGGTTACTCTTATTAACAATACCCACGATAGTTGGTAAGAGTTTCATTTCCTAATCAGCATTATTCTAACTTAACAACTTGCTTGTATATGACTTCTGAACTATTGGTAATTACACCTACAAAAAGAAGTCAGGTACATATGCATAAATAGTCATCATTGTTAGTCTAGGTGGCCCAGAGAAATGGTTTTTACAGCATATGCCAAACAAGAGGCTGCATATGCAATGACAAATACCTGTGCAGACACTTATGATATATGCTACTTATAGAGCTACAATACCTAAGCAGTTGTAGGCTATCCACGAGCATTTAAATACTACTGCATATGTGCTCTACGTTTCATCCTCTATTATTTTTCTACTATTTACAATTTGAATCCTATAAAATGAAGTCCATGGAAAAATAATTTTACCCACATACATAAATGAGGATAAAAATATCATCGCATGTGTTCTTAATTAAACCATATTTAATTTTTATCCACTCGCAATTTAAACTTCGTTGTCTATGCACTTCTTTGTACTTGGTTATAAATTATTCACCGTATTTTGAACTGTGTAGGCCTTCATATATGGCTGCATAATGCACATGTGCTGGATGATACCTCAACTGCCAGCATGTTGTTCACTATTAGAGCATTGGATGCCATTTCAAAGCTTCCATCACTACGGAGCAAATGTTCTCCTTTCGTATGATTTAGACAAGTAAAAGTTTGTATGAGATCTCACTAGAGTCAATTTACCCAAAAAGACTAATCTCTTTGCAACTAGAGATTCTACAAAGAAAAAACCAGTTGTGACAAGATCCATGTAAGGCAAACCATTACCATCTGATAGTTTGGCTTCGATGATTGGTATGTCTTTATCATCATTTACACGATCATAGCCATGACGTCTCTTCCAAGTACCAGTTTGTTCATCAAAAACACGCTTGTCCTTTTTGTGCTTCTTTATCCCTGCAAGAACGATTGACAAGCCAGATGAGTACATCCCACTAGATGAAATTAGTGGCATGTCTGTAAGGGAAAATAAAACAATTTGATAGCACAATCAGTCCACTTTGGAACATGAAAGGTTCTGTTAAATTGACCTTTCATTTTGGCAAACAACTCCCACTTTGTAGGAGGCTTAGGCTTCGGAAGCTGTAAAGAAACAAAGCTGAATCAGTGTCATCAAATAAATATGCAACACTAGAATTAAATTGTAGATTTGCAGATGATGCATGGAACTGTTTGTAGGAAATGAATATGAATCCACAACAGCAACCATTATATGTAGTTATTTGTTAGAGACTACCATGTAGTTTCAGAACAATGGAACAAGTTTAAATAAACAAATCAAAGCAGCATGCCTTAACTCTTAAGCTCGATAGACTTCATAATCATTAGGCTGTGCTAAAAGAATCAATGACTTAAAGGCTAAAGCAAAAGGCAAGGGGCAAACAAGAATAACTTATTAGCATTAGGTACCAGTGTTTGGAAGGAAGACTAGATATGATACCAAGAATATGGCCTCAGAGACACATTACAAATAAACCACTGAATCCTAACGATTGTGTAATGATCAGAAACAAATCAAAGTGAAGCAATAATGTGATAACGGCATTCCATGCATCTGCAGCATCTATCCACAATTGGAAACAGAAAAATCAAGCTGCTTCGGTGCTTCCTGATTATTGCTACACCACATTATATGAAATAGTTGTTCCTGGATCTAGGTTACATAACTCATCATCCAAATCTTATGGGCCAAAATATTTTATGTTTTTTATTTGCCTATCATTCATATTTTAAAAGAAAACAATATGTATTTTGCTTCGGATTCTTCAAAAAAAAAAAATAATGACATAAACATGCCCACTTTAGGAAATCCATCACACAACGCAAAATATAAGCAGAATGAAAACGCAAGAAGCAGCAAAGGGTGACGAAGCATACATGCTTCTCCCTCGGAAGCGCGGTAGTTGGCGGGGGCAGCCGAACGATGGGACCATCACGGTCATCGGTCGACGGAAGGGCGAAAACAGCATTGGCTATGGCTTGGACCAGTTCCGTGCCCTTCTCCAGGCACGCCCTCGTCAGCTCCTGCCTAATCATCACAACAAAGACAAGTAATCGAACTCAGATAACAGCAACAGATGCAACGGAAACGTTCATACTTCAAACAGCACGGAGCAAAAGTTTAGGGTTTTAGCGTGGCTTAGAAACTAATCCAGGACGCAATTCGCAAAAAGGCTTGGCTACAAGTACCGGAGCGAAGGATGACCGTCACAAACCTAGAGGAGGGGACGGATTCAAAGTGGTGGGTAGGATCGAACGCCATGAGGTTGCCCAAATCCATGATACTTCTCCACCACCAGAAGCTCTGCCGTCGTCTACAGAAGCCCTGTCTCTCAAAAGATATTAGGACTTCGCGGTCGCAGAAAAAGAGAGGCGTGCATATTAGGACTGCGAAATCAAGTCGGATCCGGGTAAATCCCATTCGCTCGAAATCCGACAGAATGTAAATTACAATATTTATTTGTTTTTAATTTCTAACTACTATTTCAAGTATTTTTAATTATAAATAATTAAATATTAAGAGATATACTTCAATTATTTTAGTAAATCAAACAAGTAAAATAAATCAAATTTAAAAAAAATATTTTTAAAGTTATAAACAATTGAACTTTAATTGAAATGGTTCCAGATCAAACCTACCTTACTTTAATTGAACCAAGTAACCAAACCAGAAACAGATTCAATTCAGATCAGCCCTATAATAGTTTAATTCAAATATATCTTAACACCCCAATCCGCAACAACTTCAGTTGTGTAGCTACAATTAAATACAAGAATAAGACAGTTGATGCAAGATTTTGATGAATGCCAATACCACAAAGGAATTTATAAGATGATTCATGAGATCTTATCAGAGAATTAACAAAAGAACATTATAAATGATCAATATAAGCATCCAAATGCACCACTCTTGGGTTCCTAAGGCACTTGAGATAACCAAATCGGAAGAAAAATTCAAGGGGACGAATGCAGAGAAGTAGATGCTTTAACAAAATCGGAGATAGAAAATACAGGAAATAAATATCTTTGAATCCAACAGATATTACAACCACGCAAGAACGAGGCGGAGGTGCGAGAGAAAATAAAACAAATTAGGTTTTCTACAGACACAAGAGAAACACGGCGCTACGCAGGGCTGCCTGAATCGACAAGAACAAGAAGAAGAACAGAATGCATAGATTAAAAGAGAAAGAAACGTGGTAAACCCCGAAACCAAATCGAATGATAAGTCTCTATCTTCTCCAGTATTGTTCCACCGAGGAGAAATCACATGATAAGTCTCTATCTTCTCCAGTATTGTTCCACCGCTTGCAGTTGATTCACCATATTGTTCCACCGAGCTAAAGAGACAAGGCCTTACAGGAGCCTCTTAAGTTTCTTGTCTTCGAGGTGCCTTTTGAATTTCACCTTGTGTATGGGCAATACCTCAAGGGTTCATCATATCCTAATGATGTGCTACATTAGATGTCGCCAAGTGTAGGGCCGGTAAACCCTTGTCTCTCAACTGGGGGGACTGATGAGGCCACATTAGTTAAAGAGTTGGAAAGCTAATAAAAGTCTCCAAACCTCCTCTCCTCAAAGAATATTTTAGGGTTACCCCAAAGGATAAAACAAGGCCCACTGGTTGCCTAACGATGTGCTTCATCACCCACTAAATATCTTCACATTAAAACACGTATATTAATTGATACATGAAACTTTGTGCGAGCATACTCATTGTTGGGCACTACCAATCTCCGTCCTCTCGTGCCTTTATCAAACATAATCCCTATGATAGACAGACGACAGAAACAACTTAACTCACCAACATTTATAAGAAGCCACCCCAAAATATTTTGCTTATACTCCATTACCAGTAACATCATTCAAGAAATGTCTCTTGAAGGCTGTTTGGCAGTTTCTTGGGGTTATTTCACTAACTATAACCATGAGACCCTCTCAAAGCCTATAAACTAACGCAAAAGCAGGGTCTTGACCCTCGTTCCACAGAACAATTGAACAAAAGGGCAAACCTTAATATTCACAAAAATTGAACACATACAACATCAAATATACAGAAAAAGAATGATCAACGTAATAAAAATGCCAATTTTACGCGACAGATGGTCGATTGCTCACAGCGACCATCGCCCCTCAAACGAAGGGGCGGTAAGTGAGGATGAGAAAGGAGTCTGCAGTTAGATGGCGGAGGGAGGCCATCCCAGAAAAAGGAGAGAGTCGTGGTCGAAGGGGAGAAGCAATGAGAAGATCGTACCAGAGGGAGGCGGCTGGGCTTCAACGGCCGGATCTCGACGGGGGCAACGGCAACGGAGGCAGAGACGACAGCAGAGACTTAAGAATAACCAAGGGAGGCCGTTGGACGTTAAAGGCCAGTCAAGAGCACCGGAAGGCGGTGGGCAATGACCGGATTGACGGATCTCGTCGGCGGCGGGGGACTTGGCTTGCTTTGCTAGGGCTCGCCGTTCGGGTCGGACTTTAAGGAATCCATCGTTTTCGACGACTCTGTAATTTATAGCTAGTAAACTCGAGTCGACTCGGGAAACTCGATCTTGACTCGTGCCTCGGTATGCATCCGAGTCCACAATGGGGTCAGCTCGTAGCTTTGATTTGGACCGTAGAATCGCTTGTCCCTACGATCCTACGGTACAGATCGCGACATTAATAACAAACACTGCACAAAAATGAACCTAATGGTCCATCGACCACAGAATCACCCGCGAGTTGACTCGGCTACTTGACACCTAAGCGGCAAATCCCAGAAACCCAACAGGGGAGGGAGACTTGGGTGAGGTCACATGAATGAAAGTGCAAAAGCATGTGTGCAAATCCCAAAAACCCAAAAGCTTGTGTTGACAAGCCACCCATCACTCGTGACCATAACTATGTGCGAGCATAATTAGGAATAATATATTTGTTAGACATTAAAATCTAAGGGGTGGATGCTATGAATAATAAATCTAGGCAGCACGAAGTAAGAATTTTTGAAGAAAAAATTAAGTACACCTTGTTAAAACTTTGAGTTCCCTCTTCATAGTGCTTAGAGTTAGTCCTAAGAGAGGTGCGTGAGAGATTACTCGTAAAAGAGTGACATGTAAAGATTATCTCTGAAAAAGAGAAAGTGTTGTAAGCGGGTAGTTGGTCTTCGCCCATTGAAGAAAGATCGATAGTGGATGTCAATGACCTCAACGGAGGAGGAATCGGGAGTGGATGTACGTCACGATGATCGAACCACTATAAATTAGTTTACATTTCTGTTTACTATTTACCTAAATTACTTTAGCTGTACACTCTTATGAACGTTTTTAAAGTTAAATTCTTTTTTATACAATTTTATCGTTCAAAGATTCCTAACTCGACGTAATTTTTACGTACTCACTAGTTCACCCTCTTCTTAGTGCCGACTCGATCATAATAATTATGATAAAAGAAGTTCACGTGTATAGTTATTAGAAAAGATATATAATAAATAATTTAATTCATAAAAAAATAAGTATAACTCTCTTATAGAATTATTAATATATTTAAAAATTAATTAAATTAACAATATTGTTTTATATAGAACTAAACACGCTGCAAGTGACCTATATTAGCTTACGGTTTGTCGGTGTTATTGAGACATCCATTAATATATTACCAGCAGCAGATTTTGGATGTACAATAATAATAAATACATAAAGATTAAATGGTTAAATAATCAAGTATCACATCGTTTACAACGGTCAAAGTCAACCAGCCGAGTTCCACGTTTCGAAGTCCATACGGGCTTCCCACCTCTTCCGGTGCTCCGAGAGCTCCCCGGCCTTACCGTGTTCCTACGGTCGCGCCGTCACTGACATGCCTCGTAATCCGTTCCTCACACGTAAACCACGTACTGAAGACTCGGAAGCAGTCTCGCTGCTATCTCCAAGTAGCACCACTATTACTAGTTCCTCCTACGAGTACGGATAACCTGCTAATCTTGTTGGCTGTACTGATGCCCTTTTCGTGGAGCCCACGAGGATTTCCAATGAAAAATCGCGTAGGTGAGATGGTCGGCGTACGCCCTGTGCGAAAAGAAAAGTTCCGCCCGCCATCCGAGGTGGTGACGATCGGACTTCCGGGCCCCACCAAATAGCCGAGGCAACGGCCGTTCGCGCGAAGGGCGGACGGTCAGTGCGAAGGCGGCATCCCCAACGTTGTCGGGAAGGAACGGCAAATTACGCCATGGAAAATACGTGTGGACTGGGGTGGCGACGAACCCGTCGCGCCACCACCGATGGTGGGTGGAGGGCTACGGCGTCGCATGGACGACCGTTCGATCCTTGCTACACGGCCTTGATCGGACCTCCATGAATGTCAACAGGGACAAATATTCCAAAATCGTAGGCCGGGCTTTAATTAAGAAGAACCCTTCTCACTCTCGTCACCGGTCGTTTCCCCACCGTTGTTTCCTTCGGCGTCCTCTCCTATTCTCCTGTGGTATTGGGAGCGCTCTGCCAATGCTATAAATAACCCTCCCACCGCCTCGCCTCCAACTCGCACTTGACCGCAGCGTATGTCAGCGGCCCAGCGTCCCGCACTCCTCTTCCGTAGCTTTCGCCCTCCACTCCCATCTCCTTGTCTCCAGTGAGATGAACCCCAACTCCAACTGGTAATAGTTGTTGTTGTAGTCGTAGAATTCCCTTCCCCTGCCACATCGAGCCGAAGGAGCTTGCTTTCCTTCCCTTCGATTCTGCCTAAATTTGGGATTTTGTCGACCCTTTTCGCCTAAAGGAGCCACCTTGAGAATTATTCTTTGGTTGGTGTAATTTTCCCCCACATAACAAGAGATGGGCCTCAAAGGATTCCTTGAAGGAGGCATCGCCTCGATCGTCGCCGGATGCTCCACCCATCCTCTCGACCTCATAAAGGTCCGCATGCAGCTCCAAGGCGAGGCCATCAGCCCCTCCGTCTCCGCCCTTCGTCCCGCTGTCGCTCTTCACGGGGCCACCGGCATGACCACCCTCCGCCACCATCATCCTGCCCTGACCCCGCCACGGCGCCCCGGCCCGATCGCGGTGGGCGCGCAGATCCTCCGTGCTGAGGGTCCCGCGGGGCTCTTCTCCGGGGTCTCGGCCACCCTCCTCCGACAGACCCTCTACTCCACCACGCGCATGGGCCTCTACGACATGCTGAAGAAGCGCTGGTCCGCGCCCGGTGACGGCGGGTCCATCCCGCTCCACCGCAAGGTTGCCGCTGGCCTCATCGCCGGGGGCATCGGCGCCGCGGTCGGCAACCCCGCCGACGTGGCCATGGTCCGGATGCAGGCCGATGGGCGGCTCCCACCAGCGGAACGCCGGAACTACCGGAGCGTGCTCGACGCCATCGGGCGGATGGTCCGGCAGGAAGGAGTGGGGAGCCTGTGGCGGGGGTCGTCGCTGACGGTGAACCGGGCGATGATCGTGACAGCGTCGCAGCTGGCGACGTACGACCAGGCGAAGGAAGCGATCCTTCGGCGGCGCGGGGCAGGGGCCGACGGGCTGGGGACACACGTGGCGGCAAGCTTCGCGGCGGGGCTGGTGGCGTCGGCGGCGTCGAACCCTGTGGACGTCGTGAAGACACGGGTGATGAACATGAAGGTGGATAAAGGGGCGGCGGCGCCCTACGCCGGGGCGGTGGACTGCGCCCTCAAGACGGTGCGGGCGGAGGGACCAATGGCGCTGTACAAGGGTTTCGTGCCCACCGTGTCCCGTCAAGGCCCCTTCACCGTCGTCCTCTTCGTCACGCTCGAGCAGGTGCGCAAGCTGCTCAAGGACGTCTGACCGCCACTCGCTGGTCTCAAACGCCCGACCGATACGCCACAGTTACTTCCATGAACGGCTCTGATGATGACGACGACAAATTGGACAGATTATTCCAAGTATTATTTACAGCTCCATACGAATACTACAAATTTGTGTGTGTTCCTATGTTTTATGATGTCATGCAAAAGCGTGTAATACAGATTCGTTCTACAGGACCATAAAGAAATGGTCAAACAAGAAAAGAAGTGACGTCAATGGAAGAGAATGCATTAAAAGCAGTGAATGCATTAAAAATGTTACTTACGTCTCAATAATTTATGCCGATAAACCACAGAAATAAGCTTTGTGTTTTAGCGAAAGGAATGTCCCTTACAAAAAGAACCTCTTTTGTTCATTAATAATGCAGCACGAGTTTGCAATCGCAGAAGAAAGACCAGTCTGTGTTTGGTGGTTTGACTAAGACATGCAATCTAAGTGGTGTGTAGGCCCCATGTTTGGTGAGAAGGAAGCGTGTTCCCTGACCCGGCCATGACAGGCAAGCTCGACGCAGCCGTTGTTGGTGTGCGTGGGCCTAACTCTCGGCTCACGCAGTCACCAAATTTCCCCTCTCCGACGCGGCCGTGTTCCTCGCCTTCCGCCACGCCACCATAGAGAATGTGGTGGGACGAAGAATTCCGAGAAGAAGAAGAAGAAGAAGCGGAGGAAGAGGAGCAGCGAGAATCTCCGGTCGATTTCGATTTCTTCTCCCTCCTGTCCAAGCCAAAGGTGACTCTAAATCTACCTCCTCCTCCGTTGTCATTTATGGGATTTGTTGGTTAGAAATCAAGCCATCGTGTTAACTCGTGGTCGATTCTTTGGTTGATAGACATTTGGGACCCTTTTTTTGGTATATTGTTTGTTCTAGGCTACTTTCTGGGAGATTTGGGATCTTCTAGGGTTTTGTTTAGAGGTAAATGGTTCATTTGCCTACTTCACTGGGGGAAAGATATATTTTTTTTTCCATAAAAGTAGAAGTTTTTGCTTCAGTGATTGTTTATGATGTGAAATTGGAGGAAAAAAAATGTGTTTCTATTACCATTATTTTAGTTTGCCCCAAATCTGAAATATACTGCCGGTGAATGGTAGCTCTTATTGAACAGTCGTCCTAATACATGAAATCGATTGCGGTTTAGGCTTAATGAAGTGTAGCTTTTGAATGTGTTTAATACATGAAAAAAATGTAGCTTATTAGGCGATTGTTTAATACATGAAATTGGAGGAAAAAAAATGTGTTTCTATTACCATTATTTTAGTTTGCCCCAAATCTGAAATATACTGCAGGTGAATGGTAGCTCTTATTGAATAGTCGTGCTAATACATGAAATCGATTGCGGTTTAGGCTTATTGAAGTGTAGCTTTTGAATGTGTTTAATACATGAAAAAAATGTAGCGTATTCAGCAATTGTTTAATACATGAAATTGGAGGAAAAAGATGTGTTTCTATTACCATTGTTGTAGTTTGCCCCAAATCTGAAATATACTGCCGTGAATGGTAGCTCTTATTGAAGTGTAGCTTTTGAATCTAGCAAGTTTGGGCTGCAGTGGCAGTGCAAAATGTGTTTCTATTGCTATTATTTTTGTTGTTTGATGCTGTAGAATGTAAATTATGCCAATATTTACTCATCAATGTTCTGGTTGAACTCCTTTTTTAGATAAAGATATGCCCAACTTTATTTAATACTCATCCATATCTCAAGTTGAGAAGTTGCAACAGGTTCTGGTCATGCTCAGAATCACAAAATGCCCAGTGACTGTTTTAGTTATCGTTCATGAGGATTTCTTTCTTCATTTCCTTTTTCTTTTCCCTAAACTTTTGGCCACAATTCCTATTCTGTTTGGCATGACTGATACCTTAGCGCAGGTAGCCTGTGATGTTTCCTGAAGCTGCTATAGTATATCTATCTTTCTTTGACACATCTAGTACCCCTTTTTCAGTCTTTCATGGAATGCTTTCACTTTCTGTAGGTCTTTACCAGAAATTTTCTGAATCATGGTAGATTGAAGAAGAAAAAGAAAATAGAGAGGTTGTTAAATGCATACACTTAAGAATGTCCCCTTCAGGTTATGGAGCAATACGTCACCAGTCGATTGAAATGAAACTGTAAATAGGCTTCAAAACTTGTAATACTTAGACCTTGTACATCCAATTTCAATATGTAAATTATGCTGGCTATTTAACCAAACAAAAGAGTTTTTCCGGACTGGAGTTTGAACAAATCTTTTATGCCTGCTCCCCTTTTTGAGGTCGGAGTGGATTGGTCTGACGAGCCAAGTACAAATGTTACCATCCCTTATGGCGAAATCTTTGATTTTTGATAAATTATGTAAATTTCATGGGCTAAATGTCCATAATTGTTAAATATATGTATATATCTGTACACGTTGCTCATCAAGCATTTTTAATTGTTTATTGCTCAGCACATCAGAATCTATGCAAGACCATAGTATTATGACCTTTTTGTTTGGTACAGAAAACAATTATAATCTTTTAAGTGACTAGTGATGTGCCAGAATAGGTGTATCAACCATAGGACATCTTATATACGAAGAAGTTTTCAAATGTTTATTTTTATTTATGCACCATAAGATTTTTCTCTAATTTGATTTCACTTTGTTATCTGTGTCATTGTTCCTTGTGAATCATAATCTTTTGTGATTAGTGATATTCTTGAATAGGAGTATCTACTGTAGGATGTCTTATATGCTAAGAAGTTCTCGAATGTTTATTTTATTTATTTTGTTTCTTTTAGTATTATTACTATTATTTGTCAATACTTGCTTTTGTCTTCAATAAATTGACATAAGTATGCCCATTATTAATTTCTTGTACTAACATTGATGTTGTTTCTTCATGTCTAGGATTACTACAAGATACTGGAAGTTGATTATGATGCTACTGAAGAAATAATCCGTTCCAACTATATTCGTCTGGCATTGGTTTGTAATATCTAATAGATCTTTTAACTTCCTATGGACGTTGAGCATGTAAATTTAGCATTCTGTTATTTAAGCATGACCTTGTGTTAGATAAAGACCCAGTGGTCAACAATTCCATTTCTTGGCCTTGGTTAAAAGTAAAAAGAAAAAAGAACTGGATTGTAAAACCTTTTGGGTAACAATCTTTTTTCTTCGCATTCTTTTATGAAGCTTATTTGGTAGCAATGTCATAGAGCTTATTTGGTGCATCTCTATTTTTTACTGTGGAAACACGTTTTAGATGTCATGGAGAATAGTGAATTCATATATGAATTGTCTAATTACAGCAGAAAGTTTCTTACTTTTTTTTTCTTTGCTAGAAATGGCATCCTGATAAGAAAAAGGAGGAAAGTGCTACTTCAAGATTTCAAGAAATTAACGAGGCATACAAAGGTATGTGTTCAACCATCAATGAAAGTACATCTTTTCTGGTCTAGGAAAATTTGAAGGTCATTTCCTGGTTGCAGGAGCTTAAATCTGTAACCAATAACTTAGATCTTCCTGTAAGTGGACTAGCCTTTATAGTTCAACACCATGTGAGTCAACCAGGAAGGTTATGATTGATTAATGATGATTTTTGTTTACCTCAATTACTTTGATGCTGATAGCATGTTGCAAAATTCTGTACCTAAATTTGATGCACTTTTCTGCAACATCCATGAATTCTTGCAGTATTTTCCATCAGAATACTCTAAAAAATTTCGCTTTCTTTCACACTTCCTGTTTGTTAGATGCACAGCTTCTCCTCTTCGTTGATTAAAAAATTATAAAAATTCATAAACATGACAAATGTGCCCCGATCTAGTGACGTAAGGGCTGACCAATAGAAACTTTTCTAAGATTATAAGCACATACTTCTTCTCGATGTATTATCTTAAAGATCTTTTAAATAATGATTTTTTTTTCTTTTTTGGCAAAGGATAAGTGGCAAAGGTGGGATATAAATCTAGGACATTGCAATAAATTGTCGAAGTCTTTACCAGCTAAACTAACTAACACCTTCAAGTAATGACATTTATTATCATATTTAAATAATGCTAATTCATTCTCAATCTGGAAATAAATGTTTCTGTGGTTCAATGATGGCATCCTTCATCTCTTGTGCATCTTTCAGATTTATTTGCATTAAGTAGTTGTAATTTTATTAGCTAAGTTTCACAATTAATCTTAGCTATCAACTCCCTTTTACTTTTTTATGTAATAAGTAACTATTGCTTCTTTTTGTTGACTGTGATGAAGTAGTCAATAAATTCTCTTCGTTGACTCATGAAGTATGCAAAGAATTCTCTTTGTTGGCGGTAATGAAGTATGCATTAACTTATAGACACTCCGCACATATTGTGCCTCGTCAATCAGTTTGTCATGTTGAATGATTTTCAGAGTTTCCCTATCATGCATGAGATCGATTCTTTGTACTGGAGTTATTTATCTCAAGAATCATCTCGTTTGCACTAATTGCTAATAATCGAGTATAGGTTGATGAATGATCAACTAGCAAAGAGATGCTATCTAAATATCTGGCCATTTAAAATTCTGAGGACAGAATGCATTCTGCTAAGCATTGATCTCACTCTCTTCATTACTATTTTTATCATTATTATGCCTGATCACTGTTTCTGAACAAAATGCATTATTTTAACAGTTTTAAGTGATCCTGTCAAAAGGCGAGAGTATGATGAGAAGGGAGTCTGTGTAGTCGAAGACTATAATGCTATTGTAAGCATATCTGCGCACTTTTTGTTTGCCTGTTTTAGATGTTGATGATGCATATTGCATGGCATTTTTGGTTACACCAAAATTTTTCCCAATTAGATAGATAAGAACTTCAAGTTAAAATAGTGTAATGGGTAGCTTCTTACCTTTGCAACATACGTTAAATTCAAGCTGACTTTTCTGGCTTGACCTCATTTGCTAGCAAATTAGTTGGAAGTGACCCAATAGATTGCAGGACAAAACTGAGCATATAGCTTTTAGCTAATTAGAGCATGTCTCCATTTTCAATATATTGTCTCCATTTAATCTGGTCTTCCATTTTGGAGGCCTATAGATATAAATCTTTTGCAGCAAAACTTGTAGTTGGATAGAACTAGTGTATTAAACTTATATTGGCAGATTGTTAGCCTGATCTCACCATACTGCTGTAAGGTTTTGGTATGTTGATTTCAATTCCCAGTTCCTCTCCAAATGTTCCAAGTAGTCTAATCCAAAAATAAATAAACAAATAAAAAGTGGGAGAGGGCGTCCTAAAACTTTTTCATAAAGAACTCAGAACTATCATAGAGAAGGATGGAAATTAGCTTTGCTAATTCCTTGTGAGAGGTTAAAATCATATTTTGGTCAAGTCTATAATTGTCAAATCTCCATGAAACACATCGTTCGGGTCATGTAATTTTAATATGCTTGTGTAGTCTCAAATTTCAATGTTTTGGTTCTCATTCATTTCCGGCATCACAATATATGTTGTAAAATTTCAGGAATACCTGAACCGATACAAGGGCCTGATATTAACATGCAATGGCCTTGGCATTAGATATCCAATATGGTGAATCAACTGCAAGCGGTGGAACAATATGGTGAATCTCCTCGGCGACGCTGCCCCGCCTGGGCGGCTGACTGGGCCCGCTCCGCACCGGTTGCTGAGCCAGCCTCCTGACCTGAGGTCGACGGGCCGGCCAGCTCGAACCCAAATTCCGCGCGAGGGAAGTTTTCCTTTGCTCCCAACAGAGGGACGGTGACAGGAGAGAGGATTGTAAATTTTTTTCCTCATGGTCAATCTTCTATACTATTATAGTGCTGTTATGTTTTCTTGCGTATCTCAGTATGAGGAGAGGGATGTTGGTTTTGGTTTCTTATAGATTTAGATTTCTAAAAATTTTCTGTTCTCTTTAGACAATAACTATATTTCTGGCTTTTGTTTGAGGAAGTAATTTCATGGAATATAATGAGGAGATTGACTTAAATTTTTGAAATCACGAAAAGTCTCCAAAAATCTAGGAGGATTTCAAACATTGATGTAATGTTTGAATGTGAAGTTAATTTATTCAGATTTTATGTTGAGTAAATACATGGAACTTTTGAGTATTCTATGAGGCTGAGAGTTTTGCACTGTATCAGGCAGCATAAACTTTTGACTATTCTTATATATTATGATCTTGTGCAGATTATTCAGTGTTGTTTGTATTTTTGTCTAAGATTATTATGGTATTTATCATGCTTTTACGACTAAGTATTTTGGTTTTTGTTTTACATTGACATGTTCCGTAAATGAGGCTCTACTTGCACATACATGCTTGTAAGAATATATTGTCAAATGCATATGCTATGTCTCATAAAAATTGCCCTGCATGGAGGTTGTGATGATGGACTAGATTTTGTAGTAGCTATATTGCATTTAGGAAATCTACAATGTGGTATCCACTTTTGTGAGCAATCTCAAATAAGAGGACTATTACAAACAGGCAACTAGTCTATATCAACTATGTGGTCTTAACTATCTATTCAGGCCCAAAGCATTAGGCGTTTGCTGTTCCAGTCATAAAACAATCAATTTCATCTTTGTATCCCCATGTTTACATTCTATCATCAGGAACTTTTGGAATATTCATGACATTAGCTTTCGTGTCAGGCCCCAGATTGAGGAAAATAAGACCAAGAACCGTTATAGGAGCTTAAAAGCCTCTTCATTTTGCTTCAGTCATGCTTTTGTTTGAACCATTTCTATATGCTTGATTGTTGTATTGAACTATTCTGTTTCACACTAAATGCAGCATTACAATTATGGAATATGCTGTTTTAGTACTTCTTTTAGCAGAGTTGCCCCCACTGAGATTTGCGCTTGTGCCTGAAAATCCTCTAGTCCTAGACATGTGCAGAGCTTTCTAATTCGATAGTGATTCACTTTTAGCAATTTTCATATTCCATGGATGGCTTAATAACGATTACTTTGACTTAACAGCCATCGCAACTGTGATCACCATTGCAGAGATTCTTAAAAACAATGGCCTTGCGGTTGAGAAGAGTAAGATTTTATATTGTTATCTGACCTGTTAGATTATGTATTTGAAGTCTACCACACACATTATCTAACTATTATTTTTGTTAAAAAAACCTTCAGAGATCATGACATCGATGGTTGATGTGGAGGATGAGGTCAGGGGACGGCTGTTGCAGAAAGCAAGGGTAAAGACTTGATTAGATTAAAATGATATACAGTAGTGTTTGACCTGAGCCTCTTCTCTTCCGCAGATTGAGATATTGCTGGGAAAGACGGAAAACTTTGATGAATTAATGGCTGCAGCCACACAGAGAGGTGATGGAGATGGTGAGCAGCATTAAAATGAAGTCTTGCTTTGTTTTCGGATTGGCAGACGGTGTTTGGTGATTTCATGGGCTATTCCCATGAATCAAAGAGCAGCATTATTTGTTCTCCAACTCTCCGTGTATGATTCTAGGTTGTAGTGTTTTTTTGTTGGAATGGAATTTGTGAACCAAAACTGAACTTAAAGGTCCATTTTCATTGCAAACGATGGTTTCTCTCATCCACTATATGGCAACAAATTCATTGTTCTGACCTGTGATAGCATCTTGAAACAGAGATACCTGACCTGTGAAAATATTTTTGCTTATAAAAGGATTATAAGCATTTCAATTGGGGCATAATCGTAAATGAAAAGCTCATAAAGTTCGACATTTGATACAACTTGGTTTCCATCTTAATTATCATGTTTTAAGTATACCATAATAGGTTTACAAAAAATTATTGCCACATATCATATAACTTCATCGTACCGTCCAAATATCATGTCGTTTTTTAATTTCAGAGCAGGATTTATATCTTTAGGTTGTGTTTATTGCGGATAGCAGAAAATTTATAACCCTTACATAAATTATTTAAGGAGTATAGAACAAAAGAGAAAGAACTACTGTTCAGTAGCACACTACAATAATCTCAAAATCCTTAACATTGAAATCTAATTTTATTGTCTCCGGGAGAATTTTCCAGCATCAACCTTAACATTTCAAATATCATATTTACCCTTCCAATGGGTTCTCAGGAAAAATAAAATACATTAAAAAGCACGAAGAAATTAAGAAACAGCTACATGTGAGAATCTAAATGTCCCTGGCAGCTGCATTAGGATTCCGAAGAGCTGCAATCAAAGAAAACTTGCCGAGTGAGACAGCTTGAAATCTCACTTTGCATGGTTCCATACTCTATACGATGAGAATGCATTGGAGTCATGCATCTTCCTCATCAATCAAGATCTTCTTGCACGCCTCGTAGCACATGAATGAGATGCCTGCAGCAGGCACCAACTTCATGCAACTTGGGCCCAACCCTTTGTAAAGACCCCCAACCCCTTCATTTTCCAGTATGCTCAGGAGAGCATGTAGCATGTTCTTGTACACCTGCCTACCACCGACAGCTCCGACTTGCATATGCTTCCGAGCAACCTCAAGTGGGAAAGTGGCACTGCTCGATATGGCTCCAGCTGCTGAACCAATCAGAAGTGTGGCAACGTTGCCTATATCGTCCGTGTTGAAGGTCTTCTTGTAAAGTTTCTTGAGGGTATCATATGCAAAGTAGTTGGTGGCCGCATACGGCACGACTCCTATAAGACTCGGAGTGAGACCTCTGTACAGCTCCGACGGACCTTCCTCTTGTATGATTTTCAATAAAGCATGTAAAAGATTGTCATAGACGTCTCTCTGTACCAGGAACAGGAATCAGATACAAACATATGTGCAAGATTAATATTCCAGGGGGTTTTCACTGACCTGTATGGTTAGTCGAGTTTTGAGTAGCTCTAATGGATACGTACAGAGGGTTGAGCTGACTCCAGCAACGGCCCCAGCAACAAGTGAGGGGGGAAGTGGAAGTTTGGGTTGTTCTCCATCCTTAGGAGTCAAAGCCTTCTTAGCTGTATCATAGGCAAACAACTGCAAGAAGAACCATCAACATTCAAAAGAACTGCAGAAATAGAAATGTGGATTATATAGTAGCAGCCCACTATGTTAAACCACCAGCATTCCTAAGGAGCTAAGGTACAAACAAGATGATTGATTACTAGAGACTGAAAATGTATGCAACATCATATTGTCATTTCATATGGATCATGTGCATTTTCTGCACGGTCTGCTAAAAACAATGTGGTGAAAACTGGCAGGCAAAACCAACACAAACACAACCTTATGGTCTTTAATTACATAATATTTCTTTAATCTACAAAGTAATATACATGTGATCAAAGAGTTAAATGTTGAGACATACTAAATGCAGGTACGCATTACATGATGAATGAGTGATTAGATATTGTGGCAAAACATTCTGTTTATTCATCAAAGGGATTTCATGATAGTAGAGAAAATGTATCTAATTTGCCCAGTGAGTCAAACAATACCAGAGGCAACATCACAAGCCTATAAAATATACATAAAGCAATAGTTTTGATGTCATGAAATGTTCAAAAGAGGAATATTCACTGTCATTCAGACATTCAAACATCATTTTCTTTAACTGAACCATATGTTTTGGTTTAAAAAGTTCTAAGCCCGAAATGGAAACAACCAAATCCAAAAAGCAAGGTAACGAGTAACCCATTCCACCAGTTTGGTGTTCAGTTTTATAGGATCATGTTCACTGCAGAGAGGCGCACCATAAACACCAGACCACAAAGTTGATCCACAAGGGAGATTTTGAAATGAAACCAAAAAAGAAATTTCTCAAATAAAGGTCGAATAACTCAAAAACCTAGCAAGGGAAACAGACATCCAAATTTCCAAATGGCCATGACACCTAAAATGAACTGAAAAATGCTTTATCATCTGCACAAAACTCAGCTCAAACCTCCCCTATTTCCCTGAAGTCCCATCAAAATGGAAAGCTCGAAGTGTTCCACCATGACTGCTTTCTGCCTCGTGGACTGCAAAACGGTGCAGGTGGATTGCAAAAGGGGCGATCCATCAGTTGCGAGATCAAAGAAGCATCCAGGATTATGTTGCTTGCAATATGGGAATCGGTGGTAATGAGTGGTTTGATCCATGTTTCTTATATAGTATGGTTCTATGATGGGACTAAAATAATTGGAGAATCATAACTTTAACTGAGCAAACTAGTTTAGTTGACATGTTTGTTCAGTTTTTTTTTTTTTTTTACTTTAGCCCAGGCTTCTGGGTATCATGTTTCGTTTGAACAGTCCATGACCTAACAGTCCATGACCTAAATTTAGCAAAGATTCCTGGAAAGCCATCAGATATACAATTAAAGAAGTTGATAGCATAAATCTTGATCAACCATAACAAAAGGCTAAAAGTTATTATGAAAGAAAGTGGTAAGGAAACAATGGTGTGATATCACAGACATGGAAATCACCATTAAACTAGAAATGCATATGATATAAAATCAACACGATCAATTACCTCAATCGCCTTGCTTGGTGCAACACGGATCACATTAACAAAATTTCCACGGAACAGCCCTTTCCACCCCTCAGTATTCATTATAGACTGGAAGACTTCTGTCGTCGAGTTCCCATTGCTTCCTACCATAAGATGTGTCCTGATCGTTTCCAACGGTGCAACCGCAGTCCGTGACACCGCCCCAGCAATTGCTCCACTGAACAACCTTCTAAAGTGGGGATTCCCTATCCTAATCCTTATTTTCAACCCACCCTTCTTCTTCTCCTTTTTAACCACTACTTCCTCCGCAACATCAGTTGCTTCCGCTACTGTTTCAGTAGGATCAGCAGCAGGAGTCTCAAGAGCACGATACCCAACCTCCGGCGACACATACTTCATGTAGAGATCGGTCCCTGACACCTTAACGCTGTTATTTGTAGGATTAGAAGTATTAGGAGAAACCCCAAAACCGACTCCCATCTGCCCAACACTCGCAAACAAGCCACCAGTGGGGTAGAATCCCTCATGGAGGTTCCATGAAAAGCTTAGTTCTGGAAAGGGTAGGAGGAACAACCCATCAGTCTTCTTCTCAAACGGTTGCAGCCTCTTATCCGCCATTCCTATCACAAGCAAAACCTGGATTTGGTAAGATTAGGGCACCACAGCATCCAAATGCACCACTCTTGGGTTCGAAAGGCACTTGAGATAACCAAATCGGAAGACAAATTCAAGGGGACGAATGCAGCAAAGTAGATGCTTCAACAAAATGGGAGATATAAAATACAGGAAATAAATATCTTTGAATCCAACAGATATTACAACCACGCAAGAACGAGGCGGAGGTGCGAGAGAAAATAAAATAAATTGGGTTTTCTACAGACACAAGAGAAACACGGCGCTACGCAGGGCCGCCTGAATCGACAAGAACAAGAAGAAGAACAGAATGCATAGATTAAAAGAGAAGGAAACGTGGTAAACCCCGAAACCAAATCGAATCCAGAAAAAGACTCGATTTTCAAAAAAACATATGGATCATCAGATGAGCAAGTGAAAGCCGGACTGTGACAGAGGAATCCAAAAATCCAGGGGAACGACGTCACCTCAACGATCCACGCGAAACAATCGGGCAGGGGGAATCAAACTAGGATAATCCAAAGAGCCGCGCCTTCGAGAGATCAAAGCCAGTATAATCTCCCTATTTGATCGATCTCGCCATTCGCGCTATAACAGCGAGGAGGGGGACGGGTGAGAGGGATTAGCCGCCGCTACCCCTTCCTGTGCCTCTCTCCCGTCGTCCGTCCCGCTGTTGGGAGTAAAGGAGAACTTCCCCTGTCCCATGAATGCCCTTGCAATCTAGATTACATAAGAGGTGAATTTAGGGGTATAACTGTCCTTTAGAAGGTAGGTCACGCATCTTTCATTCGTTACCATCTTTACAATGTACCGGTAAGGGGTATATTGGTCTTTTCGTCGAAATCGAGAACAGAGGTAGGTGATGAATATGACAGGGTAGGGTGATGAATGATGATGAGATGCAATTTTAATCTTTCAAGGTGTCATTAAATTTAGCAACCACATAGTTGTGTTTGTGGGGCATATTGCAAGGCGATGAGAGGAATAATAGTTACTGACAACCATATATAAAGCATAAAGACATATTCTTTGCTTCCAATTGTTTGCTTGTTGTAGCCTAGTGGTCAAGTGAGTGGGAATGTCAAGAACTATTTAGCCTGTTGAACTTGTTCTTTCCACATCCTAAAGGTCGACAAATGCTTTGAGATGTTAAAGCAGTCAAAGTTTCGGTGCTAGTTTTGTCAGCACGTAGCTGTTTGATTTTTAGTGAGAAAAAAAAGATAAGACTACGGCCTAAAAAGAATAAATCATTGTCCAAGAACAGAGTGAATTGACATCTTTATCTCCAAAATTTGCAGAGGAAAAAAACAAATAATTTAGATCCTCTCCAAACCCTGGGGATCCAATTAACATCTGGTGTCTCGATCATCCAATCCAATTGATGGACGGGGACTGCATTGACAAGTGCACTTATCATGAATGGCTGATAAAGATGTACCAGATTCCTGTGATTTCAAGAAGATCTCAACATTGATGAGGATACATGCAGTAGACCATCACCCTCTACTTTCTGTCTAGTATCTGTGGTCTACATAATGAACGTATCTCAATGTTTTCTTGTATCGACAAATAACATCCACATCATGAATTCACCATAACGATTACAAGTTCCCAACCAAGTCGAACAACTACAAATCTAAGTTACAAAATTGGTTATCAAATGCAATCGGTCAAGGCCATAAGGCAGCAAGATAGATTTTGCCCATGACATCTAATGAAACAAGAAAAGGATGTCGTTCGCCACTGATACATTGAACTGGCAGTAATCTGTATCTCTTTAATAACTCCCAACAATTTTACCGCTCCTCATGCATTTCATTAAGTGCCACTGTCTAATGTTTCTTTTTTGAAGATTTCTTCAGGGATTTCTTTTTTGGCTTCAGTTTACTTGCTGTAGAAGATGTCTTGTGTTCCTTTTCCTTCTTCCTCTGCTTTTCTTTCTTTACGTTGAACATTGTAACAGCCTGTTCCACAAATAAATAAATATATATATATATATATATATATATGACATAAAGAAAGATCCTTGGCAGAAGTAAATAAACTGAACATGGATGTACAAATAAGAAATCTTGCCTTGTTGACATCGAGCATGCCATGACAGCTTTTGGACATCAGCTGGTCAAGAATTTTTGCTGTTTGTTGTTTTTCTTGTGAGCTCATCCCTTTTCCCTCCACAACAGGGAGAAACTACACAAAAGGAACACAATCAACAAACATCACTAGCATACAATACTTTTCTAGAAAGCACGACCAAGCAAGTACCAACCTTACGATACTTCCCGGCATGCTTGGCAGGTTTTTCTCCAGGCAATTTTTTGTCAAATTTCCCACCACTTGCTGTTGCTGTCGCAGCCATACCAGCAACATTCTGGAGCTCTTCCTTGCTAGCTTTCTTTGGTGCCTCTCCGAGGGTTCCAGTGATGGGCAATGCTGTGGCAGCAAGCTGAACATGACTGCAATGGAAGAATGAAGGTACAGGTAATTAGATACAATAGCTAGATGTTCCTCTCTTCTCAGTATCGTATTTTGCATATTTGGTGCAGAAATGAATGACAGCATGTAAAAATATATATATATATATATATCAAAAGTTTACCGAAAACAAAGACAACCTTGGCAAGGCTCCAGCTTTTGCAGCTTGCTTTAAATTCTGCAGCCGGTTCTTCTCTTGCTTTTCAACCCGTTGCTTCTTTTCAGCCTTCCTTTTGCTGAAGGGATCTTCTCCTGGTTCTGCAATGAGAGCAGTTCTGATTACCAGGAAATGAAGTAATCATACCAAATTACCCCCAACTGCCTGCTTGGCCACCAGCAAATATGCCCTTTAGCCATGATACTTGTTTTTAAATTATTCTCTTTTTTCATGAAAGTTAGATATGCATTCATGAAGCATATGTTGTCTTCGATTTAACCAAAAAATAGGTTTTTCATAGTACATGATGCTTCAACCACTTAATAACTGAAGGGAGAAGTAACCAGTACTGATGCAAAAACACATTACCTGAAAATGGAAGCAAGTTTGTTCAACACAAGTGCAAAATGATGAACAAACACAGTAGTGCCACGGTCATGGTTTGAAATTTCAGTAAGAAAAAAATGTTGCCCAACACTACTGTAGGCACTTTTCCTGTACTTTTATAGGGAGTGTCAACCGCAGACATAATCCTAGCATCAAACATGGATGAGGATCTAATGTAGAACACATGGATTCAGCCTTAGAGGGTCTAATCTAAATATCTAATTAACAAGACCCAGAATTATTAGCCAGATCGATTTTCTGGTTGATTAATCTCGAACAAATTGGGTTAAATGTCAACCAGTTTACAACCCAAACCCATAAAATCTCAAACATAAGCGGCTAGCTTTTTCTCATATTTTTACTAAGCTGATGCATCAGGTCAAGAATTCCAGCACTAGTTGTATGATATGTGGTTTTAAATAGAAAATACCATAGTAATGCATCCTTAGAACATTCAACTTAAGCCTTTAGGTATGAAAAATGAAAATAGAATACTACAAAATACAAATGATATGCATCCACAAGTTATACTAAGTATGCTTGACCATAACCGGTTACTCTTATTAACACTACCCATGATAGTTGGTAAGATTTTCATTTCCTAATCAGCATTATTTTAGCTTAACAACTTGCTTACCATCTGATAGTTTGGCCTCGATGATTGGTATGTCTTTATCATCATTTACACGATCATAGCCATGACGTCTCTTCCAAGTACCAGTTTGTTCATCAAAAACACGCTTGTCCTTTTTGTGCTTGTTTATCCCTGCAAGAACGATTGACAAGCCAGATGAGTACATCCCACTAGATGAAATTAGTGGCATGTCTGTAAGGAAAAATAAAACATTTTCATAGCACAATCAGTCCACTTTGGAACACGAAAGGTTCTGTTAAATTGACCTTTCATTTTGGCAAACAACTCCCACTTTGTAGGAGGCTTAGGCTTCGGAAGCTGTAAAGAAACAAAGCTGAATCAGTGTCATCAAATAAATATGCAACACTAGAATTAAATTGTAGAGTTGCAGATGATGCATGCAACTGTTTGTAGGAAATGAATATGAATCCATAACAGCAACCATTATATGTAGTTATTCGTTAGAGACTACCATGTAGTTTCAGAACAATGGAACAAGCTTAAATAAACAAATCAAAGCAGCATACCTTAACTCTTAAGCTCGATAGACTTCATAATCATTAGGCTGTGCTAAAAGAATCAATGACTTAAAGGCTAAAGCAAAAGGCAAGGGGCAAACAAGAATAACTTATTAGCATTAGGTACCAGTATTTGGAAGGAAGACTAGATATAATACCAAGAATATGGCCTCAGAGACACATTACAAATAAACCACTGAATCCTAACGATTGTGTAATGATCAGAAACAAATCAAAGTGAAGCATCAATGTGATAACGGCATTCCATGCATCTGCAGCATCTATCCACGATTGGAAACAGAAAAATCAAGCTGCTTCGGTGCTTCCTGCTTATTGCTACACCACATTATATGTAATAGTTGTTCCTGGATCTAGGTTACATAACTCATCATCCAAATCTTATGGGCCAAAAGATTTTATGTTTTTTATTTGCCTATCATTCATATTTTAAAAGAAAACAATATGTATTTTGCTTCGGATTCTTCAAAAAACAAAATAATGACATAAACAGTAGAATATGCCCACTTAAGGTAATTTATCACACAACGTAAAATATAAGCAGAATCAAAACGTAAGAAGCAGCAAAGGGCGACGAAGCATACATGCTTCTCCCTCGGAAGAGTGGTAGTTGGCGGGGGCAGCCGAACGATCGGACCATCAGGGTCATCGGTCGACGGAAGGGCGAAAACAGCGTTGGCTATGGCTTGGACCAGTTCCGTGCCCTTCTCCAGGCACGCCCTCGTCAGCTCCTGCCTAATTATCACAACAAAGACAAGCAATCGAACTCAGATAACAGCAGCTGACGCAGCGGAAACGTTCATACTTCAAACAGCACGGAGCAAATGTTTAGGGTTTTAGCACGGCTTAGAAACCAATCTAGGACGCGCAAAAAGGCTTGGCTACAAGAACATGACCGTCACAAACCTAGAGGAGGGGACGGATTCGAAGTGGTGGGTTGGATCGGACGCCATGAGGTTGCCCAAATCCATGATACTTCTCCGCCACCAGAAGCCCTACCGTCGTCCCGTCCGCAGAAGCCCTGTCTGCCGTCGTCCGCAGAAGCCCGCACAAGCCCTGCCTGCCGTCGTCCGCCGATGCCCGCACAAGCCGTCTGCCGTCCGCCACCAGAAGCCCTACCGTCGTCCCGTCTGCCGAAGCCCTAAAAGCCTTGTCTGCCGTCGTCCGCAGAAGCCGTCGGCCACCAGAAGCCTGGACCAGTTCCGTGGCCTAAAGAGAGAGGGTTGTGAAATCGGGTCGGATCCCATTCGCCCGAAATCCGACACAATTTAAATTATAATATTTATTTGTTTTTAACTTCTAACTACTATTTCAAGTATTTTTAATTATAAATAATTAAATATTAAGAGATATACTTCAATAATATTTTTAAATTATTTTAGTAAATCAAATAAGTAAAATATTATGACTAAGTTTTATTTACAGTAGTCATACTAATTGGCATGGTTTGACAAGTCTGAAAAGTCGATATTATGGCCGATAATCCAGATAAAGTCCATTCGCTAGAAATCCACTTAAAGACATAATTTAAATTACAATAACAATGAATATTTTTATTTATTTTTAATTTTTAACTACTATTCGAAGCATTTCTAATTGTAAAGCCCATTCGCTCTAAATTCACATAAAACAAAATTTAAACTACAATAACAATACACGTATTTATTTGTTTTAATTTTCAACTACTATTCTAAATATTTTTAATTATAAATAATTAAATGTTAAGATATATACTTAAATTATTTTAGTAAACCAAGCTAGTAAAATATCATGGCTAAGTTTTATTTACAGAAATCAAGCTAATTGGCATGGTTTTGACCAGCTAAGAAAGTCAATATTATGGCTTCAATAAGAAAACGGGTCGAATTCTGATAAAGCTCATTCACCCGAAATCCGCACAAAGACATAATTTAAATTACAATAACAATACATGTATTTATTTATTTTTAATTTCCAACTACTATTGTAAGTATTTCTAATTATAAATAATTAAATGTTAAGAGATATACTTGAATTGTTTTAGTAAATCAAATAAGTGAAATATTATTGCTAAGTTTTATTTACAATAGTAATGCTAATTGGCATGGTTTGATCAACCAATATTTGTGCTTCGATAAGAAAATAGGTCGAATCTGGGTAAAGCCCATTCTCCTCAAATTCACGTAAAGACAAAATTTTAATTATAATAACAATGCATGTATCTTTTTTTTTTAATTTTCAGTTATTATTTTAAATATTTTTAATTACAAAATAATTAAATATTAAGAGATATACTTAAATTATTTTAGTAAATCAAATAAATAAAATACTATGAATAAGTTTTATTTATAACAGTCATGCTAATTTATATAGTTTGATGAGCCAAAACATTTGACTTTTTTTACAATTCAATGTTCTGGTGCTGACTAATCGATCAGATATTCATTCAAATGGAAAATACTTTAACCATCAGATCAGCGATCACAAAGAGTTCCACCCCAAGTTCTGATGTTGTGAGAAGTATTGTCTTCCATTTGTGGAAGACGAAATGTTTTGGTACAGTGTTATCCAAATCGAAATGTCATCATGCTCTACCAGCAGAAAGGAAGTAAAGCTACCATGCCGATCTGATGCATATGCAATAGCATGAAGACAAAAAGATGTGACGTTTGTGCTTGAGGTCTATCCGTGTGCTAATGCTGAGTTCAACTATACCAGTAATGCAATCCAAATAGGAGACCAAGAAGGTGCCAGTGACACGATACCCACCTCGGATGTAGATCATGTCCTGCTCGGATCAATACACCTCTCGCACGTTAGAACTTATCCACTGTCGATAGAGCCTTAGTTCCGTGAGTAATCGAGATTTCTAAGTGATCTCAGTTACTATCTGAACTGGCGCGCCATTAATGAATGATAGGAAATAGAATGGACGGAAAGTTAAAAGCAACCACGAGCGGAGGTCTTTTCCTCTGAAAGCAATGGAAGATGGTGCAGTTTTTGACGCTGGAGAGCGTTATAAGGATGCAAGAGAGAGAGTCATTGATGCTATGTGCTCAGCGATGATGGGGAGAAAGGGGTGGGTGTTGGAGACGATGCTTATTGGGTTAGCGTGCGCCGTTGATCTCATTGGGGTTTCAGGGGACGTCGGCACAGCTACATCATACGGTCCTCCATATCTACGTAAGCTTTTACTCCTTTGCAGTTCAAGTTTCGTCTGAGGAGAAGTCACCGTTCATCTCACTGTGCAGCGACGAAGTGCCCCGGCTACACCCAGGATCAGCTGCCTGGGAACGGCCATTTTGTGGCGGCAGGCAGTGGCATATGGGACAACGGCGCCGCCTGCGGCAGAAGGTATCTGCTGCGGTGCCTGAGCGGCCTCCGACGGCCGTGCAAGGATGGCTCGATCGTCGTTGAGGTCGTGGATTTCTGCAGGCACAGCCCGTGTCCTTCCACCCTGGTGTTGTCCACCAGAGCCTTCGACGCCGTCTCCAAAATCCCAAACACCAAGATAAATGTCGAATACGCACAGTAATCCTCTCTCTCTCTCTCTCTCTCTCTCTCTCTCTCTCTCTCTCCTGCTACTGACTGCAGTGCGATGTTATCTCAGAATATGATCCGGAGGAGGTGCCGCGTGAAGGAGCAGCTGAACTCATGGAAATAGCTTGGAGAATGAGCTGAAGGAGGCACGATACGAAGAAGCTGCTCAACCAGAGCTCTCTTCGGTCTCATGTTTGCACAACTACTTGAAGTTAGTTGAGCTACTTCTCTCAAGCTTAGATCAGCAGAAGAATTCACTTGCAGATATGTTCATTACTGGTCCTTATTAGTTGGATCTCCCAAGTTTAGTAACAATGTATCGGGTATGCTATCTTGTAGTTATATTGTTGTTTGTTACTCGTAGTGTCGGTGCTATGATGTAAAGATCAACTACCAATAGATGCATGATAAATGACTCCATAACCAGTGGTATTCAAATTCAAAGCAAACCACAAATGAAATGATTCATATTCGGATCGAACCAATTTTAATTTAAAAACTATTAACTTAATCAAATTCACTATCTTAAGGGTATTGGTTAAACAAACCAGTCCAACAACCCAAGTAACGATATTGATCTAATTTCAATGACATAAATGATGTGAGTTCAATTTCACAAATCGAATTGGATTGTGATTTCCATTCGATTCACTTAATTAAATCAAATTAAAAAAATATTTAAATTTATAAACAATTGAGCTGGAATAATTACCTTTAAGCAACATGGTTCCAGATCAAACCTACCTTACTTTAATTGAACCAAGTAACCAAACCAGAAACAGATTCAATTCAGATCAACCCTATAATAGTTTAATTCAAACATATTTTTAACACCCCAATCTGCAACAGTTTCAGTTGTTTAGCTACAATTAAATACAGGAATAAAACAGTTGATGCAAGATTTTGATGAATGCCAATACCACAAAGGAATTTATAAGAGGATTCATGAGAGCTTATCAGAGAATTAACAAAAGACCATTATAAATGATCAATATAAGAACCCAAAATCTTCCTTCTTTCTCACCTTCGAACCCCAATCTTGTGCTCAGAACAGGGTTCGATCTTATTATAGCAAGTACACTCGAGTGTTCCTATAATGATAACATCATCAGCATTCACCATCTGAGTACAACTTAAACATAACCCAAGGCATTTGGATTTCATAAAATACAACATAACCATGTCCACTTATTTGCACTAGTTTGATACGGACTTGTCTTTGGATCAAGATTAGTGCTAAAAAGTGCCCCTCAGTAATAAATCAGTGCGCGAATGCATCTCTCAGATCTCAAAAGCTGCTGAAGCTGAAAAATATTACAGCATTGAATCTGTTGTACTCAACATTAGGCTTCATGGATACAAGGGAGCTTCATGCCTCGCATGCAGCTTGTAATCTAACCATAACAAGGACTTTGCACTCTGCTGCTTTACCTAGTAACTTGTATATTGCAAACAAAAGCAACTAATGAACCATTATTTGCATAGAATCCTACTCTTTCGAGATCATGACCAAACAGGTGCATTACCTATTTGCTGCTTTGAACTGAAGGGGTACGCCAAGATAGCTCAATGCTCCATGTTTGAAGGAAAAAGAAGGTTTCCAATTCTCCCAACAGACTATCCATATCAAATGCAGTGCTTCTCATCAAAACCATCTACTGAGAGCAGATCCGTTATAAGGGCATTAAGCCTCTGAGCACCTGCCCCAGGCCTGAGCTCAGTGACGGTCCGCACTGTGTAGTGTGGATCATCACTAGTATTAGTCTTCAATGCGTCGCACCATGCACTGGGTACAAAACCATCAGGATCACGGCCTAACAGAGCCTTGTCAATCTTGTCGAGGACTGGGTCATCTCTGCCGAACTTCCGCGCAAATGGAGCATTGCTATCGACCATTCTTGTGAAGTCATCTAGGGTGAGAAAGTGAGGGTGCTGCTTCGGAGGGTTATCCCAAGAAATGAAATGAAGGTCATGGTTGACAGTGGTGTTGCAGAACTCGGGAACATTGCACATGACGGTGTGAAAGTAGCCCTCAGGAGATGACAAAAAGTTTGCATAGTACATTAGAACTGTTCTTGGAAGGTTGTCCCACCCCCACAAACAGAACTCAATGAACTGATGAGAAACCATCATCCAAGCAGAGCCTGCAAAGAAATCAACCGTTAATGAGACAATGGCAAGTATATTCACACTAGTTCTACACCATTAGCATGTGGTGTCTGCTATATGGACGTTTTGTTTGTGGCATAATCAAAGAAGGATTCATATATTTCATTTATAAACTACAAGATCTACTTGATGCATAATCCTGTGTTAAACCCCACAAACGTTATGCAAAGGTTAAGTGGTATGGAAGCATCAACATCTCAGGGTATGAAATGAATATTTTGACCTTATATTCAGTCTTTTTTCTTTCCCACCATCTGAGATACATGAACTAGTACAGTCTTCCACGAGTTGCAAATAGATGGATGCTTTATCAAATTTGGAAAGGACATGCACAAACTAGAAACTGAATGCCAAGATAAGATGGGTTCTGATGCATAAAAATATCTACTTTCAGTATTGAAGAAAATAATATCTGTAAGGTCATTCAAACTACATTATCTGAGTACACCTTATAGGTTAACACCTCCACAAGACAACACATCAGAAATGTAGAAGTACATATCTCCAGTCTTGACCACTGGTTATCGGGCACAGGTGGTGCACTTGTTTGATTAAATAGTTTTACAATAAGTTCTTTGAACATACAAAACGTCCAGTGTGTTAAATGACGTGCAAATTCTTTAGATGACAAAATGAGTATCAAATTCACATTGGTGAAATCTACTTATTTTTCCAACATAAGATGAGCTGGATTTCAAGTATATCACAGCATAGGTAAGCTAATTATTCAACAAAGATAAGGCAAGTAGAAGAAAAAGAAGGTGAAAACAAACATAATCCGGAATCCAATGAGAATCAAATAGCTTGGAGATCATGGTTCCATTTATCAAGTCATATTATCTGACCCTATATGAAACATTTCTTGTTTTGGGTATATTATCCATCTTTGTTCAAGAATTGGTTGACACACTGAATATGTTTCCAAATCATTACTTACAACTAGACACTCATTATTACAGATGATGTTCATCACATGGAAAAGTAATTATGATAATGATTGTACAGAAGGGGAGATAAAAGTAGGCTAGAAGCAGGTATGAGAAACATGTAATAGATCTTAGTAACATGAACTATAATATGAGACTTTAACATTAGTTTCAACTGTAGATCAATCTGCTCTCTCCATCTTTTCACTTGCTTCCTATAGCATTCACTAATGAAGATTCATGTGTATATCATTCGTTAGTTTCTTGAACCAAATACTTAAAAACAAGCTAAAGAATACAGTCGGTCAAGTTCCACAGAGAGGAATTGCACTTTCAGTATAGACAGTTTACATTAAAATATTCAACAAAATATAATCAGGCACAAACAGAGAATACATAAAGAAGACATAAAAAGACATATTAAAGTTATGGAGTGACGTTTATACTCTTTAACAAATTATTGAAGTGATAAGATGCAAGAATCACAGAAAAGCAAATGCAATCATAGTTATTATCATCAATTATTTAATTACAATAATATAATGGTAAAAATAATAGCAACAAGGATATACTAAATAAGCAATCATTTTTTCATGCTTATGTGACCACAAAATATGTAGGTGGTTGTTCACATGGACTATGTATATGGCTGCTTATGTGGTATTGAAGCCAAGACCGCATACGCATATGCAAGCATGGGCTAAATAATTTTTTCGAACATAGCTAGCAACTAATATAAGAATCTTAGAAATGTGATCTATATGCAACAACTAGTTCCTATACTTGTCAGACAACATACTATAAAAAGTGGGAACATACTTGGGAATCAACTCATGTTTCTGCCTCGTGGAAGCATATAACACATGGAAATGGCAAAAGAAAATATAATATTAGATCACATGAAACACGGAGTTTACATAGCTTGGCTCTAACTATTATATATGTGGCATTGCAAGAGTCCACTTGTTATCCAACTAGTGGTACATTACTTTCGAGGAGAAACTAACAAGCTAGGGCTTTAAGATACGAGAATGAAGTACACCACGCTGAAGAAAAGAAGCACGGACAATCAGTTTCATCACCAACCCATTTGGTGTGACTGCCTATGACCTTCTGAGCCTGAGACTTCATGGGGAAGAGTTGGCTCCTTGGGTCAGACTATCCCATATGTGTTGTCTCACTTTCTTCTTCTCCGAAGGCTACTTGGCCTAGCCTTCTACCCGAATGGAGGTGCTTTCTGAGCCAGACCTTAGGCAATGTGCCTTAGCCCATAAATACTGAATATGAGTATCCTAAAGCAAGGGTGAAAGAAACGAATAACACACTAAGTTCAATGTCAATTTCTTTTCAGAGCCAACCTTTGATATCTGCTCCTTAGTCACCTAGATTACAATCTTCTATACTATGCGAGTGAGAAGAATTGACATAACTCTGTAAGCGCAACAAGCAAGCAACTACCATCAGATCTGATTCAGTGTTCTATGCATAGCTTGATATAACTGCCAAAAAATGGCCAATCCAAGAAAGCCATGTCACAGGCTAAACTGCCAAAGTCTCCCCACACACAGGGGTACATCCTGTGTGATAACTCCATTTTCCCCAAGTAAGACTTCAAGGATCCATAATTAGTAACGATTGTAACTCATTATATTTCAGTCCAATTAATAAGCTTCCCTTAAGCCTTGAACAAATTTTCTATTTTTCTTGTATATTTACCTTCATCAGATGATAAGCAAACAGTTTAGCTTTGGGTTGCAACATAACAAAAGCTGGTATTTTTATGGTAAGGTTAGAAAATCATAGATATTGGGGGCACTTGATTTCCAAATACCACTTTCAGCGTCCTTTTGTGTTGTCTGCAGTGAACATGTACAGCTTTTAGGCCCAGGATTCTTTGATACAGTTCCTAAACATGAACCAAAAGATCTAAAGAATTCACCAATCTTGACCAAAATTTGATAGATTGATTCAGAATCCCCAACAAAACTGAAATCAGTCAGATGGAGCCAAAAAATCCAAAGGATGCTCAGAAATCCCACCAATCCCAGATTCAAGCAAGGCCAATTCCTTGCAATGCCACAATCTACAGGATTCACCAACCTTGATTCGGATATGCTAGATCAATTCAGAACCTCAAAAAAATTGAAATCAGTTGGCCCGGAGCCACAAAGTCCAAAAGATGTTCAGGAATCCCCATCATTCTCAGACTGACCTCAACTAATGACAGACCAGTTCCTTCCAGTCCAACCCCAAGTCATCGCATATTGTCCTAAGTGGCAGTGGATGTTTCTATCATATTCCATGCCAATTCCGTTTGACCTCTATGTACCAAATCCTAGCCCATTCAAATCTTTTTTTCCAGTACTTATCTCATTCCTGATCCCTCAAACAATCTATGATGTGGTCTCATCATTCACAAAACTAAGAATAGAATTTTGTGTTAAATTATTTGAGACTGATCAAATAACCTCTTCTTATTTTGGTTAAAAACTTTTCAATGTTTTGAGCATTTTTATATTATTGGGACACCCAAATGCAACTCATAGACATATCCATATCTCGAAAGTTTTGGTAGCAAAATACAGATACAAATACAGTTATATGAGAGCATTCAATAACATAACTATATAAATCTGACAGCCACCTGTTATAAATTAAAAATAGTAATCATATGTCAAACTGGCATTACTCAACCAACTAATATCATGTACACTATTCCATCGTATCTTGCATGTCAAAGCAGATGGAAAGAAACTGTCAATCTGCCACAACTTCCTAGTTGCAGTAGCAATACATGGTCACCTGAATAACTAGATTGTCATAGTTCCGAGTTTAAGCGGACAATTGCCCACCATGCATGATTGTTTAAATAATCACCAAGTAACATGTAACCCACTATGAAAGCATGTTCCATACAAGAAATGCAAACTAGATAAATTATTAGTAAAACTATACACATGAAATAATGAGTTAGACCTATACTAGTACCTGTAAAGAGCTTGAATGCAGTGGGCATGCTTCTTTTCTCAGAAACCCAAAATAAATCTGTTTTGTGCATGCTATAAAGCCCAGGGTCTATAATTAAAGGCCTAGCCCTGTGATACCTGCACCACAAATCATAAAATTTACTTCTTAGAAGACCATTACCCGAATGAATCTAAATTGAAAAGCTTCTCCCAGACCAAAGCTCCAATTGGAAAGGCCATATAAAGATCTCAAATAATGAATCAACATAAATCTTACGTACTCCTTCCATCCAATGTCACTAGTGTGCTCTATAAAGTTCAGGTCTCTAGTCAAACTTGACAGTGTGTACAATAGATCTGCCAAAGACAAGAAAATTGACCATCAAGCAAAATGGAACTGCTATTACATGCAACCAAGAATTGGATGGTATGATAAATCAGTCATTTGAAAACATAACTTCCTTGAACTAGAACCGTTTCCTGAATTGAAAACTACTTAACTTTTGATAATATTAAAAAACAATCAATGAGATCGACAAAAGGGGATAAAAGAGCTTCAGAAGTTAAGACAACTTATCTATCTAGAAGCAAACAACATATCATTTGATCTATCAAATAAAAAAAATTAAAAGTAACTTCCTGCACACAAGGGCCAGTTTGGTTCTCACTAAGAGGTGCGTACAAGAAAGTGTATCCAGTCAAGAATATGAATTTCAATGGTGGAATGATGACATCAAACTAAATGACAGATCACATTGGTAGCTCAATGAGAGGCACCAGATACCTAATTGCAGTACATGTAAACATGTGTTGCCAACAGATGCGCTCTACCCAGATAGCATCTCCCAACAGAGAAATGTGGAAAAGCAAACCCAGCAACCAAATATTCTGTGCAAGGCATAACCAGCATATGATACCCAACATATTCATTAAATATTTTAAGCGGGGAAAATATCAATTTAGAATTCCAAATTGATGGCAAGAAAGCAAACAAAAAAAATCAGATTGCAGGAACATAATGTATAGAACTAAATTAGGAAAATCCTAATGCGAAGTAGATATAAAAGCCACATCAAATGATTGGGTAACCCATCGTACCGTCCTGGGTGATGAGAGGGTAATCGGAGGCGCTGAGATTGATAAACCAGTCCCAGTCGCCGCCCTCCTTGAGGAGGATGGCGGCGGCGTGAAGGGTGTTGGAGACCATCGTGGGCCCACGATAAGTGACGAGGTTGGCTCGGGCGACGACCCTGACGTTGCCGAAACGAGTGTAGACCGGATCGTCTCGGATGACGGTGGCGAGCTCGAGGCGCTCTGCTGCGGAGGCTTCGAGATCGAGGTGGAGCACGTACTGGTTGGCCGGGTGATAGAGCGCGCGGAGGGTCCGGCGGATACTGCCGCCGTCCCCGGCGGAGCCGGAGATAAGGTAAGCAAGGCGGGGGACCGGCCGAGCCGATGCTCCGGACGGTGGCGGTAAGCGGAGCTTGGACTCGACGAAGTGGGGCTCGTCGCCGCCGGGGGAGGGGATCTGGGAAAAGGAAAGGAGGAGGAGAGCCTGGCGAGACAAGGAGGAGGCGGCAAAGAAGGGCGACGACGAGGAGAAGACGAAGGCGGAGATGAGGAGGGACGAGATGAAGAAAGAGGCGAGCAGGGGTACCACCCACTTCCGCCGCCGCAGCTGCTGCAGCAGCGGTGGCGGCGGCGGAGATGGCTGTTTCGTCTCCATGGCCCACCAACCACCGGCCTTGGATGGCGCACCACCGGCTGCTTTCGGTTCCGACGGACCGGAATCCGAATCTGTTACTTGTGCGAGGGAGACGGAGAGGGAGAGGGTGTTGGGATCACGCGTGTAGTCGGGCGAGCGGGTCGTGATGAACTGTCGTGCTTCGGTTGGATGGTGGATGAGAGAGCTGCTTTGATGCACGACTCAAGAGACGACAAAGCACGAGAGGCGGTTGTGGCGGCAATCACGTGGGGAGTAGAAAAGCCAGGGCACCTGGTCACGGTGTATCAAGTCCGCTTGCGCGAAGAATTTTAGAGGTCCCGGTGGGCAATGTCGGAAGTGGTGCGTTAACCTCCCGGGTGTCGGCCACCAATCGGTGACGGGTCCAGATCAAGTGGGACCGGATAGCCAAAATATCGGGCCTTTAAGAGACACGTCAACCGATCGTCTTGGAGACATCGCAGCTAAAGTCACCCCCTCACCGACCCCCTTCATCATTGTCAGACAGTGCGGGTACCATGCGACCCACCACGGTCTCCCGTAGTAACGCAGGCAATTCATTCTCCGGCGATCCATTGACGATAAAAAGCTTCGAGCGAATTTCTGGAAAAAAAATATTTTTTTGAAATTCTTCACAGATTTTTTTTTTTTGAAAAAGTGTTTTTTAATAATCATTTTATCCTTCCGTCGATTACCCCCTCCGTCCCGCCTCCGCCCAGCCCAGCCCAGCCTAGCCTAGCCCGTCAACCATCACCTTCATCGTCGCCGTCGTCGGAACCGAACAATCGACAACGGTGGTGCTCGATCGAAGCCAGTGGAGGGCGAACCAGCGCGCAATGGAGGGGGGCGGCCAACTCTCGCGCAAGGACTACAGTGGAGGGGGCGATCTCGCACGAAAGAGGGGGGATGCGGGTGACGATGGGTCACCAGAAGGAAAAAAAAAGTAAAATGATCTTTGAAGGACGCGAAAAATAAATATTTTTTCGAAAATTCGTCCAAAAGCTTTCCGATGTTATTCATCACAAGCGATTCACTCATCACAAACTTGTCAAATGCACGAGCTTTTTGCCGACATTATCACCTCGAAACAGCCCAGCAAAAGCAGACGGCGCGCTTTCGAGGCCAGTGGATATGTCTTCGACTGCTCGCATTCTGCCATGGCGAAGATGGTCGGATGTGGACGATATGAATCCAGCGTACACGTGAAGGTGATCCAAGGCGAGGAACCCGCGGAGTGTGATCCGTTTATAGATCACATCGACCATATCAAGCGCCACTCGCTTGCCAGCGTCCGCGTATTCGGAGATTGCTCCGCATACTGCAACTCTACCAAAGAGGTTCATGTTGGCGACTGCAGCCTCTAACATCGCAGAACCAACGTTGTCGAAGTATATGTCGATTCCCTCCGGGAAGTACCTATTTATAGAAGTAATCAGGAAGTATGAACTGGTGCTAGCAAAGATAGATACAAGATGGGATCTGTTTTACCTTCTAAGAGCAGACTTTAGATCAGGTTCTTCTTTGTAGTTAAATGCGTCATCAAAACCAAGCTTCTCTTTCAACAGATCCACCTTCGTCTTGCTTCCGGCGCATCCCACAACGTAGCAGCCAGAGAGCTTGGCGTATTGACCGACCAAACTCCCCACCGAACCGGATGCTGCGGAGACGAAGACCTTCTCCCCCTGCTTCGGCTTGCAGATGTCGTAGAAGCCAGCGTAAGCTGTCAATCCACTCGTCCCTGTGGCAAACAGCAGTGCGTTATGATCGGTGTGTCTCGTGGCCTTCTCTATATGTCAATCTTGTGGATCCATTTCCTGCGTCTCTCTGATATGCTTACCTAAGATGCTCGCATGGTATGACAGGGGGAACTCACGCGGGTCAACCTTGGTCAACGTGGTTCCCGGCCGGACGACCGTGTATTCCTCCCAGGCCAGAAGTCCGACCACGACATCGTCTCTTTCGAACTCCTCGTTCCCTGAGACCACGACCTTCCCCACGCCGTGGGCATCGATTCTCTGTAGCAAAGGTCGCCAGATGCACGCCGAGCTCGTGAAGAAACAAGCTAGCAAAACCAACGAACGACGATAATTAACAGGAAGCTCGCCTGCCCGGGCTGGATGCGTGTTGCAACTGTAGCGGTCTTCTGTGTGGAGCTGTACGTCTTCATGCGGTTGAGCTGGTAGGGATCGATCGACAGGAACAAGTTCTTGACGACTACTTCCTTGGAGCCCTGCGCGACTGAGAGGACAAGCGGCGCGCTCCGGAGCTCGAAGTCGGACTCGGTGGGGAGGCCATCGATGGCGTGCTTGATGATGATGTGCTTGTTCTCCACCTCCATCCTCGCTGCGCTCTCTGTTCTTCCCAATGGCGGCTACATAGCGGTCCCTCTCTTCGTGAATAGAAACATGTGGAGCAGCGGAAACAGCGAATCAGGCAGAAGGGGTATCACTGTTGGGAAAGATAAGAGTATCCTCGTCCTCTTATTATTTTAATATTTTAATACTATATTATTATAATTTTAAATTATAAAAATTATGATAACATATTATGAGGATTCTATTAATAATAAATATCATGATATCAATATGATTCCCTAAATTATAAAATAATTTAAAAATATTTTTATATTTATTATTGATTAAGACAATTATGTAATTATCATATTTTATAATCTCTTTGCATATATAAATTTATATTCACTATCATTTAAATTTTTAATTAATTATTCTTCTGATATCATAGCCATAGTTATTTCAAAGAGGTTTTTTTATTTTTTTTACTATTATTGCTTTATACTTTTTTTCTTAGGTAATTTTTTTGCTACTATTATACTTTGTAGCATCTCTTTCATCATGATTGAATATAGAATTGCAGTTTCTATTTAGCTTTATGCTATAGTTAATCTCTTTTTCTGGTAAGCGGTTTTGAAATTTTTTTTCTCCTTTTATTGATATGAACAGTGATATATGTTCAACTAGTCACTCATCTCATATCACCCCCAATTTTTTTATTCTTGAAAATACTCTTCTCTTCGTTAGTGTTGTAATCGAAGCTCCTCTCAAACTCAAATCCACAAACTATACCTCTTATTATACTCAATTTTATTTAATCGATTATGATTTTATTGGTTATGTAAATAGTATCATCATTTGCCCTCTACAAATGATTAGAGAGAATAATTTTAAGGTTATTAATCATAAATACACTTTTTGGATTCCTCAATATCATCTTCTTCTGAGTATCATCATTGCCCCTCTCTTTCCTTAATCTCTAAAATTTTCAAAGCTTACAATAATGTACATCAACCAATACCTAATGCAACTTCATGAAACCCTCTTAAGAGTATGAAATAAGTACAAAATTTATTTCTAAGAGTATAAAATATATTTCAAATTATAAAAAACTTCGAGTGAATTTCTAGAAAAAATATTTACTTTTTTGAAATTCTTCACATAATATTCATATTTTTTTTTAAATATTAAAATATTTTTAATAATCATTTTATCCTTAGTTACCTCCTTCACCCAACTCAGCCCATTAGCCATAACCTGCATTGCCACCCTCCTTAGAATCCAATATTCGACGATGATGGTGCTCGCTTGATGCTAGTGGAGTGCAAACTTATGCGCAACAAACGGGGGTGATCAACTCTAGCATGAGGATTATAGTAGCGGGAGCGATATGCATAAAGAAGGAGGGTTGCGGGCTATCATAAGGGTTACATGTAATGGTGGGATGACAAAGGTAACGATGAGTTCCTTGCAAAGAAGGTAAAATAGTTTTTTCATAAAATTAGGAGCGCTGTTTCAGAAGTTTTAAAAATAAGAACGCGTAAAATTTTGAAAAATAAACGTTTTTTTCGAAAATTCGCCCAAAAGCTTTCCGCTGCAATTCACTCATCACAAACTTGTCAATTGCACGAGCTTTTTGCCGACATTATCACCTCGAAACAGCCCAGCAAAAGCGGATGGCACGCTCTCGAGGCCAGTGGATATGTCTTCGACTGCTCGCATTCTGCCATGGCGAAGATGGTCGGATGTGGACGATATGAATCCAGCGTACAGGTTAAGGTGATCCAAGGCGAGGAACCCGCGGAGTGTGATCCGTTTATAGATCACATCGACCATATCAAGCGCCGCTCGCTTGCCTGCGTCCGTGTACTCGGATATTGCTCCGCATAATGCAACTCTACCAAAGAGGTTCATGTTGGCGACTGCAGCGTCTAACATCGCAGAACCAACGTTGTCGAAGTATATGTCGACTCCTTCCGGGAAGTACCTATTCATAGAAGTAATCAGTAAGTATGAACTGCTGCTTGCAAAGATCGATACAAGATGGGATCTGTCTTACCTTCTAAGAGCAGACTTCAGATCAGGTTCTTCTTTGTAGTTAAATGCGTCATCAAATCCAAGCTTCTCTTTTAGAAGATCCACCTTCGTCTTGCTTCCGGCGCATCCCACGACGTAGCAACCAGAGAGCTTGGCGTATTGGCCGACCAAACTCCCCACCGAACCGGATGCTGTAGAGACGAAGACCTTCTCCCCCTTCTTCGGCTTGCAAATGTCGTAGAAGCCAGCGTAAGCTGTCAATCCACTCGGCCCTGCGGCAAACAGCAGTGCGCCATGATCAGTGTTTCTCGTGGCCTTCTTTCTCCGTCTGTCAATCTTGTGGGTCCATTTCCTGCGTCTCTCTGATATGATTACCTAAGATGCTCACATGGTATGACAGGGGGAACTCATGCGGGTCAACCTTGGTCAACGTGGTTCCCGGCCGGACGACCGTGTATTCCTCCCAGGCCAGAAGTCCGACCACCACATCGTCTCTTTCGAACTCCTCGTTCCCTGAGACCACGACCTTCCCCACGCCGAAGGCATCGATTCTCTGTAGCAAAGGTCGCGAGATGCACACCGAGCTCGTGAAGAAACAAGCTAGCAAACCCAACGAACGACGATAATTAACAGGAAGCTCGCCTGCCCGGGCTGGATGCGTGCTGCGGCTGCAAAGGTCTTCTGTGAGGAGCTGCACGTCTTCATGCGGTTGAGCTGGTAAGGATCGATCGACAGGAACAAGTTCTTGACGACGACTTCCTTGGAGCCCTGCGCGACGGAGAGGACCAGCGGCGTGCTCCGGAGCTCGAAGTCGGACTCGGTGGGGAGACCGTCGATGGCGTGCTTGATGATGATGTGTTTGTTCTCCACCTCCATCCTCGCTGCGCTCTCCGTTCTTCCCAATGACAACTAGAAATGTATCTAACGATCCCTCTGTATGTAAATAAAAACATTTGGAGCAGAGGAAACAGCCAATCTGGTAGAAGGTGTACCACAAACAACCATCGCCGGCGAAGCTGCATAGACAGCATCGAGTATTTGGATCCCGTACAACACTACGGACACTTCTATTGTGAGTAGCATCTGCCTAAGGCGTGGCTTGGAATCTTTGTCGTAATTGGTTGATACGAGCTGTATTTTTTGTCATTTAGCATTCGACATGTGGATTTCAGTCAGCATTTGTCGGATATATAATATCAGCTTCCAAGATGACAATGAGTTTATTGGCTGATTTGAGCGTTGACCTCAACGTGACTTGCATAACCGACTGAAGTAAGAATTAATATATAATGTACTTATTTTATTGTCTCCAACTCGAATAAGATTTTTTTTTTCTTTTTTTTGCAAATGTAAGTGACAAATGTGAAATTCGAATTCAGAACGTTATAATAAAATATCAAAACTTTTATCAGCTAAATTAATTGATATTTTTATTTAGTACAACTGATGATAATTAAAGCTCAATTGACAAAGAATTCATCTTATGTCATTTTTCACGTTGACACCCTCTTTTATTTCTTTTATTTCAGGTAGCCTTCGTTTAATGTAATTGACTATCATTTTGTTTTCGATGCAACTAACACCAGTATATAGCTACTCATCAGAACCTTTTATCATTACTCAACTAAAACTAATTTAACTAACCCGTATCGATCATCTTATCAATCATCTTAATATCACAATCGATACTAATATGAAGAATAAAAGATAAAATAATTATTGAAGAAACCTTATTAAAGAAGTTTTAGCTTGAATATATTAGTGTAATGAGTGTACCGATGATTAAATTTTTTTTTTAAGTGTATGACGTAGTTGATAATATCTAAAACTTATCTTTTAGCGTAAAATGCATATGGCAAGGAAAGAAAGCAATCAAAATATTTGATGCAACTCGAAAAGTTGCTTTTACCATCATGTATAGTCTCTAATGTCTGATGCATTCGTATAATGCAAAAGGCAACTAAGCACCACATAATAAGTACCTAATATAGATAACAACAACCGAGGCTTCTAAAACAAAAATTATGCTTTGGCATAATAGCGATAGGAATAATATAATAATTATTTTTTATCGAGACATACGAGTTTCATTCATCGTATACTTAGACGTGCCATCAACATGACACTCGAATGAAATTATCTCTTATTAAACCAACGATGGTAAAACTAACGATATATAAAATAATATATTAAAAATGAACTCGTTAAAAATATAGAACTCACGATGATCCTGTTACGTCAACAATTAAAGAACAATTAAAAAAATATATAAAATTCACTATGAGCCTTTAACATATAGTCAACTCGATTGATTCACCATCAAAGGTATATATCCTTCCCTATAACTTCTTATTGATGAGGGAGTTGACGTGATCGGCCGATGTAGAGAGTCCGCTAAAAGAGGTGATTCGTTGAGAGTGGCCTGACTTTGGTATTGAGAAGTCGGATATGAGAGTTGAATTCTCCTAGTTGTCGAGGTGCCTTCGTTCGAAGTCCTACACAACTGATATATACCGAGGGCATCTTGGCTCAACCATTTTGATGTTTAAGTCAGCAAAAAATAAAGAAAGAGGAATATTATAGTATAAGCAATATAAATGAGATAGTAGAGGGTTTTTGCTTGCCCCTATATTGATTTAGGGCTTGACTTTTATATTTAAGCATCGAGTGATTTGGACGTGCGTTAGTCAAGACCCCTCATTCCCTTATAGGATAGGGGCATTAATGAGTGCGACTTGTTGGTGTGTGTCCGGGCGAACCATTGGGATGTCTTTGGATTAATTCTCTTACCTCTTTGTATTCGATAGGGAGTGATCCCTCCATCAATTATCGGAAATGGAAGGCTAGTGAAATCGAAGACATGACTTTTGTAGAGATATTAGGAGGTGACCAGAGAAGCCGAGGTATATTACAAAATAAATTAAAATTAAAAATATGAGATACGAGATATAAATATTTTTATTTTTTATCTCAAGACATTGCTCACATCATATTTCACAAAATTTACCTCTGTCATATGTGACCGATTCTAAAAATTGTACAAGTCATATCAATTTCACTATATTGGATTAGTGATCAAAATCGATGATATCTGTCATCGATATTCTTAAAATAACATCGAAAAAAAAGAAATCATTTATATAAATTTTTAAATAATAAAATTGAGCAGATTCTGCGTTTAGGTAGTTCCACAATTTTTACGGGTATCGTGAGACTCACATGTGAAACCATGCTAAATAATGTGTTTTCATATATGTTATTTTTATCAGAAATTTTTTATATGAACCATATAAACAACAGGAAAAAATAATATAACACGAGGAGAAAACTGCTGCTTTTAGCAAAATATTTTCCAGATATAAGAAAAGATAAACTATTCCCTAAACATCCTTAAAATGATTTGTTGTTTTTAGAAAACTGAAAACAGTTTCCAGAAACACAACCTGACAGCCACCAAGTTTCCGCTTCAGAAATCATTAAAACACTGGCAACGAAGGTTGGGTCACACGGGGATGCGTCAAGCGGGTGCGGTTCGACTCGGCCAGCTTTGGTAGGCCGGTCTCCCGCCACCTCGGATCGGAGTCAAAGAAAAAGCCCGCCCTCATTTCCGGCTTATTAGGGTTTCAAATCACCCCCCTCGACAGCCTCTCTCTCACTCTCCGGGAAGCTAAGAAGGGCTTATTCCTCCTCTCCCTTCGCTTCCCTTGATAGGGTTTCCGACGGCGAAGCCCTAGACGAAGGAAGCGATGGTCTCTCCGCGCGAGCTCCTGTCAACGATCGAGGCGGCCCTCCTCGGCCCCTCTCCTCCCACCCCGACCCAGCGGATTGAGCTCATGCACGCCATTCGTTCTTCCATCCCGGCCCTTAAGTCCTTTCTTTCCTATCCCGTACATTCTCTCTCCCCTCCTGCTTTCCTTGTTGTTATTACCGTATATTTTTTCTGTAATTCTTGTTCACTGTTTTTGGTTTGTGGCGTGCAGGGTCCCAGTGCATCCGATAGGGCTCAGGTCGAGTCCAAAGAAGTCAGGCTTAAGGATTTGCCTCCAATATTGCTTGATGACACCGACGTTCAGATCGTAAGTCGTCTATTTTATGGTGTCTCTAGTTTGTCCATTTCACCGCTTGTTTGCTCATGGGAGTCTGTGATTTCTCTGTTCTGTGCTCACCATTTTTCCATGTCTTTGATTTTGCCATTTTTTTTGTTGGCTATATCCTTTTCCACAGTTTTGCATAATTTTTTTACTATCAATTCTCATTTATGCCCTGAAAATGTATTGTGAAGATTCATAGTTTGAAGTTCTCTTTTTGAATATCATCATTCTGACCAGAAAAAAAATCACCCAACTCTAGATCATTTCATGTTGGAATATCATTTTGGCGTGACTTTGTTTCTTAATTGACAGCTGTTGGCACAACTCACAAATTGTTTGATTCTACAGATTGTATGGATATTAGTGTTTGTTGAATTAATTGAATGCCACCTTTCGTTGCATGATGCTGCTTTTGCATGCTAGTGTTGCCTTTGCATTGATGAAATGAATGTTATCAGAGGACTTAGTTGCAAAGGAAGTCTAAATCGCTACTTGATGTAAAATTGGAAACTATATTATGTTGACCATGAAAGTGGAATTGCATTTTTGTGGATAAGATGGAACAATTGCAAAAATGCTTTTGACTAAATACTCAGAGGATAAGCCCATAACTTTTGTTTGCTCCTTTAAACATTTGATGGATTATGAAGGGTTTAGGGTTTGAGATTTTAAGTTTTAGGGTTTGGTGGTTGTCCTCTCTATCTAAGCTGAACCTCATGAGGTCTGAGAGTTGTAACTTATTAAAAGTTACTTGACATGACATAGTTACGCACATTGCTTGAGCCTCCCTCGAATGCAGGATTTGGGAGGGTCAATGTACTTAGTTCTACTCCTGCAAGCAAAGACTATGTTCATTTCATAGTAACAATAGTTACCCTCATCCTTTATGCTTTTTGTTAAATGGAATATTTTTTTTTATAATGACTACTTAACAGACAGTTGCTTAAGAAAAAAATAATAGGCTGTGGACATTGTGGTATAACAGAGATGAGACCTTTTCTGATTTCTTCTGCCTTGTCCCCATTAGTTTTTGAATTTCCTGTTCATATCGATTCAGGATGGGTACAACAAATGTGCCAAACATTTTCCAAGTACCACGGGAAGCTTCAGGTGAAGAATATGGGTTTTTAAAATTCTTGATCATGGATGTTGACGGTAACACATCAGCATTCATCAAAGAGTTACCACTTAAATTTATAACATGAATATTCTACTTAAATTTGTGCTTTATACTGAAAAACAGCTGGTGGCATTTGTACCCAGTACTAGATGTTCATGTTTTAAGTTACCAAACATTTGAAATGTGTTCGAAGTGTACACATCAGATTTGACAGATTAATATGTATTTATCTGGCAGGTGTACATGCTTCCATTCTGTTTCCTTCTAATATAATATAACCCTTGCTTATTTATTAGCAGCTTTAATGTGATTCAGTGATCTGACATAAGTGGCCTGTGAGTTATAATTATCTTTTGAAATTTATCTATTTTCTATCCTATCCCTAGTTCAATTTTCCAAATTTGTTGTGAATATAGGCACTGAAATTGAGTGATGACCTTAATCTCAACGAGATCGAATGTGTTCGTTTGCTTGTTTCAGCAAATAAAGAGGTAAGTTATCCTTGTTTAGACATTATTTGGAAGACTATGTTTGTCCTTGAAATCAGCATATTGACCTTGTTTACTAATGATTCATGTCAGTGGGTTCTATTTGGACGGGAACCATTGGAGATGTTCCGTCTTGCTGCATGCCTCTGGTACATGGAGAGAAGGGATCTTATAACCTCTTTGTACACTGTTTTTCGGGTAATGCACATGAGTTTTTGGTACAGATATGATTTATTGCACAATATTTGGCTAAAGCTTCCCTGTTATTCTACAATGCAATTCTTTATTCTTTCTGTTCTTTGCAAGAATATGAGCGTCCAACTTACCTTTTCTCTTGCAGGCTGTTGTACTTGACCAAGGGCTTGATGCTGATCTTGTAGCTGTTATTCAGAAGCATCTGGAAGATATATTGAATTCTGGGCTCAGGCAACGACTAATTATGCTTATAAAGGTTTAAAGATTGAAACACACAACTTACATTTATTTTCTATCATACATTTATATGGGAGTTCTTCTACGTATACCCCTGAATTGTGTGAGATCTTCATGTAATGCTACTTCAATGTACATTTTTTAAGTTATATTGTTCTTGGACATGCATTGTTGTCAGGCGGCTACAGATTTCTGGGAACCTTTTCAAATATGATCTCGCATGTGTGAATATGGAATTTTGATGTGTATATAATTATATAAATGGAATTCTCTGTATTAAGTATTAACTATCAGTATCCACTGTCCAGATTTTGTAGATGGTTCTTACACACCATCTTGGCTAGCTACAAGCATATTTCAAGGGATTTTTATGTACCCTATTAACCTATTTGTTCATCCTGATCTGTGTCACTTGTTGCTTGTCAGCATGGAACCTTGTTTCTTTAATCAGTAATAAGATGTAACATTTATTATAATGTTCTGGATTCTTAATTGTTTTATTACAATGATATTTAAGCTATTATTGTATATAAAAATATAATATTTTATTGTTTTATGCATTCATGGCATTTACTTTTGTTTTTTTTTCCCGGTTCCTACTCTGCTAATGTTTATTCTTGTGTTACCTTACCTTATTTTTGCAATAGGAACTAAATCGTGAGGAAGCAGCTGGTTTTGGTGGTCCTAATGCTGAACGATATGTCCTTGACTTCAGAGGTGCCATCGTTGAACGACAAGCAGTTGTTTCTCGGGAAAGATTGAGTCTGAGCCACTGCCTTGTGCTATCAGCACTCGTTGTGCGAATGAGTAAGCGAGACTTCAAACTTGTTAAGCAATATCATCTACTGGATTGATTAACCCAATCTTTGTAAACCTTCATTGCAAGTGGATGCATTTTATTTTTCATACAATAAAATTTATCTGTTGTCATGCTGTATCTTTAAGGGATATTTCTGTCAGAGTTCCATACTGAATTGAATCTAATTGCACTTGATATTGATCAACCCAATTGTGTCTTGTTCTCGGATTAGGGGATTTGACCTTTGGGTAAATTGAGCTCAACTCCACTTGTTTATCACATTATTATGATTTATTAGGATTATTTTTCTTGCATTGTCTCAGACTTGGTCATTCTTGCTATGTGGGAAACATTGGCCTGCTATATTTCCCATTTTGAATGCAAATCTTGTTTGTAGGTTCTTCCTCAATCAGCATATCCTAACCCATGTGGCATGAGTTATGTATAGGCTTGTTCATGTGGCATGTGTTTGGTAAGGTAGTTGCTTAATAGGAATCTTAGTTTTATAGTCAAGTAAATCAGTTGGTGGTGTTTTGCTCCTTTATGATCTTAGTGCAATCTTGTATGGAGCACAATGTATATTATAATAGGTTAATGACCCAACTTGTTTGACTTATATATAGTTTTGAATTTATATTTTATAGATTACACTTTTGACTGGTTTTATTTGGAATATCTCCTATGTTTATAGGTTTTGAGCTGTCTTGAATTCTGAATGGTTCATGTGAATTTCACCAAATTTATGTTAGAAGCCTGGATCAAACTCTCTCTCTCTCTCTCTCTCTCTCTCTCTCTCTCTCTCTCAGCTTCATATTTGTAAATATTAAATTTCGTAATGAACTTTCACGACAATGGAGTAGGTTCTAACTAGTTGTTTGATATCTAGTTTAATAGCCTATTGGTACAGTGGTAGGATTGGTCTTATGCTCTTATGCAACCTGGGTGATTAGAGTTTTAGTTGCAAAAGCAACATTTCTGTTTATAGGGATAAGACCAAGGTTCGCCTTATCGGTCCGTACGAGTGTACCAACTAGTCATCGATACGGTACATATCGAGGTGTATTGATGCATTGAAAATAGATCCAAAAGTTTCTAAAAAAATGTTGGATTAAGGTTTTTAAGTTGAAAATAAATATAAGTTTAGTATAGTTTTAGCAAAAATAATCTAGATTAGGAAAGAATAGTGACATACATTTTTTTCGGGCTTTGCGGAATAACTTTGTAGGATGTTCTGAACTTTTCTTCTGTTAATATTGATTTATCTATAAAGAAATGATTTGAATTGTGATATTATTTTTGAAGCAATTTAAACTTTAAGATTCAAATGAATTAAGTAATCAATCGATGGATATATTTGATTCTATCACCAAAAAGAACGACGAGACTCCATGGGCGGTGGATCGGGGTCCTCGATCTTAAATATCTGTATACCAATTTGATATGTTTTTGTTGGAGTTAATCTTGAAAATGATCTCACGACATAGTATATTGATACACTGTACACCATTGGTGCATCAATGTGGTGATGGTCGTAGTCTGATTGTTGTGAACCATATATTTCCGAGGCTGCTCCTGAGGCAAGGACGATTATGACATGTATTGGTATGGAGCAAGGAGAATGTTAGAACTTTTATTTTCGTCATTGATTTGTTGTTTCGTATCATAAGATTGATTATCGTACAACTGCTCGAAGAAGTATGACCAACTATCACTATATCGCTATTGGTCGTAAGATTCTTCATAATACAACGATTGTGAATATGTTGAGCTTCGCTATGTGTCTTCTTTGTGTAGGTTCTATTGCATCTGCTCAAAATCTTTCATTGCCTTTCCCTTCCCCTTCCCCTTCCCCTTTCATGTATAAACTTGACTAGTAACTCGTCGAGCTTCATAATTTGAATCTTGGGTGGCATGTGTAAAATATTGCTCTTTGGTCTATGCACTATCCTCAAATTGTATAGACGGGATCATCGACTCCGATGTTGCCACCATCATCGATCGAGGCACTGCTGTCCACGTCGTTGTCATGTCTCTCGACCGAGTGGGTTGTTGAATATGATTGATAATATGTCTCGTTGCCCAACTTGATTCTTTCCAACGGTGTGGTTGATTCTACTGCCTTCCCCTTTGCTGTTGCACGCTTGACGGACGATTACGGCGAAGGAAAGCGGTTAAAAATCCTTTCCTATGGTTTAAATGGTCAAATTGACCATTTAAAATGGGACAATATGAGCCCTTGATCGGTAATAGTCGGATTTTGACCGTTATTGATTGATACAAATCTCGTATTGCCCGATACGGGGTCATGTAACGGGTATTGTCCGGTAGAGGGTGGTTCGCATATCGGTCCCCTATCGGATCAGTGCATATCGCTCGTACCAAGTGGTTCTACTTGGTATGGTGAACCTTGGGAATACTGCATACTTTGGCACTCAAAACTTTGGATGATGGGGCCTCATGCATTGGTTCACCCTTTTTTTCAATGACCTGTCGTACTAGTTTGGTACCTAAATATTGAGTTGTATTGCCTAATGACACTATAAAAAAAAAATAAAAAGCTGGTGTACCAAGAAATACTGAGATATTTGGTTTGATATCAGTGATAAGTAAATATTGTGCAGTAAATATCGATCCAATTGGTATTTTAAACCATAATTTTGGATCAATATCATGCTTCGTTGCTTTCGTGTAAGAAATACAATTTACATGGTATTTAATTGATTTCTTTTGTCAAGGTGGTCACTGATAAGATGATATTTGTGATTTATGCTTGGATTTAGAATTAGAATTTGTAGTAGGCTTGGTCATGTCTCTTGTTTTAGGTTGTGACATTTGTGCTTTTGTATACTCTTCAACTCACAACAAAGCTTTGACACTATTGGATTTTCTTTTGTCCTACTGCTACGGTGTGATTTTCATTTTTATTTTATGAAATAATATATTCAAGCAGTGTTGTGTGCCGCAGTTCATTGTTACAATTGTGCTTATTGTATAGGTTTCGACAGGTTTTACTTTGAAGAATGGGACATGCTAGTGCACAACCTTAACTTTTCATTATCTTTGTCACATGCTATTAATTTATTGAAGAATATGGAACAATGATTTTTGTATGAGTTAGTTGAATTGTTCCATGCTGGTAATTATAGATTGTTGTTTTTTGGTTGGCCAATATTTTTGAGGGTGTGTATACCCAGATTGATTATGATCTTTTAAATATGTGCGACACGTCATTGAGGATCAAGCTGGTCAGTTCTACTTCTGTTTACTCGGATCTCAAGGATGGATGCACTGGATATGAAATTCATATTTAATCAGAAACATGGTGACACCAAAAGTAGTAATACATGGTTCTGTCATAAAAAAAATTTGGATTCTATTTTGAGTCTCCAAATGATTATTCCCAGGACATTCTCTTTTTAAGTGATATTCTCAACAGGTGCATGTGCTTCATTTGCTAGCTTCTGTAATTTTTTTTGTCACCTGCTATTCTCTGTTGATATCTGTTGTCTCTTGTTGATGTACTTTACAGTCTACTGCTTCGGCTATGTGAGGCTTTGCTACTGGAGTGCTATTTGTTCTGTTAATGAAAGAATGAATTCTTGCTGCCACTAGGACAGTTCTGACTTAATTTCCAAGCAGATATGAAATAATTTGTTTGGTCAAAATTTCAACAAATGATATATAAATCTTTCCTGTAAACCCAATAAGCAGAAACTGCAGTTTTCATCTTAATGTGAAGTGCATAATTTTTTCATATCAATTTTTACTTAATGCAGCTCCGAAGGATGTAAAAGATGTGTTTGTGACTCTAAAAGATTGTGCTGCTGACGCTAATAGCCGTAGCACCATACATCTTCAGGTCCAAACTTGACACTGTGCTTTTAATGCCTAACTCTGAAATGAAAATTTTTCTTCTTTTCCTCTAATGGTCGAATATATATCTCTTCAATCAAGCATGCCATTCTCATCATATATCGTTTTCCTCTTGCAGATTGCATTCAGTCTTCTGTTTACTCTTGTTATTACCTTTATCTCTGATGCTCTTAGCACTGTTCCTGACAAGCCCTCGGTGTTGTCTAATGACCCATCATTTAAACATGAATTTCATGATCTGGTAAGCTAAAGAAATTATAGCTTTTCATACTGTTTATGCTCTGACTGTATACACTTTTAATAATTTAGGTGATGGCTACTGTTAATGATCCAAATGTCGAGGGTTTCATAGATGGTGTTAGATTTGCTTGGGCTGTACATCTGATGATAGAACAAGAGCGAAGTACTTCAAGAGAGGTGTCAGGTGCTTTGTCCAGGGATTTGGCTAGCACATACTTGTGCTTGGAACATGTTTGCTCGCACAATGTGTTCAAATTTTTTCTTTCAGGAGTTCTTCAAACTGCTGCCTATCAGGTTCGTATAATAACTAATGAATTGAACACAGCATGTGGTAAGATTTGGAACACTCCATGGCCGACATTTCTGTTTTTTAATACTCCAGGTTCGTAATAACTAATTGTACTGTTATCCAGAATTCTATTTTTCATTCCTTTTTGTTGACACCATACCTCTCCATATTTGATTCACAGACATTTTTGTTTAAGTGTTCATCATCAAACTTTTACTCAGTAGTATCAAATTACCATTGGGTTCTTCATGTGCTATGAAACGCCATGGAATCTCACTTCTGCTTTGCTTATTGGATCTTGCATTAAACTTTTGGCACTGTTGTGACTCTTTTGTTTAAGCTGTGCTTTACAGCCATCTATACCTGTTTCCATTCTTCTCCTTGTGCGACTTCTTATCTCGCCAAATAGCTTTTCTTGTGCATTCTTTATGGTCATCTGTTTTTGTGGCTGAATTTTGCTGCACATGAGATGGTATCTATTTTTTTTTATCTATTATTGATTTCCTCAAAACCATTGATTGTATGTTTTGTTCTTGGTGTTAACTAATCTTACTTTTGATTAGACTTTTGTAATATATAGTTAATTATTTTGAGCTAAGAATAGTTTGTGCCAGTTCATTGCAAGCACTTTACATTGTTATACATTCTTCTGATCCTTGTATCTGGAGTCTGCTGAACTTTTAGTTTGTTTGGTACAGAATGATGACGAGGATATGGTCTATATGTACAATGGCTATTTGCATAAGATGATGATGTGCTTTCTCTCTCATCCACTTTCTCGAGACAAGGTTAGTAGGAACATATAATTTCTTTTTGTTTGTAAGTATGAACTTTTAGAATCTGTAGGTTGACATATCAAGAGTTGCCATTATTGTTTTTCATTTTGGAAATATTAATTTTGGATATTTCACAAATAACCATAACCTATGTTACAAAAGTAGATGTAGGTGTTATATGGAAAAAGAAACCCAGGGTTTAAAAAGTTAAAACAGTTTATTTTGTCTTCAGCTGTATATCTTTAACATTGAATGTAGACTTTGATATGTTAAAGTAGCAGGACTGAGTACAAATATCTATAATAATGGGAGACAAACTAGTATGGTTCTTTCCACCATGCAGGTTGGGATTTTGGAAAATTTTTAAATATACTTGTGACATATTTTTTCCTCAAGGATGTCTTTTCTTTGAAAAAATAAAAGCATTTATGTTTTCATTATTGAATTTACCATGAGTTGTGTAAGAAAGTCAGTCAGCTGATTGACCCAGAGTTGTAGATCGAGAATAAAAGCATTTATGTTTAGCTTATTGAATTTTTGAGCTTCATGATGTTGAATGTTTGACTTATTCTGGAAAAGGACCCTGTCACAATATATAAAGTCAGCAGAAATTTCAAACACATGCATTTTAAATTTTGATTAGCCATGGAAGGAAAAGAGAGCTCTCTCATAATCAACCTTTAGAAATGCGTCAAAATCCTTTTGAAGCATAAAATTGGAACATAAGAACTAATGGAAAATATCTAAAGAATGTTGTTGCTGAAGATGAATTTGAAGAGCTGAGGCAAGCTGTATTTGTGATTAACTGGCCAAATTCCATAGTACTGTGAAATAGTAGTTTTTTAAATTCTCTAGGAGCTTGAGTGCAACTATTTTATAAGATCTGTCGGAGGTACTAAAAAAGGAGAAACATAATATTAAAGATGCACACCGTTGTGGTTGTCTGGGTACACTGCCATGGTGCTGTCACAATTAAGAGTGTTTCATCTATGAAACATAATAATCATATTTTTTTTTGAACTTCAGTGGTTCATGTTTTGTTCTAGTTTGATTGACATGAGACTTGAGAACAGTATATTCTTCAGATGTTTTGAATTATTATGTAGCCTTCAACCAGAAGGAATTTCTTTACTGAAATTTAGTGAACCCAAAAAATTGCAATTTATGGTTGCTTAAGAAGATGATCCTGTTTGTTCTGATAAAATTAGGTTAGTGTTGGTACTTGTTTGTATTGCCACATGAGGTGGTACACATGGAGGCACCATGGCATCTTGTTGAGCAACACAATATGGTACTTGGCATCTGATTCCTGTTAAATAGATGCACTGATTGTGATGATTTCTCCACTAATTCATACGTCGAAAGTCATCAATGAGGAGATAAACTTATTGCATTTTATCATCCACAGATCTTTCTGATGGGCTGTGCTTTTGATTCATGTCATCGTTGAACTATACTTTTTCTTGTTATTTGTCTTGTGATGGACATGTTTGGTTGCCATAATCGAGTTAGTTATCACAATGGTCCACTCTCTCTCTTTTTTTTTGAATTCAAACAACGATGTCCATTTCTGTAAGATTATGAGTTTGGTGTCAAGCTCAATCATTTATTCTTTCATAGGTGAAAGAAATGAAGGAGAAAGCTATGAGTGCCCTTAGTCCATATGTGTCATCTGAACTGGGTGACAACATAGGTGACTCTTTTGATAACAAGCAAGTTGCTCGGATGAGTTGTCAGCCATTTGTATCTCTATTATATTTGGTTAGTGAAATTTATCAGGTAAACTGTGTTTTTCATAGTTTGATTTCAGTTATTAAATATTCCTTTCTATTATTCTCAAAGTTTGACTTGATGTTATTAAATGGCTTATTTCTGTGTTTCTCTGCTGATAGCTGTTGCTATAAATGAATGAAGTTGACTGATTTTCAGTTTTCTGCTTTGTTTTTGCAACTTATAAAGTTTTACCACTGGTAATATTATTTAAAGTTTTAGAGAATCACAAGTTAAGAATGTAGTGTTGGATCAGCTATTGGGACCAACAATAGGTATGAATTACCAGTCACAGTTCACATTGTTACATTCAGGTTTGTTAGATGTTAAAGGATTTCTTGTGTTGATTAGATATTTGAGGGTTCTGCGTATTGTATTGTTGTGAATTGTCTTAGAGAAAGGAGAGAAGTGCTGTTACACATTTTGCATTTTTATAGTTGATTCTATCTCAGTTATCAAGCTGATAAAATTTAACATTTAGAGTCACAACTTAATGATATTCTCATTCTGAACTTCATCTTCTTTTAGCTTAAAAGATCAAAGTAACCAAATATTTCATGGTTTTATTATACAATAAAACAAACAACAATACATTTATTGCATAGAAGCAGCAGCAGCAACAACTTTAACAAATGAAAAGTGCAGCAGCAATGACAAGAACAAGCTATATGACCAACTATTTGGATTTTTGGAGTCACAGGCATGGATGTTTTAGCAAGGTTGAACTCTGTTGAGCTGATCTACTATGTCGGCTGTTTGAGTCTCTTTTCGATTGCTGCTTGCTTTAACATCAATCTTATATAATTTCTGTTATCTTAATGATCTTTGCATTCCTTTTATGGATTTGTACTTGCAATTTGAATATTTGAAAATGACAGTAACACATACTAGGTTCACTATAATATTTTGGCTGATGCCTGGGATGGACTTTTACAATAAATTTTTGCCGATGCCTTTGATGGACTTTCCAAATATTCCATGGAATAGTAGTGAAAAAAACCCAAGTTATAATTGACTGTTCACCAATCTAGTCAGGGACCTTTCATAAACTCTAAAGATGTAGGTAAGTTAATTTTTCCCGGAAGACTTGGATCCCTTTTGGCTGGCATCACAACTTTGATGTGTTCATGCTTTTATTCATCACATCTTCTGCACTTCAACATTCTGATGTTTCCTGCTTGCTTCTCTCCTCTCTATATTTCTTTTCTCTCTCTGCATCCTTTCTTCTGTTTCCTCTTCCTTCCTAGTATTTTTTACTTCATAGCTTGAAGAAATAAGTTGATATGCTCTGGTTTAGTTTGCCTCTGAAAATAACAAAAATGAAAATTTTTGTTGACATCGGGCATTTTGTGGCAGCTAATATAACTAGATCCATTTTAATTTCTCGTTATTGTTTTTGTTTTGCATAGTGCAATTAAGATACAACCGTATAGTTAATATATGGTCTTGTGTTTTTTTAAAGTTGTTTCATCTACTTTTTTGTGAATGCTAATGCAGTTTCTCTGGAACTTCTCTTTTCCAGAAAGAACCAGAATTGTTATATGGGAATGAAGAGCTGTGGACATTTATACACTTTGCTGGAGAGGATCATACTAATATAGACACTCTTGTGGCTTTTTTGACACTGCTTAGTACTTTGGTATGCTGGAACTGATTTCTCAACTCTTGCTTATATCTTTTAACTTCAAATTTACATTTCTGTTTGTGTACCCAGGCTTCTACAGAGGAAGGTGCTTCAAAAGTATTTGAGCTCCTCCAGGGTAAAATGTTCCGATCAATTGGGTGGAGTACCTTGTTTGATTGCTTGTCCATATATGACAATACGTTCAAGCAAGCTCTCCAAACTTCTGGAAACCTGCTGCCTGATTTTCAGGAGGGTGATGCACAAGCTCTTGTTGCATATTTAAATGTTTTAAAAAAGGTTTGGAAATTTAGGTGCTCTTCTTATTCCATACTTTTTCACCTTCTGGAGTGTCTATGGCTGTAAGCCTACATGCTATAAAATGGATACTTAGTTTTGTCCAGTCTTTTACTTGTGCTCGGAAACACAATAATGATTACTGCAATCCCTTTTTAATAGCCAAGGACCTAGCCCTAGCAAACTTCATGAGTTTGATTGGATTGCAAGGAACACCTCTAGGAAGCCCTATAGGAACACAGGAACATCAAGAAAATGACAACTCTCTTGGACAGGAAGAAGTTCTTCATGTTTTTGGTGGATTATAAGAAAGACTAGGTATTAAGTCTAGCAGACTCTCAAATTTAGGCAAATGACAAATGCTTGTAAATCCTTAGGATATAATGATATGAGCTGAGATGGTGGATGTGATGCCTGCATTCACAATAGCATATTCCTGTCTTTAAAGGGACTAAATGGCTTCCTTCGTCCAAGGAATAAATACTTCCCAAGACTTGTCTTTGCTCGTCTTCCCTTTCTTTTAAGTGGCAACTTCATTATTTTGAGGTTAATTCAACAAATAACCATTGCTTATAAAATTTGATTTTCTTGTTTTAGTGATATTGTATATCTATTATTTTGAGAGGCTTTTGTTAGGGTTTGGGTTGGGTCAATGTATTCAACCTTGTGTAAGCAAAGAGGCTATTTTTGTGATCTTGACCCCATTCACCCATGCTGCAAAGGAGTTCTATTGTGGTGCAAGACTTGACTTCGTTCAACAACTCTAGTTAATGCAACTTGAATAAGAGAGAAATTTGGATCAAAAGATTTGCATAACAAAGATAAAAAAGCTGAAAATTAAAAGGTTTACAAGAAAAAGCATGAAGGATAGAATGAGGCTCGGATTTTGCAGTTACACGATGTATATTGTTTGCAGTGTTCTAACAAACTAATAGTTACTTTTATGGATTTATTATTTACCATTGTTATCTTTTATACAGTTTTATTCGTATGTTTTGGTTTCATTTTCTTTGAGTAGTCATATATCATGAAATAATTAGGTAAAATAATTATTAGCAGATCTTTTTCTCAAAAATTTACATTTTTTCAATTTTTCTTACTTTATGGTTAATTCTTTTTGCCTATCTGAATTTAATCAATCGATTGGTTTGGGATGCAATGTTCGTGATTATGATCTTGTTACTAATCTTGTGAACTTGTTTTGAAGTACCGGAGAAGTGTTACTGGTCTGACATGGCATGACAATGATTTTAAAGTGTTTATAATTCATAGCATAAAATTTAAAACACTAAATGCTTACATCAATGGAGTGATCGTAAATCGTCATACATATTCTGGATATGCCTAAATAAGAATGGGAAACATATCGTAAATCGTCATACATATTCTGGATATGCCGAAGTGTACCGCTCGGTATGGGTGGTACGTACTAGTCCGATAGAGGACTGGTATGGGTTGTACATCCGTACACCCTAGTGTCCTGTGTGTCGGTATACTCGGTACAATTTAGTGTGTACTGTACCGACAGCGGGTCGGTACATTGGTATGGACCGGTAATGCGAACCATGATTTGAGAGACTACTGGAAATGAGTGTTTGAATTCTGTTGACATTGCCCTTAATCGAACTTGATGTGAAGATGGGTTCCGTGCGATTGAACAGTGTTACAGGATTGTTTGTAACATTTTTATTCACTTCTTATAATTAGTTGAGGCTTTGTTGTAGAGTTATTTATTACTGGTTTTTTCTTTTGCATCTTCTCTGCTGGCCATAATGCTGAGTTGTGTGTGATTTTTTCATTGATTGTTTTTGTACTTTAAACTGCACATTCTTCAATCTGGAGATATCTGAGCTTCACTTAAGTTTGCCTTTTGACAATGAGCTGTTATAAATTGCTGTAGGTAGTTGAAAATGGAAATCCTTCTGAACGGAAGGGATGGTTTCCAGACATCGAGCCCTTATTTAAGCTCCTCGGTTATGAAAACGTGCCACCTTATTTAAAGGTTATAAACTTTTAACTATCTTATTTCTATAGCTTGCACGAGTTTTACATATATAAGATTACTGAAAGTTCTTTGTACAGGGGGCTCTGCGAAGTGCTATTGCAGCTTTCATCAAGGTGTCTCCAACCCTTAAGGATACTATCTGGAACTACCTTGAGCAATATGACCTGCCTGTTGTCGTTAGTCCTTCTGTTGGCTCCGGTGGGCAGCTTATGTCAACACAGGTATCTACGTAGTTGTATCTAGCCTTCTTGAAAACATGATGGATCAGTTGGACAACATGAAGAGTAAGAGTACTTTTAAGCTGCATATTTGTCTATGAATGGAAGGTGGTCTTATATGCTGTTTGTCAAACATTTATGAATAATTTAAGTAGCTTGGCTATTATGGATCTTATCTTTACACTATGTTGATCACTGATATTTCTTTAGTTGATGGATTTTAGTTCTATTCAACCACTTTGTGCTACTAATTATTGCCATTAGATATGCAGTGGTGTTTCTTGCTTTTAGTTCAGCACTAAAACTTCAAAAGAGCTAAATTACCAATCCAGTGAAGATAAAAAGTTGATTTAATTAGTTTCATACTTTGAATACAATCGATTTCCTGCTAACTTGGAGATGTTTAAATGGACATGATCGAGAAAGATGTAAACACATGTAAAAAGATGGGTCTAATGAGTCAACATGATTTTTATGACTAAAACTCTCTTGACATGGAGTAAGTACATACCTTTACAGTCAAAACTGTCTTGGTGGTTGAGAATTAATATTTGAGCTTAGCAAAGCTCTGTTCAACTAAAACTGTGATGACTTGGAGTAGATGATTGGTGGTTGAGAATTAAGATTGAATCTTAGCAAAGTACTGATCTATCATATAGACATTATGTGATGGATTCTGCCATTTTAACCATGTATATAATAGATTTTGATATGATTATTATGTACTATACTACTGTGTATTGGGGAGTTTTTCAATTGGGATTGGATCTGTTGTGCCATGCCGTTACAGTATCGCCTTGCCCTGTTATGTCACTAACTGGAAGGATAAGCTTGTTGGATGAAGAGGTGGATGTGAAGTATATCAAATCAGGATTGAAACTATTGTTTGTGTGCACATACCAGTTGTCAGGCTGGATTTGTACCTTACCTTGTCAATCTGGCCGGTATCAATTTTGGTCCCAATAGCCTCTAGACCTACTCATAAGGATTTTTTTTGCTGCAATGATGATTCAATACTATGTTTTTAAGACTTGTAATGAACCATTTGTCAAGAACACGTACGTAAAAGAACTTCTAACAATCGATGAAGTTATTACATGATGCGTATTATGAATGTATAGTTGAAAAATTTGTAAATGCATGGAATTAAAGCTATACATGCCATATGATTCAATACTATGTTTTTAAGAGTTATAATGAACCATTTGTCAAGAACACATATGTAAAAGAACTTCTAACAATCGATGAAGTCAGAACATGATGCGTATTATGAATGTATAGTTGAAAAATTTGTAAATGCATGGAATTAAAGCTATACATGTCATTCCTTGTTAATTGTTACTCCACCAAAAGGATTGCCCTGATGGTGCTGGAGGTAGGTCTAGGTCAGTAACATGAGTAGGCCGGAGATCAGTATCATACTTCTGAATAACTCATGCATGATGATGCTTCTATGATATTTAATATTAATATACTGTGTGCCATTATTGAATTAAGTTAGCAATGGTCATGGCATCTAGGTGACAAAGTGTATATTGGGTCTTACCTGGATCTAGGCAGAATCCGAGCAGATTTGCTTTTGACTCCATCCTAAATCTGCATAGATCCAGTCTCAATTGAACAATAAATTAGATTCTTTATATTAAATTTGAGCATGAAATCATGAGCAAAACCATAAGAATCCACAGAAACCTGCTTCATTTGATGCAGCTGAGAGAAAGTTTAGCTTTGGAATATCCTTGCTTTGAAGAAAACAGGCCTTGTTTCCGGAGATTGAAACTTAGTTTGCTTTAAATTGAAGATTAATTTGAGAAATAAGGAGATTTGAGAGTGAGATTACTGGATATTTAGAGTTCAAAAAGAAAGAAATAGGTCAAGGGGGCTGCTATGAGGTTTGAATCAGCAACTGGGTGGTGGTATGCTTACTGCCCAACACACCAGTGTACTGGTTAAAACTGACAGTATGTTTAGTATCAACGGAGACCATGTGAAATTCCATGTAGCGCTTTGTGGTCAGACCGATGAAAGACCAATTGGTATGGACCAGTTTGATCGAAATTCTCATCTGTGTATATAACATCCTTTAATATTAATTATCTTGCCAACAAGCTATAGTTTTTGCAAGATATAGATTGTCTTTTCTTATTGGTCGCACAGCTCATTCTCAATTTTGCATGGTGATGTATTAGATCTTGGTTGAGTATGAGCTGGTATGAATTAAATAATTGCCCATCCTTTTTGGGGATAACAAGCAATAGTTGTATTATGATCAACTGTTTCAGCATTTGTGGTTCTCTTTTGTTGTAAGCCATGCTAGTGATGGTTTAATTTATTCTTATGGGTGGCTCTGCTGAATGCGAATTGCTTTGGCATCAATCTGTCAAAAGAGAGCATTATGTCTTGAAATATTGGAACCTATCTTAGTTCTAAAAAGCTGGGTTAAGAATAATAGGATAGTTTTCTTTCGGCTTTCATTAAACTGTTTTTACATGATAGTCTCTATGTATCTTATCTATATTCATCTAGTGGCCTTGTGTCGATTCCTGCAATTTTGGAAATGTTCCTGGAATGTTTGATGTGTGCGCTCCTTGTAGATGAGAAAAATAACTGTTCAATGTATATATATCTTCAAATGGAGGCTAAATTTGATGGTTGTCCATGATTGTTGGTAATTCTCAGTGGTTTTATTTTTATGTTGCTCGACATGTTTAAGCGAACTCCACCTACATCTTAGACTATCCTAATAAGATCTTGACACTGTCAAAACTGGCCTGAGTACTTGTTGGCACCTTTGGCTTGCGATGTCCTGGCAGTTGCCAATACCTTTTCGGTGCTATACGTGTCGATTTATGCTGATGGACATGACAATCATTGCTTTTGATAAATATGGTTCTGTGGCAAATTAATTTGCTTAACATATTATGTTCTACATGTGCCATGGGTCATTGCTCATTGTTTTCGTCATCCCTTTCTCAAATATGTTTATTATGCAATCAAAGAAGCAAATGAAAATGTACCTGTTGAAGTTTGACATTCTTTGTTGGGGCTATTTTGTCTATTGTCCTGTTGTTTGTTTCCTTGTGGAAGGTTATTACGTCTGGAGTTGGCCATGTTTTTGTTTATTTTTACATAAAATATAATTCTAATTCTTAGGATTTCTTTTTTAACCACATTATTTATCTGCATTTATCTTATTGTTTAGTTGATAATTTGATATGTTCCTCTTGTGTCCTTGAGGAACTGGTGTACTAATATAAAATTATATTGATGCTATCATTCTGATGAAGATCTAGCTTGCTACCGCCAGTTCATTTTTCTAGCTTGTCATCACCTGTTATGCTATCAATACCAGTTCATTTCTCTACTGCCATTATTTAGTCCTTCTAGATCTAGCTTGCTATCAATCTGCATCAATATCGGTTCATTTTTCTGAGCTCAACCAGAGGTCTTGTTTCTGCTATTGTTATTGGCATTCAACTAGCAACTTGATACCTGCTCATTCTAAATTGGACATCTAAAGATGATCAAGTACTAATATAGCCGCTCCACAATCATCTATCATCATCTAATAGATGATCGACTTTTGGGTGTCTGATTACATTTTTTGCTTGGGCTTTGAGAGAAGACACTCGAGTCTTACAAGAGGAAGCCAGGAACCTCTTCCAACTTCCAAAGGAGCTTTTTGTTAGAAGTTAGAACATCTCGTTCTTGTGTGCCAAGATGTTGAAGTTCCTTATAAGAGGAGACTAGAAGCCTCTTCCAATTTCTAGGACTTTCAGTTGAACTTCTCGTTCTTGATACCCACTATTGCCAATACTATCAACCACGTTGTTTCCATCATAACCATCATTTTCATCAGATGTACCATAGCCTTATCATAAGTTGCAGCATGCTTGTCGTGATCAGCATTATAGCTGTCACCTGTCACTGCTATGGTCACGACTATCACCACCACCACCACTATGACCATGTCACTATCAAAACCACCATTATCACTACTGTTTCCTCTTTCGCTTATCAACCATTATCGGAAGCCATTACTTCTGTCATCGTCACTATACTGCCAACTCCATCACAGCCACCACAACCATCAGGGCAATTAGTCTTATCACTGTCATCGTCACTATGCTGCCAACTCTATTGCTACTGGGCACTGGTACTAGCACCACCTCCACCTGTGCCACCAATATCGGCTTCCCCCACTTTTACCACTGCTTCTCGGCTACCATCTACCACTACTTCAACCAGCTGTCATCACAATTGATTATCATGGCCATTGACATCATCACTACCACCAGAGTTATGACCATCACCACACCCATAATCAATATGTCCCACCACAGTTATTACCACTACCACTACTGTCGTCACTACTATTGCTATGACCGATATTCTGCCGCTATGTATGGCAGCAAGTTGTGTATCTATAAATTTTGCTTGAACGTGAACCTATTTCTGATTATGTAGGTACCTGAACTCAAATCTAAATCCAACATGGTTACCTATCTTATTTAAACCCATTCCAAATCCAAATAAATGGTATTTAAACTCACTTAAGTAGGCTTGGGTATGTTTGGTTATCTAAAAGAAATCTGACATGCAACCTTCTCTATGTAGAATAAGTCAGGTAACAACCGTTATGGTGTGCCCATTACCTGAACCCAACTAACAGCCTAGGTACCAAATTTGTACCTGACTTGGGATGCCTAGTTTTCATCCCAAACCTGTCTTAATCCTGATTTAAGGTTATTTGAAACTTGTTTAAGCGAATTGGATAGACTCTGGTATCCAAAAAGACCTGATCGGGTGCGAATTGGATATATTTTGGTATCCAAAAAGTACCTCTGATTACCATCTCTATCCGCCGTCACAATGCCATCACTAGCCACCACCACTACCAATCACCACCACTGTCATTGCCACTACAAGCACTGGTTGCTGTCATGACCACCATCATGCAACAGATGCGACCGCACATCTTTGGCTACCCACTATGACTGTCATCATTGCCATTAACATTATCACTTCATTGTTGTTGTTGGTACTGTTATTACCAACATTTGTCAAGAAATTGCATTGTTAACATTTATTTAGTTAGAAATGCATTTTAAAAGTAGGTTTTAGAAATGCATTTGTATTGGAAATGTATAGTGATACTTTTCATGTTTTTTAGTTTCATTTGGGTTATACTTCTCATCATTATATCAAAATTTGATTGTGTTGAAGCAGTTTCATTTTGTCATTAATTGTTTTGGCCATTGTATGCTTATGAATGTTGAAACATGAATTATTTCTTTTTCATTTGGGATGTTTTAGTATGTTTCTTGTCTTGGTAAAGATAGGTTATATGAATATGTGATTCTGCCAATTTGCTGTATCTTGTATCGGTTTGATTATAACTTTTTTTTCTTTTATTTGCTTATTTTTTTTCTAGCAGGTTTATGACATGCGATTTGAACTAAATGAGGTTGAATCAAGGAGGGAAAGATATCCATCAACAATATCTTTTCTTAACTTGTTAAATGCTCTTATTGCCGAAGAGAAGGATGTAAGGGATAGAGGCCGAAGGTCCTAACCTGTTGCCACCTGAAAAATATTTGTACCTTTTGTTATATAGTGTCATATGAGGTAGCTTACAATATCTGGATTGGCAGGTTTGTTGGAATCTTCAAGTTTGTTTGTGATCATGTTTTTGGGCCTTTTCCTCAGAGGGCATATATTGATCCTAATGAGAAGTGGCAACTAGTTGTTGCTTGCCTGCAGCATTTCCAAATGTGAGTTTCAGACTTGTAATCAAAATATGACCTTTTTGCTGAGTTCACTTAGTGCATGAAGCTTCACTTTACACTTTATTTCTATATGCTGCTCGTTGTACTGTTTCCTCGGGGTATTACCTGAGAGATTACAATCATGTGAATGTGATTTTGTTCCACTGGAGAGCCAATGTAGTTGTTTGTTTTCTTCACTTTACTTCTATTCCATTCTTTGTGGGGTCGTGATAATCCTATTTCCCACATGCTTGATATATTTTTGTGCTGGGAAAATTGTGAAAGTTTTTATGAGTTTGAAAACTATTATTTTGCAGGGTTTTAAAAATGTATGATATAAGGGATGAGGATGTTGAAACGGCTGTTGACATGTCTCAATCTTCAGATGTGATGCATACCTCCTCACTTGAGACTCAGCTTCCAGCATTGGAACTCCTGAAAGTACAGTGTTCTTCTTTTTAGCCCTTGTTTATTTTACAATGGATAAAGTGTTTCTGGCTGCTATAATTTTTTGTTCCATTGCTGCCTTTATTTTTTATTATATTTATTATCAAACCTATTCTTTGGCATTATAATTTACATTCACTATGTAAAAGTTGTCAGCAGTTCATTCAGTATTCTCCTGTAAGTTTCATTTTATTTATTTATAATATTTTGGTAGATGGTCTTATGCTAACAACCATTTGCAAAATATGGTACAATCAAAACTTTACATAAGGGGATCCTTTGCAGCCATTTTGGCATACTAGGTTGCATGTGCACACCATCTTGACATGTAAACCATGGTTGGAAGTACTAGCTAAGCAATATGATGCTTAGTCGTGCACCATGACTATCCTTTTTGTTGTGTATGTATATTTGAAAAAACTATTGACAGTAATAACAAGCCATAGAATCTCAACTCCCAACTATCTGAGGTCAAGTAGTTGGATCTTTTCCTGCTATCGAGCTCTGTATGAAACAATATCCATAGTTAAACTAAGAACAGTCAATCTGTTTCATTGGATTTTATCCATACTTATTGTATCATTAATCTTAATCAACTCATCTCTTCTGACGAGGACATCTATTTCTTATTTGAACAGATATCCATTTTAAACATTTTATCTTTTATTGTTTTTTCAGGATCATGGTTCTTTTTAGTAGCCTCGTGTATCCATTGTAACACGCTCATCTGGGCTTCATTAACTTTTTTGTACGTGTTTTCTAACTGCCTATTATTCTGGTCCGTAAAACATGGTTATTTTTATGATTGTCTTATAACTTTTCATTGTGTGGGACAGTGATTGTCGGTGAAAAACTGGGGTACTTTAATTTCAACAATAGGCTGTAATATATGGGACTGGCTACTTGGATTTTTTCATGTCATTGAGCTTTGTGTTATGCAATATGTAAAGTAAATCGAGAGTATTTAAATTTCTTTTTATTGTTTCTAGTAAAATTTTCACTTGCCTCCCTCTACTTCACATGACTAATTCTAATAGGCACACATTGTCTAACCACAAGTCCATATACTTTAGAACTGAAGTACTTCAATTACTTTACAATGAGTAACTTTGTAAGTTATCCCTCTTTTGTCATTCTAATGTGTATGACACTTTTGTTTTGAAAACTATTAAGTATTCTGCTCTAGTTGTAACTGATTCTAATTTATTGATAAAGTTAGTTTTCATTTTACTTAATATTTTAACTAGAAGTTCTACTTGAAGGTTTATGGAGAGTGTCACAGTTTGCCAGATATTTTAAATGTAAATGTTTTTTCAGGATTTCATGAGTGGTAAAATTGTTTTTCGTAATATTATGAGCATCATTTTGTTGGGTGTGGACACCATTATCTGTGAGAGGACTAGTCAAACATATGGTCAACTGTTGGAGAATGCTGTAAAACTTTCTCTGGAAATCCTTATTCTTGTTGTGGAAAAGGATGTATTTCTTGCTGATTTCTGGCGCCCTCTGTACCAGGTTGTCATCTTTAGCCTGTCTGGCATTTTTCTTCCTTTTGTTTTCAGATTTCATTTGCTATGTTCATCAGATACTTTCTTGGTTCAATAGCCCTTGGACATTATATTGTCTCAAGATCAAGACCAAATTATTGCGTTGCTGGAGTATGTCCGATATGATTTTCTACCTCAAATTCAGCAGTGTTCAATAAAAATCATGAGTATTTTGAGGTATTATCCAGCTGATTTCCAGATTTTGGAGCTCTTGTATTCTTTTTTAGCTTTCATTTACAAAGAAATTGGGTACTTCTCTTTGTTGGTCTAATGGAAGATTTATTTCTCTATCTTATTCTTGACAGTTCAAGAATGGTTGGACTTGTTCAGTTGATGTTAAAATCAAATGCTGCTAAACATCTGATTGAAGATTATGCAACCTGTCTGGAATCACGTTTTGATGAGTGCCAGAGTATAGAGAACACGAAAGATGATCCTGGTGTCCTTATTCTGCAGGTTCTCATATATATATATATATATATATATATATAAAATCAAGTCAATATATGAAAGATTATAAATTTGTTTTTTTAAGATTATTATATAATGTTCTAATTTTCCTCCTAATCTTTTCAGCTTCTTATTGATAACATAAGTCGCTCTGCTCCAAATATTACACATCTGCTTCTTAGGTTTGATGTCGACAGTCCTGTGGAGAGGACTGTCTTGCAGCCAAAAGTCCATTACAGGTTCAATACCTGTCTGGATAGAAGTTACTTATGTTTGATAGCCATCTATTAATCACTAATCTGAGGCTCATTGCAGTTGTTTGAAGGTTATTCTTGATAATTTGGAAAACCTTTTGAAGCCAGATATAAATGGCTTACTGCATGAATTTGGTTTTCAGGTTTGATGACCGTTTTTTCTTCTGTTTGTGTGAAAGAATTACTGTTGAAGTTAATCAATACCTTCACCAGATTTAGGAAATTCTTCTATTTAATTTGCAGCTTCTGTATGAATTGTGCCTGGATTCACTAACAGGTGGTCCTACAATGGATCTTTTGAGTACAAAGAAGTATCAATTCTTCTCCAAGGTGTCTCTAATTTGTCAATTTAGATGACTCTAGAGTTAATTTTTATTTATTTCTTCTGTCACTTGTTTGTGTATTTCATCTTACAGCACTTGGAAACAATTTGTGTGTCTCCACTGCCCAAAAGAAGTCATAATCAGTCTCTTCGCACAAGCATGCTCCATGAGGTACCTGTTTTTCATTTGCCTTTACTTTACTTTTATAGTTTTGTTCTGCAAATTCATTATGAAGATTTATGTGCTGGACACTTGCAGAAATAATCACAAAATTGTCTGTTATTATTTTGTTGGAGTTTCTTGGGCCTTGTAGCAGATTTCAGGTGGCTTTATCTTTCTCTCAGTTAGTATGGTTCGATCCAAGGTATACAGTTTCGAATAATACCGTCCGTACCGAACGGTACATATTGGTCCGTCAGCTGACCGGTACACGGATCGCCCGTTACCAGACGGAATATATATATATATATATATATATTTTCATATATTATATATATATTTATAAAAGGTGGCTTCGCCTTTATAAAAAATATTTATATAAAATATATATAATCTTATATATATAATCAAGGTCCGCAATATCGTACCGTACCGGAGTTTCGACCTGGGCTCGGTACCGGTATGGTACGGTATACCGAGCGGTACACCCAGGTGTACCGAGCGGTATATTCAGGCGTGCCGAGCACTGTAGCACTGCCACAGTGCCATAGTGCTGCTACAGTGTCGGACCGGTAACAGGCGGTCCGCGTACCGGACGCCTGTCGAACCGGTATGTACCGCCCGTACCGGGTGGTACAGTCCGGTACTGCAGACCATGTATATAATATATATAATCTTATGTACATACATACATACATACGAGGCGACGTCGTCGTCGTCTCGTTTTTCTGCGGCATCGCCTTTTATATATATATATATATATATATATATATATATATATATATATATATATATATATATCGTACCGTACCGAGCGAACGTCGAAACTCTGGTATGGTACGATATTTCAACCATTGGTTTGATTTATTAAATTCGGTGAGGATGGCTCCCATCAAACCCAGGGTTTGTCTACTAATTGGAGGACTTCCTTAAGGTCGATCTCCAGGATATAGCTGGCTGTTCATAGATGGAGAGAGGATGTGGAATGGGGATTTTGAAAGAGGATGTGGTGGTTCCATGGATAGTGATGGGCTTTGAGGGCACTTGTAGGTGAAAAATGGTTCAATTGCATGGAGCATCTTGTTTGTGCTTAGCCTGCTGGCTTTTACACACAATGCTAGCTGAATAACTTTACTGTTGGAGTGTATTAGGGTGAATTTGATTCTGCAAGATTTTGATTGTAGTTTTAACTCAACCTTAACCTTCCTTTGTTATTGTTATATGTACTTGTTTTAATTGGTATATTAAGACAAATCTCTTTAAACTGGTTAATATCAATATTGGTGGAGTTAATTTGTGTAAGTTGTAGATTATGTTGGTACAAATTATTTTTTTCATTGATATATTTATCACAAATTGTAAACCTGTGATACTCATGTGGAGGAGCATCTTGTGATTGTACATTTGCATATCAAGCAGTTTTTTGGTATATGTTTTATTGATGTAGGGGAAATGTTGAGATGGTTTTGTGGTGTTGCTATAGAAGATAAAAATAGGAATATGTATATTCATGGATTGTTAGGGTCTTAGGGATAGTTCTTATCAAAGATAAATTGAAACAGAACTACTTAAACTGGTGTAGACATGTCCAAAAAAATAAAATAAAAAAACTAGAAATGCGCCGGTTAGAAGTGGTCATACATGTTAGGTGGTGTGAAAAGAAGTGGAGATCTAAGAAAAATTAACTAGAAACAGAAGTGGTATTTGTGTTTTACAAATATTATGCCCTCAGGTATACTTAATCTTGGAAAAGATCCACGTAACCAACCCTAGTTAAATGGATTCTCAGGACATGTTTTTGTTGTCGTCAATATTTAGATATTATTAGCATTTAGACATACGGTTTTACGTCTAGAGCACCGGTCTTGTACCAGTTGATGGTTGAAGCTGTACAGGTTTGGTCGGTACCTGCGTATCGACAAATGGTATACGGATATGTACCATGGTACCAAGAAGGGTGGGAAGGAGTAGTAGTAGTGGGAGATCTGACACTGATGGGTGATGAGCAGATGAGTCTGCAGTGTGGGTGGGTGATGAAGCGAGTCGCAAGTGTCCACATCATGCTAAAATCCTAAGCTGCAAGGGTTTAGAAAAAGGGAGCGGACCTTCCAAAATGGGTTGATTCCTGTTCTTGTTCATGTCTTGGCCGTTAATACCGACTGGTGCATGCTAGTCTGGGTGAAATTGCATACCGTGTTACCAACATTTTACAAATAAAAGTGCATATAAGTGTGTTGTAGTATGACTGGGTATTTGCTTTTAACAAAATTTCTTATCCAGAATTGCTGATCTTATGTTTTACAACTTCACAAATACCATCAGAAGATTTGTTGGCTAAAAGTAGAGGTACCATAGTTAAGGTTTACATGGGTACCATGGTTAAGTTATATCCTATTTACATAGGTATCATAGTTTAGTTGAATCCTATATGCTTTGAGCATTATAATATGGAGGAAGTATCATCAACCCAATTTTTGGCAGGGGTTAAGCATACTTTATTTAATAGTAGCAGAAGGTGGTTAAGATTCTCATATATTTAAAATTAAATGAACTGTTAGACAGAAAGTGTTACGGCGAAGATGTAGTTTGTTAAATTTAATTTTAGATTATATATAAACTACTGTTTGTACTTCAAAATCTGTTTAGCCCTTTTTCCGTTTTGTTATTTGACACAAAAGAAAGTTTTAATCATTAGAAATGGTTAGCATAATAAATTTATGATTGAAGGAAAAGGAGTTTAGTGAATATTGTATTGGTTGTATTGATGCTTTGCCTTGACATGTATTTTGTCTTTTTGTAGAGAGCATGGCTGTTAAAGCTATTAGCACTGGAGTTGCATGCAGCTGATATGTCTGTATCAACACATCGAGAGGCTTGCCTTTCAGTTCTCTCTCTGAGTTTTTCTCAGTTTGCTGGTGATAACTACAAAGGTCCAGATTTATCACAAACTTCTGAGGTCGATTCCATTGATATGCATAGAACCATGAAGAAGAACAAGGTATAAACTTGACTCTATTTGTCCTTTTATTAAATTGATATCAATTATACCATTGAAGTTAGTAGGTATAGTATTGCTTGCCAATGTCTTTGCAATTACCATCAAAGTTAGTGCAGCTGATATGCCTTTTCATTTCTGCTTTCCAACTTGGTAATGCTTCAATTTTAATTGGTCACTGCTATCTTCTCCCTATTTCTTTTTTCTATTCCTATCATTCCTTCCTTACAGTATGATCATGTTGGATAAGTTCTCATGCTGATTGACAAGTCTGTTTGGAAAGCGACATGGTATGCAATTTTGAATGGTACCGCCCGGAATGGGCGGTACATACCAGTCCGACGGTATACCGGTACGCGGACTGCTAACGTGCTACACTGTTACACTGTAGCAGCACTACATTGCTACAGTAGAGAGAAAGAAATATTTAAAATTAGGTATACCGCTCGATACGCCTTGGTGTACTGCTCGGTATGCCTTAGTGTACCGCTCGGTACACGGTACCATACCATACCGAGCCAACCTCGAAATACCAGTACGGCACGATATTGCATACCTTGGATAGCGAGTCATCAAGAATTATGATTAGAAGCTAATGGTATCACATGATTGGAACATTAAAGTTTAGGGACCCATTGTAGTTTTCCCGAAAAAAATGAATGAATGATAATGTAACTTATTGTTTTACATGAATACTGTTTCCTGCAATGTCAACGGGGCCTTGGTAGAGCCAAAAATGGGGGACTGTTAGAAAGCATCTTCCATTACTAACCTGCATACAAATGGTAGCTGATCTGTCTATGTTCATATCAGTATATATAAAAAAAGATATTTGACGGTTTAGTACAAGTTGCTAGTCAATTCTACCAGAGTTGCTAGTCAATTCCTGCAACAGGTCCACTAATAGAGTTATAGCACAGGATCTCTGGGCATAATGTGTTTATTTAATCTGCCAGGCATTTTCTTCCATTGAGTGTCCCCTCTTTAGGTGTTCATTCACTTGAGCGACATAAAGAGTATATCACAGCTTAATTGAATTGGACTGCTAGCTTCCTTAATTGAGAATGCAATTGCTCCTTTTTCAGTTGATTTAAATGGTCTGGTTTCTCTTTGCTCGGACCCCATCTCAATTGCTCTCACTTGCCTTTGCTGGCACCTAGAACCTATATATCTTCATAGTTGCAAAGAATTGCAAACTTCAGGAAAACTTCTATTGTTATGTCTGATCTACATGACAAACTTGATGGTCTTAACCTTTGATAGTCATCACCTTAAGACTGCTTAGAGTTCCTTTCAAGATCTGAACAGAGGGTAACTTGAGAATCCTCGATAAACTGATTACATATGCTAAATTGTTAGTTCTTTAACTTGTTTGATTTGAAAAAAGGACTCTTAGGATTCCCTCGATAGGAAAGGATAGCCATTAAAGTCAAGAATGAGGCCCTGCTCACAAAGGTGAAGCATGTTGGACAAAGTTCCCAAATAGTCTGGTTAAAGTATGGGGATCAGAGTTCCAATTCTTTTCAGATGGTCGAAGAAGGAAATTCATCTATCTTATATTAATCTTTTCCCTTTTCCTTTCTTTTTCTTCTCAGGAGAATCCTTGTGGTTATTAACTCACTGTTGTGTGAAAAAAGTGTATTTGCTAATTATTTGTTTACTCTTTCAAGTAAACAAGTTCAATGCTAGTTCATATTACTTGCTTATACATTTCAGGTGCTAGAATTGCTTGGTGTTGTGCAATTTCGGTCTCCTGATATTGCTATCCAATGCCCTCAGCTCCTTCCCACCTTTAGCATTGATGTGCAGGTTCTATCATTGGTGTCTCCTTGTTTTTTTAGCTGATTCCTTCGAATGACTTAGTATCCTTTTTCAGGTTAATGATATATTGAAGAATTCTGCAACCTCCGAAATGGGTGGTGTATATTATTTTTCAGACAGAGGAGATCGATTATTAGACTTGGATGCACTGCATGAAAAACTTTGGCAGGTTTTAATTTCTTGTTTTTTCTTAGTGCATTTGTATATCTTTCCTATGTCAATATTACTGCCGACCAGTATAGTCAGGATGTCATAGCTTGTTGTTATATATGTCATTTGAGTATTGTACTGTCTATTATATGGTACACAGACTTGGTTTCTGTACTAACTAGATGAACTCTAATGTTATCTAGAGGCATATAATTAGTGATGGTATTCAATTTTTTGGTCAGATATGTACCCAGGTCGGCTCCCATTTTAATGAGGTTGAGATGAGTGAGTTAAGAACATCAATTCAGCAGTTTCTAAGATGGGCCTGGAGGTATAACAAAAATCTTGAAGAACAAGCAGCCCAACTCCATATGCTGACAGGCTGGTCTCATATTGTAGAGGTTGATTTTTGGTCTATTACCCATTTCCTGAGTATATTCAAGCATTCCTTTCGTCTTGTTAAACCTTGAGATATTCCCCACTTCTTTCAGGTCTCTATATCTAAAAGAATGCCTCTTCTTGAATATCGTTCCCAGATATTGTTTGAGTGAGTAACAATGTATATACTTGTGAAATACACTCTTGAAGATAACTAATAACTTAGTATTCCTCTTAAAGGTTGCTTGGTGCTTCATTGAGTGCTGCAGCATCTCCTGATTGTACTTTAAGAATGGCAGTAATATTAAGCAATGTAAGATCCTTGTGGTATTAATTTTGTTGTCTGCTTTACGTATTGTATCTCTCTCTGAGATTCTTAATTATGTTTACTGTCTCTGTTTTTCTAAGGTTGCACTTACCTGTATGGCTAAGTTAAGAGATGAAAGATTTTTGTGTCCTGGTGGTGTCGATTCTGATAGTGTCACTTGCCTAGACATTATCTCAGTAAAACAATTGTCCAATGGTGCTTGCCACTCTATATTGTATAAGCTTATGATGGCTATTCTGAAAAACGAATCATCTGAAACCTTGAGACGGCGGTATTTCTACTAACTTGTTGTAAGTTCTTGAAATAACTAACTGGATTTTATATCTATCTAAACATGCTGCCTCTACCAAAATTTTTTCCATAGGCAATATGCATTACTACTCAGTTACTTTCAGTACTGTCGTAGTATCCTTAACCCAGATGTCCCTGCATCAGTCTTGAGGTACCTGCTTCATGAAGAACATGATGAAGATGATGAACTAAATCTTCAGAAGGTTCCTTTCCGGAATTGTTCTTTGTTGCATTTATAAGAAATCTCTGTACGACTCATCATGATATTTTGATATAAAAATGACAGATCGGCAAGGAACAGGCTGAATTGGAAAGGGCCAATTTTTCCATAATAAAGAAAGAGGCTCAAGCAATCATTGATCTGGTAGGTCCTTTACTGATGTTCTAGTTATCTGGTTTTTAGTTCAAATATTATTGCAGTTCTACTTTTTGCACATTATACTATTTTTCCATTTTAGTATTAAGCAATTAAAGTTAATTATTCATTTTTTTTATTGATCTTGAGGCCTGAATGGCTGGCATATTATTTTGCATTTTGTAAGCTAGATATTTCTTTTATAGAAACAAATCTTGTCCATATGGCACACAATTTTGTATTTTGGCTGCCAATAAATTGGAAGCACAAGTAGGAAGTCTTGTTTGGTGGTTTTTGTTTGATTAATTAATCAAATAAATTATAGACTTTACAAGCTCTAAACGGTTGCACAATAAAGGGTCCAAATGGTCCACTACAGACCGAATTCCCTACAAGTCTTCACATGATACAACCTTTGTTTGCAAACCTAGGATAACCATCAAATCCAAAAAAAATGGGGCTACTAAACCTACTGCCAGCCCTTTATATGCTATGAAAAGCATAAACAAAATCCAAATACACGAATATACATAAGCATTACGATGAAACCCTTGTTGATGCTATAACTCTTTGCCTTTGTTGAGTCTTTAATCTTCTGCTTCAGCTGCAATGCGCCTCTTGGTTCCTTGCTGCTGTTGTTGAGTGGTCGAACTTTTAATCCGCCTTGTTGTTTCAACTTGCCAATGACTCTGACTTTAGTGTGGGGTTGGTCAAGTTGTGTTGATCACTGTTGGTTCCTGTGGATCCTTTTGATAAAGGAAACAACCATCCTTAGTATGCGCTAGTCTCCCAAGTGCCTCATGTCCCTTGAACTGGGTGGATGCTTGTTGGAGCTTTAATGAGTATCGCCTCGCAAATTTTTGAGGTTTTTTGGATCATTCCTCCACAAAATTTGCCCATCGACTCTTCTTTCACTTAGTTGTCACTTCTAAGTAGGTTCGCATCACTTCCGCTTTCGATTGACATTCTGTTGGGAAATGAAGCGGATAATCTACTCTCAATAGCACTGATTATCATTGGTGAGGATTTGATAACTATCGTCTTCCATTTGGTTTCTTCAAAGGGTTTTTGAACATGTGCAGAGCTCCTCTGTTGGATATATAAGAGAATTTGGGTACTTAGTTTCGCCCATTCTCCTAAGAGTTGAGAAGACAAATGTTACTTGACTTCGCTCGCCTCCTCGAGGGTTGTACTCTATGTATTGAGCTGGTTACTAGCCTTTGCTCGCTCTTTGCTCAAACTTTTGGAGCACTCGAAGTGTTTGCACTCCTTGCGTTGAGTTAGCTACTGTGATTCACCTTCTCAATGCCATCGAACTTCTGGAATGCAGAAAGTTTTCACCCCAACTTGGTGTAGTCTAAAAGTTTTGGTCACCTCTGGGATTGTACCATCTTCTCCATCATCTCTGCCGCGTACTCTATTGAGTAGTAAAGGTACAACACCGCGTATTGCCTGCTTCGCCCCTTGGTCGTCCACTCTTGCATTTACCCGAAGTCCTTCACTTTCGGCTATCTTGATGAGAAGCTCGTTGACACCGGTCTTACGAAGTTCCCTGGCCTCTGCCCTTCAGGCTTGTCTCGATACTTGGAGTTCGCCTCCGTATTCTCCACCTCTTTGGCCCCTTTCACTACCAAGCGCTCTCCCTCTATAAGAGCAAGGGATCGATGACTTCACGAAAGTCTCGCTTCTACGGTACCATGACTGCCATGCCCATGGCCCTATTATCCGTTGCTTCACATCTGCATCCATTTTTTTCACGATCGGTAGATCTACCTCTGTGGCACTATGACCATGTCGCCGCCCAGTGACATCTGTGGCACATCGGTAGATCTACATCTGCATCCATTTTTTTCACGAACTGTTCCACCATGATCTGCTACACCATGTCGCTGCCCAGTGACATCTCTATTGCATTCTGATCCTTGTGGGATGAACTCGGATTGTGATCCCTCAATATGTGGCATCTGCCAACACATCGTAGGGCCTCTTCCACCTTCGATTGTGTTCATTCCTTTAGTAATCGATCTTCATCCACCCGCTCTCGGGTTACACCTAGACGAAGCATCGCTCTATGACAATCTGTCGCCTAGTAGCTCCCGAAGTCCACCGACTTCGCTGAAATTAGTGCACCATTGTCTGGATCCTGGTCCTTTGCCCCTACCATCATAATCTGCGCTGCGCACCGCTTCCTTCTTGGCAACTTGAATGGCAACACTGTGGTATATTCTTCAAGAGTACTCGCCTCCGCGTCCTCTTGCCCCATGCCAAGGCCTTCTGAACCCAACTTCGCCTCCGCAAGTTGAGTCGCCTTAGTTCCTCCGTCAAATACTTCTCCGAGATAAGGTACATGTGCCTCGAAGCTCCCTTCGTCTTTGGCACCATGCAGGATGAGTTCGCTCCATCAGAATGAGGGACCCATGGAACGACATGATCCCGCTCTTGCCTCTGGAAGAGTTCATGTCCTAGACCTATATCCAAGGAAAGCTTTGTGCATTGTTCTGCCTCCTGCAAACGCACTTGCTAGATTACGACTCTATGTCAATACAGCCTCCGCTGCACCCGTCAAGGCCTAATAATATGCTGAACTCGTTGCACACTTCAGCCTCCTACAAACATATCTTTCTCATGCCGAAGGGAAAGTTTCAATGCTCCATGACGTCGAGTTTCAGTCGCCTTGGGATGGTCATGAACATTCCATCGTCCGTATACAAGCCCTTGCATGAGTACCGAATTCTTCGAGTTAGCAATTCCCCTCACCCCTGTGAGCTTTGCACAACTCTTTCAGTCATTCCCCTCATCCCTGTGAGCTTTGAACAACTCATTCCACCTTGTAAGGTCTCATCCTTTACCAAGCGCATCGCTTGCCTTGAGCACCATAAAGTATGGTTGCCAACGTCGAGCCGTAGCTCGAACTTAACCATCCCAACCTTTGTGCACTACGCATTCTTCCAAGCTTGCTTGTCCTCGTGGTGCCTTTTACGCAAAGGGTTGGCCATTCCTCTGAATGCCAATCTCAGATGTCCGCTCCTCTGAGCGACTCCTTTTCCTTATATCTCCATACCCGTTTTCCCTCCAAACAATCACGCATGCTGGTTGCGCTCAATACAACCTCGCTAGGTCCCCCACGTTTGCATGCCAAGTGTTTCTATGAGTGCTTGTCTGGCTCTGATACCATATGTCATGCACTTAGCTGGTTTTTCTTAAGTCATGCGTCACTCTTACGTGTCCATCCGCAATGGTCAGCCTCTCTGAAACCTCCTATAGTCCCTTAGGACCTATAAAACAGAAAACGGGGGTCTCACTCGGGATCCACAAGTAATCATTTCAGTAAAAACTTCATAGCCAATGCAAATTATAAACATACTTTATAAGTTCTGAACGATTGCACAACAAAAGGTCCAAATGGTTTACTACAATGATTTAAAAAGCGCTAGGCGTCAAAAGGCGCCAAGGTCCAAAAACGCCCGAGGCGCTAGGCGCTCGCCCGAGCGAAACGAGGCGCTAAAATATAAAAATATATAATATAATTAATATAATTATTTAAATAAAAAATATGCTATTAAATTAAGAAAATCGAATATAAAATCACAATGTCATATTAATAAAAAGTCTCAAAAATTAAAATAATAAAATTTTACATCAAATCTATTGAGTTGCTCTATACACTTGCCATTTATTCTGAAACCTAACAATAATTTTAAATAAATAAAAATTAATAGTATTAAAATCAAAATAATATATTATTAATCTAATAAATAAAAATACTATTAATAGTATACAGTTAACTGTTAATATATTGTTAACAGTATAGTGAGAAGAGTGTAAGAAGACCGAGGCTGCTAAGGCAACGACAGCGGGAGCGGGAGCAGCGAGCGATAGCATGAGCGGGAGCTACGAGCGGGTGTGGAAGTGGGAGCGGGAGCTGCGAGCGGCAAGCGGCGACAACAACGATGAGCAACGATTGTGGCGGTGGCGAGTAGCGACAGTAGCAGTGGCAGCAGAGAGCAACGACAACGGAGAAGAAATCTCGACAGCAAAATCGCAAGTGTTAGGGTTGGGGAAGTCGGAGAAATCGTGAGAGGGAGCCTATCGGTGATTTAGTTGGTTCAATTGAACCAACTAAAGCACCGGAGACCGAACCAGACGTAAAACACTGGTTCGGTCGCCTGGTTTAACCCGGGCGCTCGCCTGAAGCGCCCAGCGCCTGGGCTCGGGCGAGCGCCTAGGCGGCGCCTCGTTGAAGCGAGGCGCTTGGACATGAAGCGAGGCGCTTGGACATGAAGCGAGGCGCTCGGGCCTCGCCTCGCCTTGCCCGAGCGCCTATTGAAATCACTGGTTTACTATAGATCGAAATCGCCACAAGTGCTCACATGACACAACATTTGTTTGCAAGCCTAGGACGACCACCAAAACAAAAGAAAATGAGGCTGCTAAGCCTACTGCCAGCCTTTTATATGCTGTGCAAAGCATAAACAAAACCAAGAGACAAGAATATATATAAGCATTACATCGAACACCCAGTTTATAATTTTGTCCGTGACAAGTCGGTACGCCTTGTCCTGGTAGGTGGAGGTATTTTTAAGATTTTAGGGTATACCGTCGATACGCCTTGGCATACCGACGATACATACCATGCCGATCAGAGTTCAGTATGTCAGTACGGACCGGTATTCAAAACCCTACTTGATATAACCCTTTATCAGTTAGTATTTTTTATTTTAGTAGCCATTTGCATTTTTTTAATGCTGTATTCTTGCTTGGTGGTGGCTCTAAGTTAGAACTTCTAACAGTCAATCTTTCCACACAGGACTTAGTATAGTGCTAAAAAACATTAATACGTCCTGAGTATGATACTTGTAGAATACTTCTTACAGACTATCTGGCAGTTCCTTGGAGTGTTGGATTTTAATAGAAGTATTGTTTAAAAAATCAGATGCTTTCTGGATAGTTAGGGGATCCTTCTTGCCTTACTGGGAGAATTTTATTTTCTTGATATTTTTGATAAAAATAATTTCATAAATGCTGCTGCTTATGATCTCTCCATTATATTCTTATTTTCATTAATATTTTCATATTTTTTAGTGATGCTTAGTTTCTATCCAATGGAACAGAAGGTTGGAATCAATATGACTTGGATGTAGTACCAGATATACATAAGCAATAGAAGCAAACCACTACAACCTCATGTCTAATTGAGATTAATTAGTTCTTGTTGAAAGGACAGCTAGTTTATGCTTTTAATTGTTGTTTCTGTTTTCAAAATAAATCTTTTTTTATTTATACACTACTTAGGACTTTATTTCAAAAGCAATTGATGCATAAAAAGTGTAAGAAAAATCAAGCTAAATGATTATGATTATAGAAGTTTTTTGATCCATTTATGTTAAAGTGGACTTATCATGCACATGATAACCATGTTTGCTATGTTTCTATTGTTAAATATGATTATAGTAGTGTCATAATGTTTATTAAATAATTTTTAAAAATCTGATTTGTGAAACAAAATGCAGAATGCTAGGTATATTTGTCTCTGCATTGTTGCTTGATTTCTTTCACGGTTTTTAAGTCATTTCATATCTTGAGTTGTTTGTGGTCTCTTTTTTGGGCATAATCTATTATAAAGTGTTGTTATCTCTCCATTATATTCTTATTTGCCCACTTTTTTTGCTTTTCCTAGGTGACGAAGGATGCCATGCAAGGCAGTGAAGTTGGAAAGGCATTGTCATTTTATGTCTTAGATGCATTTCTTAGTATCGATCATGAAATGTTTTTCTTAAACCAACTTCAAAGTAGAGGAATCCTGAGGTCTTGCCTAATGGACATTAGTAATTTCTCTTGTAAGGTCTGTATTCTTTCGTAAAGCCTTGTGTTCCATCCTATTCTGTAAGATTAATTACACGTGCTGTCATGCATGTTATCTTGTGGATTAATAGTTGTAGATTTGTCACTGGCATTTTAGTTTCTAATACATTCATGAAAACTGCTACTGTGTATATATACACCTTTTAATCCTGAGAAAATGATGTAGAAAAAGTGAATGTGATATAACACCTCTTTCTAGATTTTACACAGAAAAAATAAGTCTGCTTGCTTTGCTGGTTACTATTTATCTATATAAGATTTTTTGGATCTTGAATAATATGTATTATTCAAGATCAAACTTGTCTTGTCTATATAAGAAAATGATGTGGAAAAATATATATACACATTTTATTGCTGAGAAAATGATGTGGCAAATGTGAATATGATATAAAATCTATTTCTAGGTTTTACACAGTAAAAAAAAATCTGCTTGCTTGCTTTCCTGGTTGATATTTATCTATATAAGACTTTTTTGGATCTTGAATACTATGTATTATTCAAGATCGAACTTGTCGTCCTGGACGAAATCTATGCGGCTGCTACATACATGCATGTGTAGCTTGTATGCTTAGAAACTTGTTTCTTTGTTACAAGGTGCTTGTTAAAATCATAAGGTTAATTTAATTTGAGATTATGTCCATCACCATTGGAGTATGAGCTTTAACTCATACATGAACATGAACAGGTTAATTTTTATAGTTAACAAAATTCATTTACTATTCATCATCTCGTGCAGGACACTTGGTGCTCATTGGAGTCTATGCAGCGGATAAACACCCTCGAGGCTCAATTGTCTTTATTGTTGAGAGTCAGCCACAATTATGGCAAGCATGGTGCTCAGATTCTGTTATCTATGTGTACCTTAGAGCATCTTGGGTCTTCAGGGGCTGTGTTCTTGCAAATAAAGGTAGTTTTAATTAATCATATTGGCATTATGTGTGGTATATGTTTCATTATTTCAGTGGCAATTATAGGGAAGTTCAAGATGGGTTGGCCCTGCTGCTGGAAAAGATCTAGCTGGGGAGTCTGATAAACAAAGATTGCTTGTAACTCCAATACTTAGATTGGTTTCTAGCTTGACATCACTTGTGGAATCATCAGATTACCTTGAGGTACAATCTCTTTGCGTAATACTTCAATTCTATATTTAAAACATGGTGATGATTGTCAACATGTAGTGATGAATAAATCACCTAATGTACGAATGGATTTAACCAGGATCCAGTGCCTTCATAACATTAGTTTTCTCACATTATGATAGTCCTGCTGTAGTATGACCTTGGATATCCTTAAAATTGAAAGACAATAATCACGACTCAAGAGTACTGTATTAATCATTGTTGTTGTACAAAATTTTTGATATGTGATATCTGTATCAGATTTTAACCAGTTACTGACTTATCAGATATGTCCAAATACATCCTTGATACTTGTATTAATTATCATTCTTATTAATCACTCTGGAGTATGTTCTGTTTCTCTTTTATGTTGTATTTTTAATGGTTGACAACATGAAAGGTGATTGCTTTTTCGTTCTTGAAGGTAATGCCTTTGACATCTAATTAAGAAATGTAGTAAGCTTATAATGATACTTGTTATTGCATATCACTTCCATCTATTTGTATGCAAGTGCTATTGACATATGTGCATAGGGATATATTATAAATGGAGATATTTGCTCCTCCTATGTTATGAGCTAATAAGGATGCCTTTGATACTAGCACTTGTCCTTATCTAGAAATACATATTCCTTATAATCTAACTAATAGTTGACATGTTTCTTGCAACAGGAAGAAGCTTCTATTTTCGACCCATATTAGTTTCCATCTATCTATTTTTAGCTCAATGTCCTCAAATACTGAGGAATACATGTGCTGTATCTATTTTTTGGTTGCTTTCCGGTTCCAGTTTCTAGTCAAACCCAAGTAATTTGTTATTGTGTACATTTTTTGTGAGTCTCTAGGGTAATTTTGTGTAGACCATTTTACCCAAATGCTAAGTATACTATAACAGTTAGATCCATGCTATGGTTGTATGGAGGCAAAAAATATTTTACAGAAATTATTGACCTTAAATTGCTTGAATTCTGATGAATTTACAAGCTGAATGGACTGATTTCACGTCTGCCCATTATCTTTGTGTTGCATGAATGTGGGTATTGTGATTCATGTTAATTACATCTGTGTTCTCTATGTCGATGAAAGCTTTTCCCCTTCATTTTTAAAATTTCATTCATTGTTTCCTGTTCTGTTAACTGTTTAAATGGAACCACCAAACTTTCATGCAGCTATTAGCTAAAAACTATTGTTATTGAATGTGTCTTGGCATGAGGTCCACTGAGGCTTAAATTTCAAGGCTTGGCATGTGTGTGTTGGGCCAGGGGTGGGGGGGGGTGGGGGGTTTCTAGTGAAGTCCATCTGTGAAGGAAATCAGTAGCTTTATGTCATAAAGGAAGACATTCATGTTTGCTTTCTTCTATTCTAGTATCCGATGTTGTCTTCTTTTAATTCCATTTGTTCTATTTTTGTTTCTTTATTTCTCTCTAAAATTGGTGCTGAGATCCATCTTCTCATTATTTTATTCTTGTCTTTTTTAGTTTCTCTGGCATGTGAGATGCCTTCACCTTTTCTCGTCATTTTTTTCCCCTTTTACCATTGACTAATGTTGATTACTTTTCTTCTTTTTTTTTCACTGGCATGTGAGCTGCCTTCACCTTTTCTCCTTGTAATTTTTTTTCACCTTTTGCTGGTGACTAATGTTGATTCCTTTTATTGTTATTTCTCTTCAACTTCCCCTTTTGCTGCCCTTGTTATCTGTTAATTTGTTTATGGTGAAAGTTCATTGAAAAAGTATGAAAAATTATATTTATTGATATTGGAACCTTGCATAAAGTCCAGCATGCTGGAGAAAGCTTGAGAAGTATTTGCTATATGAAAGATGAAAAATAAATCTAATGAATTTACTGCCTGATTTTAGTGAAGTTGATGCTGAAGATGATAGAGGCAGCCAACTTGGTTGGTCCCTGAGGTAAAAGTCACAAATCCAACTTGGCTAAAAACCACAACAAATGTTTTGAAGTCCGATTGAAACTTAAGAGCGGATAAAGTAAATGATGATAATCTCCCAAGATGTCCTGGTTGACACTTATTCACTTCATCTTTAAGTTTGTTTTAACATAGGCTCTGATACTAAAGCATGCATTGTTTGCCTAAGGTGCATGTCTCACATGATCACCCATGATTTTATTTATCTGGCTAACCTGGTGCACCTATGATTTTAAATGAACCTGTAACCTCTCATGCTCAAGGATGTGCAGCATCCGTTTGCGTCAGTGCTTCCAAGGATCTTGTTAATCAAATGCAGCTCAGAAAATTTTACTAATTTTGGCTGTGATGTGTGTACTTAAAGCAAGAATTAACAAGGATCTTGTTAATTCTTGCTTTAAGTCCCCCTAATGTTCTTGTTTGAGGAATTTCTGATGCCAGTGATGTGTGTACTCAATGTTGTTATTTCTGGCTTTTTTAGATGAGTGGTGCAGTGAGATCATCCATTCTTATGACATTACCATGTGATCTTATTTGCATATGCCATGGTAGAAGGACCACTATTCACTATTTAGAATGAAGGTTAAACTGGATTAGACTTTGAAAATTTAATTACATTATATAGCTGTCTGTCCTGTTCTGCACAACAGAAATCTGCAATGCCTTTTGTGTTTATACAGGTTAAGAATAAAATTGTGCGTGAAGTTTTAGATTTTGTCAAAGGATACCAGTCAATTTTTGATCAAATATTGAGGGAAGATGTATTAGTAGCTGAGGAGTTGACTTTGGAGCGGATCAACCTAGTTGTCTCTATACTCAGCAAGGTATCCTGATCAAATTTGTTTCATTACTATGTCTAAAATTTTCCAAGAAAAAAGAATACATTTGTTAATGTCAAAAGCAACTTGTATCTTGTAGGTATGGCCATACGTAGAAAATGATGAGCATGGTTTTGTTCAAGGACTTTTTGCCATGATGCGTGTTCTTTTTAGTTTTGATTCTGTGTCTTCTAGTTTTGTCAAATCATCGGATCCTCTTGAGGTATGCTTCAGTTTTCTAATGCTTATCTGAAATAATGTAAAGATAATATTGTTCTGATTTCTGGAGCACATAAACAATTGAGCAGAGTCAAAGGAAGACAGAGTTTCTAATTTTTCAGCTATGCTTTAGCCTGAGCTCTTACCTGTATTCTCTCATGAAGAGAAAACTAATGAGGTTTTCGGTGAGTAGTTATTTTGTTTATCTAAATATATTTATATGTTACGCATTCTTATTTAAGTTTTTGCTTCATGACTTCTTTGCATTGCACCTTTATGTTTCTCATTTTTGCCAATTTAAACTTGCCAATTTATGTTCCTCATTTCATTTATGATACTAGCTGAAAGCCTTTAATACGCTTTCTGAAATATCTGGCCACTCGAAATAGTCTAACTTTCATGTTTCTTGATTAAATTGTTTATTTTCATCTCTTATCTGAATTGTGGACATATCATTCTGAATTTGAGTCCGGCTACTTTTCTGGAGGTGTTTTGTTAAATGCATAGGAGTTGTAGTAATGTTTTCCTTTTAATTTTAATGTTGGTGTCCTTGAAAATTTTGAGTTTGGATCTTATTGAAGCTCGTTGGTGTTTTTAATCTTGTTGGTTTGTATAGTTTTTATACAGCATAACAGGTAAGTACATGGTGCTCCTATAAATTAGAAGTTTTATGTTACTCTTCTTGTTTTCTTTATTTGGGATAAATTTTTACTTGTAGGATGTTTCTGTGTGTAAAGAGAAAGACTTAGTGCCTATAAGTTTGCTTCAGTGAGTTTTAGGTGTCAATGAAATCATGGGTAAATATGTGTAGCTTGACCCTGTTAGACTTCCCATTGGTGGGTGCCTTGTTCAAAGCTGTTTTTGAATTAATAAATGAGTAGTCACCATTGTTTGATTGCTCCCATATGTAGCCAAGTTGATTTTGATGTTAATAAATGAGTATTTGTTAGTTGCCAACATGTAAAGTTTAGCTTTGGAGTTTGACATCTGTGTTGCTGAGTTACTGTGGTTGATGTGAAACCCATAATGTGCAGTACTTTTTATCTCTTTGGATCCCTTGGCATTTTACTATTTTGGTCTACCAATCCTTGTGACAGGTTATGGATCGCCCCAGAGAACTTGGTGATCCTGGTACTCAGCAGCAACCAACATTATATTTACTATTGGGTCTTCTCAATTTAGTAACAACTTCTCTTGAGAGGGCTGGGGAAGAAAAGTTCTTGCTGCTTAACAAGGTAAAATTGCTTGATGATCTAGTCACCTTTGTTTCTCTGTTTTGTTACCTACACTTGCATTGGATTGAAGGCTAAAGTATAAGAAAGTAACTATGTTGGTGATTGTGGAAAGTTATGTCTAATTTCTTCTATGTTTTCTAGATTCAAGATATTAATGAATTATCAAGACAGGAGGTTGATGAAATTATCAGTTTATGCATGAAACAGGATTGCATCTCTCCTTATGATAATATACGAAAAAGGTAAGGAATGTTCCTTTTAATTTATGTGGTTCTTTATCCTGTTAAAAGTGCTAACATGGTAGATTGTGTTTAAATTCATTACATGTTGCTTGCAGAATTCATCCTGTGACTTTAAAAGTCTATCATAGAAGTGTATATTTTTAACCTTTATAGTTGCTTTAATTTATTGTTTCAGCAACGTAGAATTGACTTTTAGAAATTTGAAATTATATATATATATATATATATATATATATATATATATATATATATATATTGTTGAATATACATGAGTATATGGAACTCTGCAGAAGTTATTTTGAATAATATTTTAAATATATAGATGTGCTTTGAAAGGAAAACAAAGATATTTTTTATTTGTTCTCCTATGTACTGATCCAGTGATCGATCATGCATGAGCAGTTTTATCAACAAACCAATTTGATTTCTTTTTCATAGCATCTGATTTTTTTTATTTATCTGATACAGGCGATACATTGCGATGATAGAGATGTGCCGCATGGCAGGCAATAGGGATCAATTGATCACCCTTTTGCTGCAACTTGCTGAGCTAGTCCTCAACATCCTTCTTTTTCACCTTCAGGATGAGTATGAACTTCTTTGCTTGCTCTTGGCATCCTTTAATTTTAGAAGTGATGGAAGGCTTTGGTAATTGAGTATCCCTATTGGAGAGGGGTACAGCTAACCTTCACTAAGGACAACTATATGAGATTATGGCATGTTTCCCCTTCTACTAGTTCTTGGTCCAACATGCTGAAGAAACTACCACCTCCATATACTTAGGTTTAGATACTCTTTTTCCCTGCATTGATGATGAAATATCTCTCTCCCTCATGAGAGGGTAGGGGTCTGATACCATTTTGCATAAGCTGCACATTTTTCCCTCCATTACGATGGATGATCTACTCTGTCAGCTGTGGGTTTAGATTGGCTTAATTATACTCTGTACCTTGTGAACATGGTTGACCTCAAGAGGCCTTGTTGCATAGATTGTGTTTCATAAGATCATTGAATGTTTGTTTTCTTCACCGTGCTAATTTGGTTTTGGTTCTGTCAGCAAAAGTGATTTGCAAGACTTGTCCTCTTTGAGTGGGAGTCTGCATCCAGTTGTAGAAAGACTGGAGCAATTAAAAAAGGTATGTGCTTAGAGTAACTTTGTTCTGCGTGGTGTGATTAATTAGAAAAATCATTACTACCTAATTCACTCCATTATCTGAACAGGATAAAATCGGACGTGATTTGAAGTTCTTCCACAGATCTGTGCGTATTCTCAAGGAGATGTTCTTTTCTGCCTAATGTTCTTTTCTCGTGTAAAGCAACCTTATCATCCCTACTATCTGCTGCCTTTTTATTGTGAAGGTGTCAAATACAAAATGCCTTTTTCTGTATAAGAACAATTTTTGTAACATCAACATCGAAGTACCGTGTCAAATACAAAATGCCTTTTTGTACGCGGCGCCTCCTGAAAGGTTTCATTTTTCCTTGAAGAGATGAGCGTCTGCCAACCTCTTGCATCCCTGTAAAAGCAAGCTTATCTAGCTCCTTTTCCTAATATTCTCTCGTGGTTAAGATTTAAAGCGTTTCTATTTTAATCTTTTTCTTTTCTCTTCTATATTTTTAATATTTCGGAATAAAAAAGTGACATAAAGAGAAAAACTTAGATAATACAATTGTTGTAATCTTAGACACGATCTGTGGATGATACACAGTAGGAACATTACACGAATATTGGCTCGGGGATCTTTGTGATGTTACATAAGTTGAGCTCAAGTGTCTGGTCCCCGACAGGAGTCAGGAATTTTGACGTTCAGGAACCGGTTGGATGTACCAACGACGGAATGATGTTCCGTGCGTTTAGAAAAAATTATATTTTTTTAGAGATAAACTGTTTATTAATTAAATATTGCACAGGTTGAAATATTGATATATCTAATTTGAGATTTTTCACTAAATGTTAGAATTATTTATATAATTTTTATTTCACCTATTAATATATTTAGTGTTCATACAAAAGTATTTATGAAGTATTGATATAATTATTATTGAATAGTATTTCTATCTTTATGTATATAATCTTTAAATAGTATCATCCTATCCTATCATATAATTATTCGAAATAGATTCTCTTATGTGATTGTTTAAATTTTTTAATTATATATGTTATTATGAATATTATTTTTCTTAATATTATTTAAGATTATCTTTAATATACTTTTATAAGCTATTAGTTTGGACACTTTATAGTGAGTACAAGACTAATATAATAATATTTTTATTATAATTCACATCCCATAAATCTATTATCCTAGGGCACTTTTACGATTACCAATCAAATAAAACTTAGGATATAAGTAATAAATAATGTTCACCTAATTTCTTCAATCTATTTTATGCTGAGATATTTTAATAATAAAATAACAATCATAATAATTATTAAATATTATTCACATAAAAAACTTATATGATAATTAAAATCATGATAAATCATAAATCATGCTTTATATGATAAATAAATATTATATCATAATTTTAAATATATGAATATGAATAACCAAATAAATATTCAAGAACAATAATTAATTTTTTATTTATCACATACAAAATTTTATCAATATGTCATACGAAAATACTATCAAAGAAAATCATAATTTATATTTTTTTAAAATTCTACATGGAACTCTTATACCAATCAACCTTATTTAATTAGATAAGCTCAAAATTGATTTAACCATCGTCTAATTAAGTAAATCAAAAATTAAAATTGATCAAAATAAAAAAAAATTAAAATATGACTTTTCTTGAATTTGATCATGACTTGATTGATCAAATCTAAATCCAATTAAGTAGTCAAAATACCATCATGATCAAGTTCGATCAAAGTATTTGATTAAAATAAATCAAATTAATCAATTTTATAATTAAGGATATGAGTTAGAAAATTTTAATTTCAAAAGGGTAAAACTATAATTTTATCTTAGGATGTATCATGAAAATATCTAATTTACGAAGGGCATAACTATCAAAGTGAAATTTAAGGACGCTGATTGAAAATTTCTAATAGCCAAAAGTATCATTTTCTCTAAAAACCTTAATTGTCACTCTCTTTCTAGTTATTGGCCTTCGGCGTCTAGTAACACCAATCACGATCAGCTGATATCGTCATAGCGGCTTTGCTGCAATCATCGTAGCCGTCACAATCATCATGGATAGTGACGCTGCTACAATTGCAACATGCAATGGCGTTACTACAATCACCGTATGCAATGGCGCTGCTACAACCGTTGCACGTAGTGGTACTATGCGATCGTTGTAAGGCTATTGCACCCCATAATGTTTGTACTGGATACATAGTCATTGCTTATGATTAGGCTAGCAATCACCGGAGACCGTCACCTTCAATAATACTATCATCGATTTATCGATAGTGGTCCATCAATCAAGCATGAGGAATTTTATATCACTCGCGCAAGCAAGCAAGCAATAAAATTGATTGGAGAGAAAAGCAAATTGACTCTAATACCAATTGTAAGCAAAAAAAAAATATTTTTATATTATTATATAAAAAACTTTAATGCCAAAATATGAAATCAAAAAATAATATATCTAAATTTATGATGCATACCATTTGATATTATTAAAAAAAAAATTATCTGATATGTAAATGCACCGTCGTCGAATTTGAAATCTATAGTGATACCAATTTACAAGTAGAACTAAATTCACTTTTTTTTATCTTTTTCTAGACAGATTAATTTAGTAACAAAGAGAAGATACGTAGTTTCTTAATAAAACTTAAAATTCCCATTTACCGCTTATATAAGTTATATGAAGTAGGCACTTGTAATCGAAAGATATATAGATGCTGGATTAATTTTCTTATTCATGATGAGGAAGAATCTAGTAATATTAAAAATAAAAATAAAAACAATGTTGACGTAAGAAGATATCGGTGCCGAGTACATCAAAATACAGCTTCCTAAGAATTAAGATGCTCCAAAATTGATTTTAAGCAACTCAACATCGCCTCCATACGAAAAGAAGTTACAACTGAAATATTGAACGTTATTTTCCGAGAGACCAGAGAGTCATGAAATAATCAATGTCCAGTACGTTCAAATCCTTGCATTTGTTGTTTCTTATTCTACAGTGATAAATGAGAAAATATATTTATATTAGGAAAAGAAGAGGAAAAAAAAAAGAAAAAGGGTCATTCTCTCTAAACTAAATCTCTTCTATTGCATTAATGTCTCATATAGGTAAGAATGAATTTACATTATTTTTTGGCCAAAGTTGCTATTTGGTAAGCTCAAGTTCATCCAATTTCCTTGTTTGTCATTTATTTTATGCAAACTAATTTAAACATTTATACAAAAAAAAAAGACTAATTTAAATATTTTATACTAAAAATATTAATATCTCACCCTAATAGTTTCAAAAAGTTTGAATAGATTTAATAAAAATTCAAAGAGTTACACTCGAGTTAGTTAAAACTCCATTACAAATTCAACCAAAAATATTTTATTTTAAAAACTAATCATCCTAAATTCATATAAAAATAAACAAATAGTACTAAATATATTATCAATTCACCCTAATAATTCTAGAGAAGTTTGAAAAGACTTAATGAAAATTCAATGTGTTACACTATTCAATCCAAAATATTATATTTAAAATTTTATTTATCTTAAAATCATTAAAAAAAATTAAAAATATATTAAATATTTTAGAATCACGTGAATGTACTTCTGAAGAAATTTAAATTAGTTTGAGAAAAATACTTTGGTTACACTCTATTTATAGATTCATCAAAGTTCGATCGATCCGATCTGAATTAAGAATATTATTAATTTTTTAAAAAATAAACATCTGTTAGTAAAAATCAAATATCAATGTGCCATTTGTTAAAAGATCATTACAAAAAAAAAATTCAGTAAATTATCCTCTTTCTTTTCTCTGGACGGTGAGTGAAGCAGTAGCATTGTTTCTTTTCTCTTTCTTTTGCTACAAGACTGATGATTTTTCTCGTCATCCTATCCTATGAGATAAAAGATAATGTATTTAAGTATTAATTTTCTAAAGCTACACCATATTGAGAAAAGAAGCGAGCATCAAACTTGTGGAGTTCATGGCACTTTAATAAGCTCAGGATCGAGAACCCTTTGCCACCGACGAAGACCAAATTGTACTTCAGTTCTACGTGGGAAAATTTTCGCTGACCAGTCACCGGAGTAGATATAGCATCAGCATCGGAGACTGTTGGTAGTAACTTGTTATAAAAACCTTGCGGTGTTCTTCCGGATCCTAAACCAATAACTTTGAAGCTTCAAGACTGTGTTTGAACTTCTTAAAGCTGCAAAACCTTACTGTTGCTAGTTTCTGGTGAAGAAAATAGATATCATCTAAAAAGTTGAGGAAGCATTTACTATTTATTTATTTTTTCTTCTTATGAATGTACTTTTTTACGCTCATCTCCTATATAGATAGAGGAGAGAAGATCATTGTGATTGTCAACTTGAACACACTTCTAATACGACAATGAATAAATCGATTGTGGTACGCTATCTCATGGGACTATTAAATTAACTTTTATGATTAGACAAGGAATTGGTTTAAGAATCTTAATAGGATTAAAAATCATTGTCTTAGTTAAAGTGTTCGAGAAATAATTGAGAAGCAAGAGAGATCAAAGGAGTGAATAAGGTAGAGTTCGGTTGGAATTAAGCTTCTTCCCTTCTATAAGACACCATGAAAAGGTGATATACATTGAAGGCCGTATAGGTGAATGAATCAACTATCACTGATGATTATACTTGCCCATAAAAAAAGAAGAAAAAAGTTGACCAAGTACGTGCTAAGAGAGGACACTCCTTAACCTTAGCATCAAAGAGTTTAGAGATATCTTCTATAACTTTTTGCTCGTCGGGTGTTTCCACCTAAGAAAATTTTCATCATATTGAGAATGAAACCACCTGAGAGAGAGAGAGAGAGAGAGAGAGAGAGAGAGAAGATGATGTTAGAAAGATGTATCAATATTTTTTAATAAGATAAATTGAATTTGGGACCAAATTCCAAATGGGGGAGAAAATATAATCATTTCAATTTTCCTCCCAAATTAAAAAAAATCATAAATGATACACACCACACTATCATTATTTTCTATATTTTCATATTATAATATAGAATGTATATTATCGTTTGGTATTTATTTCCTATTCCTAAATACCATGATATGAAATTATTTTATTTTATTTATATTTAAAATAAAATAAATATGGAATAAAACTCCTCACATTAATAAGGATTCTTCATCATCTCATATGAAAGTCTTCTCTTGTTTCATCGATGAAAAGGGAGGAAACCAGTAAAGGTCATCGCCTTTAGGAGATGATCGATTTTCGAATATGACAAAGGAGTCAAAAGAGGTCATTGTCTTGTGAGCATTATATTATAACGGAGGAGTCAACATCGATCATCGCCTTTAGGATATTGTTATTTTTTTACTTTTTCTTTTAGTTCAAGTTTCAATATAATTGATTGGCCTTTTAATTTTTAAATATGTTATAACTTTTTATTAATTTTTTTTTTCAAAAAAGGTTTTGCATGTTTATAGATTTCATTATTGCTAATGTTAATTTATTCATTTTGACCTTTATATCATATTTTAATAATTTACAAATCATATTTAATAATGATCATATCTTCATGTAATGAATTAAATTATTTGGATATTTTAATTTTAAAAATCAGATTTATTTGGTTCAAACGCAACCCAATCAATTGGCTCTCATATGTGCTCGGGCCTAATGTGAGAGAATTTGGGATGGGTTGGATTCAAACCATTTGATCTTGAAATGGGTTGGATTCAAATTAGTTGGATTCAAACTAAGACCAATTGATCTTGAATATAATCTTAGGCCTTGATAGCTCGATACCCCTCTATCTCTTAGTTTAGCAAATTTAAAGGATCTTACTTGTTTTTGTGGTGATAAATTTTGATAAGTTTTTAGAGATTAATTAATTTTTTTTTATTTATTCATTAATTAAGATAGAGTTTAATATTAAAAATGTGTATTTCTAATATGATTTTTACCACAAGTATGAGGTATATGTTGAGCAATCCAAGTTAAAAGTACTCCTTTCGTATGGGATATTCAATATATATATATATATATATATATATATATATATATATTTGTATATGTAAATGAATGAATTTAGTATATGATAATTTACAAGAATTTTTTTCCTCTATCAAAGACAAATATGCTAATATTGGTACGATGATTGTTTTCGAGGATTAATAAATTATTTGATGTGATAATTAAATGATTTTTCATTCATTATTATGAGAAATTTGTCCTACATTAATGAGTGAGTGAGGGATATCACGCCAACATTTTATGATATACAATTTGATTCTCTTTATATGCTAAATAGCATGTGTGACATATCTAGAGGGCCAAAGCCTCTTTGACTGCTTGGGAGTGCACTATTGATATCTAACCTATACCGATATAGTCAGACAATGATAAAGAAGAGAATGTTATGTGCATTATAACTTTATATGTTTGAACTAAGCTATTGTGATTAAAGTTTATATTGTCCTAAGATTACTCATTTATTTTAAATAAAATTTGATTGATGTAGATTTATATTTTTGAAACTAAATCTTAACTAACAATCACAGTTGAAATAATGTTTTTGATGTTAATCTGCAAAGCAGCTTTGTTAAAGTGATAGATCGAAGAATCGAGTGGAAAAGACTTTTCTACGCTTTCTTCTTTTCTTATGGCAAATTCGTCAGAGCTGACGATAGAACTGTTAGGTATGATTTATGATGAACTCTCGATATTTGATTACATACGTTCCAAAGCCATATGTAAACAATGGAACTCGATCTACAAGTTGGAGCACCATCGTCCTCCGAAGCCACAAGCTCCATGGCTCATGCTGCCCGGCGATAATAATTCCACTGCCAAGTTCTTCTCTATCGTCGAGAAGAAGATTTATAACATTCCATGCCCGGAACCTATGATCCGTACAAGGATCTATATCGGTTCTTGTCATGGATGGCTGACCACTGTGGATAGACTTTGCAACATGTACCTTCTGAATCCACTCACCGGGGCTCAAATCCCACTCCTTACCTTTCGTCAAGACTGTTCATGATTCCCAAGGACAAATCGTCAGATTCATCGTGGGACAAGAACGAAACAAGTTATCTCTTTGGAGTATGCATGCGCTCTTCTTCGGCAAGGCTGTACTCCCTTCAGCTCCTGACGCAGACAATGACTTCACCATCATGATGATCTATGGCCTGTGGAAAAATCTAGCCTTTGCTCGAGCTGGGAATAAGGCTTGGACGTCTATAAGCTCACCTTATTGTTACACCGATATAATACATCACAGTGCCAGATTCTACACTATCAATTATCAACGTATAGTTGAGGTATGGAAGCTCGATGAACTTGCCATTAGGCATAGCATCATCAACTCAGACTTGCCTTCGCATATTTTCCTTGGGTGCATATGCACATATGACTTGGTCGAGTCCCTAAATAATAATTTGATGTTGGTATATAAGTTCCAAAATGAGTGGAGCCCTACTGATAACCCTAAGAACATTATGTGCATGGTGTTTTCCCTGGACGAGCTGGCTCTTAAGTGGACAAGGGTGAAGAGCTTACATGAGCAAACGTTGTTCTTGGGTAAAAATCAATCAATGTGCCTCTCTACTATAGACTTTCCGAAGTTGAAACAAAATTGTATCTATTATACTGATGATATGTTGGAGTTATGTGGATCTTATAAGTATACAAAACGTCATATCGGAATATTCTACTTGGAAGATGAGATGATAGGACCAATAGATCATCTTGGACATCACTTGAATTGGCCTCCTTCTGTTTGGTTGACTCCGAGTCTATCTTGAGTTGGGTATCGTTCAAATCTTATCATATCAATTTATCATTTTTTTTTTTTGTCTAGTGGAGATTGATTACTTGACAAAAAATCATATCATATGTAGAAATGTACTTGGCACAAAGCAACTTATAAAGCTTCCAAAACTAATTAAAGGGTGCTCCAATTTGAATTTATCTAAAATTGTATTTGGCATGATATTTCTTGGTTTTAGATTTAATAGTATTAGAATGGTGTTATTTTGGTTTTTCTTTCCTTGGAAAATTTTGTATGAATTAATTATAGGTAGTTTAGGCAGTTCAAATTCTTGTAAGTTCTATAATTTATTGTATCATTGTTGTCTAAAATAGTGTGTTCAGAATATATATTAACTTTTATTATGTTAGAATTATAAAACGATTGTCATTATTTTAAATCCTGATAACTAAGATCAATTAGATCCATTTATATCAGAATTATTTTCTTCTCTTCTTGATTTAATCAATAAAAAGAAGGGTGGTTTCTAAAAAAATATCCTAGAGGAGAGAGCCTAATGGATAAGGTTAGTTGAGCAAATATTAATGTCAACGATACATGCAAAAGGTAGACTTGACACAAGCCAAGCAACATGATGGGAAAGGCTATATGAGTAAGTTGTAGCCTTTCAAGTAACAAATACGGAACTACTCGAAGAACATGATAGTATTGAAGTATATAATCACAAGTGACAAGGAAGCGATGATTGTTAGAGTAAAGACATAGCAGTAACGATAGTTGATAGTTGGTAATTTTATGTCATTTCTAGTTGTGTTAGCAAAAAGGGGACAATTGTCTACATCATGCCAGTTAGAAAAGACTTCATATTAGTAATGGATGTTGAATTCTTGAATAGATATTAGACAATAGAGTTATTGAAAAGTCGGCGTTGACTAGGTGTATCATTCTTGTTGACAAAAGGGTGACAAGCCCATGGTTAATCACCATGTCAAAGGTAAGGAAAGAAGCTTAAATCCTCATTAGAAATGATCACCAATGGCACTTATTGAAGTTGACTTGACTTCGCTCTGTCAGAACATTTAAAAGTCAAAAAAGCCTCTTGAAAATGCTAAAGCATCTACTCTACTTGAGAGCAAACTTCTTCCAACCTCAAACATCCTGCAAAACTGTGCCAAGGTATGCTCCGCATGACCCTTAAAGAGCTGGGGATCATTTCTACATCCCTGGCCAACCTTGAGCAATGGAGGGCACCGGGCGTCCCTGTTCTCGTGAACAAACAAGAGACTAACAAATGCTTATACAACATCCGTCGAGGTTGTACAGATCCAAAGGAGAAAACGAGGGCGTTGTCGGCAAATGAAAACTCTGGATTTGTTCCTTCTGTTCCAACAAATCCTCTACAGGCTCGGATTGGTGCTCTTCCGAGTAATTAATGGTAAGTAGTAAAAGCAAATCAATGCATCCTTGCAAACATTTTGGAGAATAGAGTGAATATTGGGCGTATTGGGATCTAATACAGGTAAGCTTATGATGAAGATACAAAAAGTGAAGATGGTGCTCCATCTCCGATCAAATCCCACGACTATCCACACGAGGATTAACCTTTTGAAGCATCATTCGTGATTACTTGGCTACTTGTTCTAATACAGGAACGTTGTTCCACCTTTCTTCCAATCCACTGTTCTGCAAGGGAGGCAATGAGAAGAAGCTCACGGTGGAACTCCCACTCCTAATCTCTTTCAAGGCCCGCAATGCTGCAATCGTGCTCTTCATGTACAAGCTCTTCATGTACTCGATCTCCTCCAACTCCAGAACCCCTCCGGCCAGTGAGGATCTGGGTTCTGCTGGCTTCTGTTCTCCCTTCTCCATAACACAGTCTTCCTCGGAAGTTGAGGATTTGTTCTTGGGAAAGAGTTGATCCAGCATGGCCTCACACTCCTTCACAAGCTTGTACAACAGATCCGTGGTGAAGAAGGGTTGCTGCAGCACCTTGTGGATAAAGGACTGTCGCATAAGTGCTCCTGTCCTCTTGTCATACTTCTTCAGGATCTTCACCAGCCCTGAACACAGAAACACAATCAGATTTGGAGGAGCTGGGGTGGGAAAGTTGGCGTGAAATTTTTTGTGCGACAATGAGAAGGTACAAGGCAATTTGTCGACAAAGCTTTTACTTATTGTGTTAACAAACGAGCATCATTATATTTCATCATCCTCTTTTGTACCTGTGCAATTATTATTTATCCATTTAGAAAAGAAAATCGATTTCTGTATCCTTCAAGATAGTATGGATTTTTCTGTTTGAAAGTATTGATGCTGAACTTGGTAATTCATTCATCTTGGAAAGATGTCACAGGTCTAAATCCTACTGTAGCACTGACGTTCTCGGAGACATCGATGGCATGATTAGTAGCATATGCTATAAAACTCAGGAAACTAGTTAATAATTGAGTACTATAGCACTAATGAATAACTCATGATTCTTAGTCCCATGCTTTGCCAACTTTGGCAAACATGAGGCAATCATTCTAAAGTTTAGGATTCGATGTCAAAGGTGGCATGACTGACTGTACCCACTGATCCGAACCGAAGTAGTTCATTTTTCAGCTTAAATGGATTTATTGACAAGAGTAATTCAATTAATAAATTGTTGTGTTTAGGTTTTGAACCTGAAAAATCAAGTCAAGCAAGTGGTTTTCTGGTTATTGTGTGATCACTGTCACGTTTGGATCTTGCAAATAGGTCAAATCATTTCAGTATTAGGCTATTCTATATGTCAGGTCGTGGAAATTGGACTAATACATTGGTAGTGGATTAGTTGTCGACCCAAGGAGAATAGTTACTAGATGAATTAGGCAGGTGAAAATAAGGTTTCAAATACCGATCGAATCTTGACAGACATTTACCAATTCAAACCAAGAACCGATATGGACGATACGGCTCAGTGCTAGTTTTTTTAGTAATACAAAGTGATCTGTTAGTCACCGAGTATACTGGGTACTGCAGTAAAAAAATCAACATCGGATCAAGATTTTAGACCTCGGATAGAAACAGGGTTACAGTCTTGGTTCTAGAAATACGCACATCCACACGACACAATGACACCGCTACACTGTATTTTAAATAATATTCGACTAAGTTTTCAGTACACTCCAAGACGCCATTTCCGTTGAACCAAGCAACACCATCACCCTGGCCTGGTCAATCCGACGTATATTATTTCATCTAAGTCATATAAGTCAAGTCTTAAGTGACAACCATTTATTTCACACTAGACTAAGTGTGAGGAGTGGCAACAAGTAGATGGAAGTCATTCTCTTAATCTCTAGTGTCACAATTAAATGTTCATAAATAACAAATAAAATTGAACTGAAAGTTTACCATGATCTACATTAACTCTGCAATAAAGAATTATTTCTAAGCAGCAAAACTAGGAATTTTCTGAAAAGAAGATATAGAATTTGCTTAGTGGGAGAGAGACTATCTAAAGCAACATACCCGTATAGTTGAGCGCACTGTAGTTCTCGAGGAGGACCATCTCCCCATGGAAATCTACAATTTCCTTGCTCACTTTCATCAACTCCTCCTTGGAATTATTCGAGATGGCTTCCGCAACTCGATCCTGCAGGTCCTGCAAAGTGACATATTTTATGAAGATCGAATTTAGGAAAATGCACCGCAATTCCCAAAAGAAGCATGAAATGCCACTACAAAGAAAAACAAGCAGAACCTGAGCTCTACTTGGATACGAATCGAACAAGAGAAAAGAAGATAAGACCAATTTGTCCCTCTTTGCCCCTCCTTGTTTGGATCAAGAGCAGTGACTACCAAAGGCTAACTTCAAATATTTTCTCTACTACTTGAACCGATCCACAAGATTTCGGGAGACTCTCGAGATATGTAACCAAAGAACACTTGTTAAACGTCATGCTCTTCTGAATAACCGCTCAAAAATAAAGACGGGATCTACAAAGCCATCCACCTAATCGTCCTCAAGAATTTCGATTCGGGATCGAACTTTGGCACCCAAAAGAATCCTTTTTCTCAATCATTTAGTTGGCTTATTATCTATTGATCCTATTTTTCGAATGCCGGGAACGAAGGAAAGCAAGAGGGATTACCTTCTGGCGGATGATGTACTCCTCCTCCTTCTCAACAAAGAAATAATTGAACTTGTCAAGCTCCGATTCGAGGAGCCTCATGAAATCCTCCTCCTCCTCCCGCATCGCCGAGTCTTCCGGCGCCGAGGAGGCGGCGCGGTCGTCATCGGCCACCCTCGGTCGCTTGGCCGGCCTCTCCCCTCCTCCACCGGCTGCGATGAGCTTGAGGCGCCGCTTGAGATCTTTGTAGGAGAGGAACTTGTCCCTCCACTCCGGCAGAGTCTCGTCGATCTGGTTACTAAGACTCTTCCCAAATTTCATCTTCAAGAACCCACCTTTTCCGGTCTACGTATGATCAGAAGACACCGGAGGTATCAGAGGAAGGAAAAGATCAACGAAAGAGAGAAAGATAGAGGGAAGAAGCCGGGGCCAGCGGATGATATAAAGGGGAGGGAGAGGGAGAAGGGTAAAGGGGGGGAATTGGAATATGCGGAGACAGGAGAGAGGGAATATGCGAGGAAGAAGAGGATATCTCAGGTTTTATTCCCCCTCTCTCGGTGCTGCTCTCGGTAGCCGACGATGCGACGGTGTCGGAGGTCGATGCGTTCGCATCTGACTGCTACAACGGCCGTATCGGACATGCCTCAAACCGTCAGAATCATACTGCTATAAAGGCTGTAACGGCTGCGATAATTACATTATTATTTGAAATTTAATGATATTTTTATTGGAGTGATTCGAGAACGAATCATCGACCCGATTTTTTATTTTTTATTTATCTTCTATATCAAGTGATATTAGACACAATCTGTACCTATTTTCCAGTAATTAACATATTCAATAAATTACATTTAATGACATCTTATTCGGAGTCGTTGTCGAAAGATAGCCGTCGACTTTCCCACACGGTAGGAACGTTGCACGACTATTGGCGCGGGGACCTTTGTGGTGTTACGCAAAGGTTGAGCTAACTGTAGGGTCCAGGACAGGAGTCAGGAAATTGGCCAGATACTGGTACTCCTCGTCAGCGCCCTCCCGGAGAACCACGGGAGCTTGCGCCGGATGTACCAACAACGGAATGATGTTGCCTGTTTTGATAGGACAGGAGAGCCGTACTTGCTATCAAAATCGACCTGACTCTGAGGGAATCTAAGCTGGATATTCCTTGCTCGAGGAATCTGACGGCCATCTTAATGCAGATTCTTGAGGCGTCCACGAGAACATCGATTTGAGCTTCTGCTTGGAGATCACACGAAGAAGTACTACCAATCGATTAATCCCAATAAATCACTCAAAGTAAAAATTAAGTGCATGCATTATGTGTCTGAGATTAGTCTAATCAATGCATTATTCTAAAAAAATTCTCGATCAAATCCCAGCAAAAGTTACTCGTCTAAAACTTTCTTTGGCGATCTATTGAAAAGACAAGCTAAATTTTGTCTAGAAATCCAATTATTCGTTTTCTTAGTTAATGTAATATTTTATTATAAGAATATAATTATTTATTATTACCTTTTTTTAATGTCAAACCACACAAGCTGTTGAGAATATTTTATTTAAAATTTTGGCATATATAAATGCATTTATCTTATTATTTTTAAAAGTTAAAACCGATAATTAAATATGAAATAGTGGGGATAACATCATAACCCTAAATAGACAAAACCTTTGTATGTGTGGATACATTTGCAAAGGTAAAGCAAATGATGTATGCTAATCATATTAAAAACATCTACAAGAAAGAGAGAGAGAGAGAGAGAGCAAAGGACTCTCCAGCATGTCTTTGTTTAAGAGAGTCGACAGCAATGGTATGGATAAGAACAGCAGGATGTCTTTTATTAGTCAAGAGATGGATACAAAAATAATTGATGGATGTCACTTGTGCTATTCGAGAGGAGAAGGAAAAGCCAAATTAGAATTAAATATTTGGAGCATATTCCATCCATGGATGCTTCATTCTCCCACTCCATTCCTATCCGATGATGTCATGGCTGTCTTTCTCTTTCTTATAATCAAACATTCAACTTTGATCAAGTCAGAAGGCTGTCTCAATCACAAACTATATCCAAAACATCATATAAAATGCTAAATAGATAACCTAAATACAAAATGACATAAATACAATATAAAAGTATACAAATAATATGATATTTAATAACCATCTAATGTTTTAATTCATAATGTATAATGGCGTCTGACAATCATCTTGAAAATTATTTTTTCTTATAATCGAAAGAAAAACACCTACAAGTTTTGATTATTTGTTAGTGAAGTGTTTAGTTCATGCAACATGAACAGACACTATCCATCTTAAACTTGATTTGAAGCTTCACCCCTCATACACTCTATTTAGATCTACAAATGCCATTACAAGATTTGGTATCCCTCTCCATATTCTTATGAACAGGTGTAGATGTTAGTATGATTTTTCAAAGAATAATAATAAATAATGGATAAGGAGCATAGATGAATTTGTGCTAGTTAACGTAAAAACTTATCAAATCATCCTAAAATCTTAGGAAAAGTTTTTTTTTTTTTTTTTTGAATTACCTATCAAATGGCCCACTATCAATGTTATGTGGGCATAGAGAGAGGCCTCCATCAAATAATTGATAGACAAAAACATCAATATGGACCATCATAATGGGCTCAATATTAAATCCAACTAACAACATGAACAATCAATTTGATGTTATATATATAATGGAAGATATAGAAAGAAACTATAATTTTACTTGGTGTGTGGTGACAGACTAAATTAATGAAGATTTTGACTCCTGATAGTAAAATTTTGAGATTAAAATGTCATCTTTACCATTTATCATTGATACAAAAAGAGGAAATACAAAGAAACTTCGAAGGGGCACATTTTCTTTGACAAGTAAATCATATTGTTCAAGAGAAGCATGCAATGCACAAATCATATGCAACTAACATCTCTTTGGACTATTAAAGCCATTCCTTTAGTCTCCCAAGAACTCAAAATTCTAGCTGGTGGTGCTTTCCTCCTGTGCCTCTGATGCCTATTTTTGTTAACCTAAACTTTCCAAGTATGTATACATGTATGATTGCAAGCAACTCCATACACTCACGAAGCCTCAAAACATCTTAGCATAGGGCATTACTTTAGATGGGAGGTGATACACTTTTAATTAGTTCCTCAATAATGTGGCACATTTACTGAGCTCAGCTGCCTGTGGAGTCCCCATTGTCATCATCTCATCCACCCCAGCTTTTATTGATGTACTTGGAGTAGGGGACCTTCCACTACATCCTTCTTTTCTCATTACACATATCTTGACTTTTCTGTGATCTAAACTGCTTATCTTTTAGCTGTCTCTTACATTTCATCTCCTGGGGCTTCACATCAGCTTATTCATGCCAAAAGAATAACCACAAGCAAAGCAAGTGAGTATCTTAATTATAGAATTCATGTTTGATCAGTTTCTTTGGCAGAAGATATCAGATGTTTTTGCTAGTCATTAAATTGTGCATTTGTGGACCAGAATTAAGGAAATATATGATTAAGATTGTTTTTGCTGTCGTGATCAACTCATCAGGTCGATGTGACCCTTGCATGAAATAGTGACTAATAAATGTTGGCAAAAAATGATGGAATGAACTGCAGGTGAGCATGTATAACAATCAAAATAACTTGGCTCTACTACTGTACCAAGACTCCTAACAATGGCATTTTCTTTTTACCTTCATCATGAGCACTGAAATGAGGCAAAAAAGATAGTAAGAAACAGTGAGAGAATCAAAAGAGTAGTATATGAGAGAGATTTGCATGCATGAAAATGTTTAGTGTTTGCTGGAGTCATTTGATGTGTAATAACTTCCCCACAAGGAAATGATGCGGTGCATGTCTGAGTTACTATTTAGTTTCAGGGAGTAAGCCTATCATAATGTTTTTGTGTTGCAAGTCTACTGATGCTTGTAAATTATGACTGTATAGATACCCAATTTATCTTATTGTCATCAAAAGAATCTTGTTGATTCCAGCCTCATGACAGCTTTTCCTTAATATAAAGCTTCAATAGTCCACACTTTAACCTTAGTCTTATGTCTGAGTGTTCACTATCTTTTCATTGCATAATACAAGCACACCAAGACTTGGAAGGGGAACCTCCTCCTTTCTTGGGTCCCTGCAATGCAAGCATGCAGCAAGCTGTCATAAATGCCTCTCTTATCTTGATATCTTCCTCCATGCAGCCATGACAGTAGATGGATAGATGCAGCTGTCACAAAAGGTTCTATGTTTGTTTGCAGAGTATTCTCCAAACACAGCACAAGAAAGCAACCATTTGAGCTTTGTTATATCTATTAACGGAAAGTTGGCTGATATTACAACTTTCGTACTCGACCTGCATCGCTTTCAAATAGCATGACACAATTGTATGCATTCAGATTAGGAAACAAACACATATAAAAGCTTAATAAGCGCTCATAATGGTGCAGCCGGCAATCCTTTTCACCATTCATCTTTTACGTGTTGAGGGAGACTGATGACAAGGTGGATCGGCACTTGTAATAGCAATCCAAGCAAACAGTATCGACCTACTGAATTATCCTTCTCTGCCATGGTGGCTAGAGGAAGAAGCTGTCTTCATCTGCGGTCACTGCATGTGAGGGAGAGGTTGTGCGGTTCCTGCTGAGGAGTTCTTCTATCATCTGCAGTGCCAGCATCTCTTCTTCGTCCATCCCTCCGACCGCCTCCTGCGACGATGTCCCTGCCCCGGCGAGCGGCGTCGGCCCCATCATGGCTTCCCCGGCCGCTTGCTGGGCATGGTGGCTGCTCGCATTGCCGAGCTCCACGGTCATGACCCAGTTGGAGCCGTCGCGGGTGCCGGCGCGCTTCTGCCACACTCCGATGTGGGACTTCTCGTTGTCCAGCCGGAGGCAGGTGAGGGAGGGGGAGGGGGCGGTCTTGCAGCACTTCCGAAGCTTGGCGCTCAGGACCTCCGACAGGGCCTTGGAGGACGCGCGGGCGGCGGCGTCCCCCTCGGGGCTCCGGGGCATGGGGAAGTTAGTCTTGGCGTTGCGCCCGCTCATGAGCACCGCGGCCTCGTCGTAGGCCCGAGCGGCCTCCTCCGCCGTCTCGAAGGTGCCGAGCCACACCCTTCGCTTACTGTACACCATCATACGCACAACCACAGTAAGAAAGAAGGAAGATGATGCCTACATTGTCGTCTTGACCGCAACACATGCAGTCCCACTGTTGTTACAAATGATAGAGAGGGAAAGAATGGCGAGCATTCAATAAGTTCGCCACTGACATGCATGCAGACAGCGCGCAGAGTACTACTTACAGGAGAGGATGTCTAATCTCAGACACCCAGGAACCCCAGTGGCGCTGCCTGACACCTCGGAACTTCTTCGACTGTACCATATCGTTGTTAAGTATCAACTCTGGCAGCCGGACAGAGAATGCAGAAGAGAGAGAGAGAGAGAGAGGATGAGAGCAGTGGATTAAAGATGCGTCTCAGTTTCACTGACGACAAAGTACAGAAGGTGCAGGCTTCGAACTAGAATGGACAGGTAAATATATAGAGAGAGTGGAGTACCAGAGTTAAGTTGGGGAGGGTGGAGAAGGGAGAGAAAGGATGGCGGAGGAGCTGTCGGTGAAACGTGGCCATCGGCCCGTAACCACCCACAGTACACTGGTAATAAACTCCTCCACCTACACTCATCAATAACTCATTTAATTCTTCTTGCCTGTGTGTGGGTGTGTTGTCTTCCTGAGCTGATCATGACGAGGCCTGTAGCTAATCTGGTTGATGATGATAACATGGCCTACGCACTCTACCTTGTAAAAAGCTTGCTTCCCCAGGGTTGATCTCTTCGTTGCTGATCCAAATATAACTTTTCCTCGTGAGTCATATCATGTTCGATCAATTAATTGTCTGGTTGAATTATAGCTTCACTTATATCACTAGTTTCTTACTCTTACGTTATTGTTCTTGTACTGTTCAGTACCAGTAACTCCAATCTACCCACTCAGAAATCCAAGTCCCGGGTTTTGGAAATTTGTGCATCTGCATTCAATCTCTGCCTTCTGGTGTGTTATCCAATTCGACCATCAACGATGAAAGGGCTCAACATGATCAGTGCATCCAGGCATCAACTACTTTGCTGCACACCAACACCGAACACACTGCACACGCACCTTGTTGATCTGGGAACTCAAACTGTTGGTCTCCGAGAGGATGGCTGCCTAACACCGCTGTTGGTGCTCCCAGCAGTCATGAACTGGACCACCATGAGACCTGTGAGAACGAAGACTTTTCTCGAGCACCCGAGTACTTAACTGTTGACGATTAAATGATATGCCATGAGTCATGTATGGAATTCATCGACGGAAACAACCTGTAAGTAAATGATATACCTTTTACGTGTCTCTCACACTAAAAGCTACATGGATAAACCACATGCATGCACAGAAACTGATAGGAAAGAAGCCAGTGGACCAAATGTTACATGCCTGGCAGTCATACACAGTAGCAGTGGATCTCAATTAATGGAGGAGCCACGGAAAGGAGACTAAGATACATGCGGACATTTACCACTTCATAACCATAATGGCAGTATAAAAAATTCAGATTTTTTTCTTAGAAAATTATTGATATTTTTACATGAATTTGATGTAACGCGACAGATTTAGCCCAATTGAGGCCCGAAAGCATCGTCTTCTCGTGGGCTCAGTCGTTATATATATAGGCATCTGGAATCTTCCACAGGAGTCTTGGGCGGTCCTCAAATATCCACCAATCTCGTTTGGCTCGCTCCCGCCCATCGCCCGACCCTGCCCACCTTCTCCTCCTCCTCTTTCTCCGCTCTGTTTCACTGCCGAAGACCCGATGCTCGGATTGGCTCGAGGGCAGGCGGCAGTGATGGTGGTGGTGATGCGGATGCAAGCGCAGGTATGGTTGATTGGTGACGTTGGGAGTAGTCGATCGATGATGAGGGTTACACTTACTAGAGTCGGATGTGCAGATTTGATGTTGCTGCAGGCTTCGAGATGGCTTCTGAGAAACATGAGCAGGCGGAGTTGCCATCGAGATCGGCATCGAGTTCGGTGTTTTGTCGCGTGATATGACACCTCGGTACGTAATTTCTTGCTTGCTTCGTTGAACTCGGTGCTTTTGTTCCTGGATTTGGTCAATTCTTGAGATGGGTATTAGGAACCGATGTGTGAATCCGTTGTATCTGGCTTCGGGAACGGCAAAAGGAACACACACATGAACCAAGAATGAAAACAAAAGGCATCATTATGAAAGGACGGAGACAACATGTTCGCAGTAAAGCAGACCTAGTGCTGTCATGGCCAATAGCAGAAGAGAACTGTGAGAGGAAAACTAGGTTAGAGGAACATAGATGATACAAAGGGGATCAACAGATTTGCATATTGCCACTGGCTGATTAGGTAAAATTATTGTATTCATGACCCTCCCTGCTTCTAATTCAGCCTCGTTATTTTGCAGCATAAGCATACAGAGAACAAAAATATTAAAAAGCTCAAAACAAAAAGGCAACGTTGGTTGTTTTATCAGTAAACAACAATAAAAATGGTGAAAATATTGAGTCAGTAAATCAGGAAATCCAGTAAAGAATGTTGAAGAAGTACGAGCAAGAGGGAAGGGAACGATTAGTAGATCACTGGTTAAAAGGTAATCGAACTTTCATCAAGAAATTGATTCGTAGAATTAAATCTTTTTCCTACTCGAGTACACAAATACTCTTGGGAGGTTGCAATTTGTTTTGTTGCATTGCTTATTGAATATGTTGATGATTTCTGCAAATTTACGTATTAGTCTTAAGCATTTATCTGATATTGCATCAACAATGGGAAGAGGAAGAATGCTTTCATGTATTTCACATAGAGAAGGATTATAGCTTCATATTTACAGTATTTTATATCTTTGATAATGTGAAGTGCATGTTTAGCAGGCAGTATGTTATATCAGTGGCTTTCAGGCATAAATGGTGGTAAGCTGAGCATTTTTTTATTTCATTGAATTGTGTCTAGTTTCATTGATACAAGCCTTTAATTCTAAAGTCTTGACCACTACTGGGAATATCAATTACAACCACCTGGAACTCAGGTATCCTAAAATCTGGGCCCATTTCTGGACTTATAGAATCATTGATATTGGACTAACATTCTACATTGTTGAGTTATATAGCCATTGCTTCTTTGCATGTCAGCAGTTGTAGAATCATCAGATTACTAGGAACTGATATTTACATACAGGAAAGATCGTAGATGTAGGAAGTATTCAGAAAAAATTATGAGTTTCTGAGGCATTTAGCAACCTCAGGTAAACTACATATGGATGCTAAAGACCTTGATTTAGGCTTAATTTCCTGACCTTATAAACTTAATAACCTTTTCTTGCCTCTGATCATCTCTTAGCAAGTATCCATCTTTCACTATTTAGGCGACGTTTGGGTTAGACTCTTATGTTAGCTTAAATGGTGATCGAGACTCTTGGAACCTCCAGATTAATTGGGCATGGACTTTATGTCGAGCCCAGTGGACTTGCTGGATCAAATTGATTGGCCTACTAAACTTCATGGTGGGTTCGCTTATCTCAGGCTTGACCTCCCTTGTGTCGTACCAACCAATTAGGAACTTTATGCAAAATAATGTGATTTTTTTTTTTTATGAATCAAAGATTGACCAGACCAATCCAGTCGATTATGTTGTCAATCTCTGAAAGTGCTGTTTATTTTGTGGCTCACTATTCCTGAGAGACATGTATGCATTGAGTCTGATAGTTGTTTTCTGGAAAATTTTCCAAGTAAAAAGGAAAATTAAAAAAATATATTTCCTACCTGTGACACGAGGCCAACGCTAGGAATGACAACAGGTTGAATACTCATGAATTCGGATTTGATTCAGATGCTGAGTTATTTTATCTGAATCTGTTTTAGATTTGATCAAAGGGCATTGGTAATTAAGTTGGTCGAGTAGATACTAGTAAAAAAGAATGTCAGTATCATTTTAACATTTAAATGATAATGAGTAGATCAAGTCCAACATCAGACACTCGTAAACTATGTGCTGAAGCCTCCTCCGTCTCCAAAAGAAGTTCCATAGCGGAAACATTGAGCTAATTCATGTAAATTAGTTCGCCACGGCTTTCTCGCCATTTACAAGTGAAGAGGATGAACTAAAGATTCCGTTGTGAGTGACAAGGTGTTCATTATGGATCTCAAGGAGATCCCTTGAGCAAGTTTCTCTCGTGTCACATGCAAGACGTGTGCCAACGTGCATCCCAACACAATTGATGTGCCTACTTGCATCCTTTGGGTGACATTTGTCAGAACTTTGGCACAAAGTCAACGACAACATTAAGGAGGCGTAGTGGCTTTTCATGTCAGTAGCAATGGAAGAAGAAGTAGCAATTCCTTATCCAAGACGGTCTATTTAGTTTAGAATTCGTGTATGCCTGCATTAATCATCAGGCTGTGCTGGAAGTAGATCGCGAATCACAAATCGCATTCGACCCCATAATTTATGTAGTTATGTGGCCACACACAAGATTTTCACCAATAATCCCCACAAATCCTCGATATAGCAACTGTTGGTGTGTCGGCAAGTTTCCTATCATAATTGAGTTGAGGGGTGCTTTTTTAAAAGTGATGGTGTTGGTGGTGGTGTGTCAAAGAGGCCTCGCTGTCTACTTCTTTTTCTGAAAGGTACAGATCATGATAGTTGGATACGGCGTAATAACTGCACGGCTGGAGTTGATTCGTCTCCGCTGAATTGGGCAACATATCAGAACCCACACGTACATCAGATCCCTGCTACTTGCCGCGTTAAGCCCCTCGGCGTCTTCGTTACCTTGGTGAGCATTCCGTGTTCCTTCACCCTCGACGGCAACTCTTTAGGGCAATGGTCTTTTCATCAGACAGACAGATGAGTTAGGGTGTGCCTCGACTAAGGATATTTTGGATCCACAAGAATGCCTTCCCAGCGTGAGAGGAACCTTTCTTTCAGTCAGTCACTGGCCCTGACTGCTTTGATGATCTTGATGGGCCATCTCCATCTACCAAGAGAGCAACATGTGACTACATCTTGAAGTGCCCCGCTGCGTCTCCTCTGCAGTAGGTCCATTGAACTCTTTGTTGGCTCTAACTTTGATAAATATATGGTATCATCTATTCTCGAAGAGCAAGTAAGTGGTGGTAAACTTCCAGCAATGGAATGGGTAGGCTGCCGACTGCTTGCTTGGATTCATCTTCCGGTGGGCGTGGGCGGGTTCCATTGACCTTCATCTTTGTGCATATCCTTGGTTTTCTTTTGTTAGGAAACTCTAGGGAACGATACTGCGGTTGCAGGGAGGTGGTCCCGGGCCTAAATGGTGTGTTCCCAAATTATATATTGTTGGGTGAAATCGGTGTTTTGTGCCGCCGTCTTCATATTCCCATACTAATTGCCTTAAATAGTGGGGCCCTTACGCGGTGCTTAATTTAGAAGTAAGTGATTACAGAATGCGACAGTGAATTAATAGTTATTTGATTTGATAATTAAGTTTTGTTATAGTACATTGGTCCATCCAAATATTAAGATCCTCTACATATACTCCTGATAATACAATCTCATTCTTATTCCAATAAGATCTCATTCCCAACTTTCTTCAAGACTCAATTAAATTTTTTAGATATATGATCACTTTAAAAACCTCAGTCTTCTAACTAATGTGTATATCAAACAATATAGATATAGGAAAATATAAATTTTAAATACGTGATTTTGATACAAGTAGTATAATAAAAGAATCAAGCGTGTAAAATGGCTTGTTCATTTTGATTCGAAGAGTCTGCGAACCAAATATTTCAAGGTTTTTAGTTTCTAGTTCTACTTCCAGTGAGGTTGTGATTCTAGTATGCTTTGGTTCCAATGCCTAACCAATCACCAACTGAAGAATTAGTGTAGAGTGTGTATCTTGTGTTTGTGATTTCATTTAATTGGTTATCCCCACTTGAAAGAGACCAAAGGTTGATAGTCTCCCACGTTCTCTCCCATGGTTGGGCAGAATCTTATGACATTTGCTGAGTAAATAAAGTCACATCAGTGCATCCTTTCTTCCGTGGACCACCGATAGAGGAGGTAGGAGACAATGGCACATGAACAAAGCCATCCTTTCTAATATATAATTAGCATGCTAATGTTTCTAAAGCCGTGCTTTTTTGCCTTGTATGGTCGTGCGACATTATCTAATTACTGTGATTCCACTTATAAAGGCAGGCCCAACCCGTCGTCAGTCATCATCTCTCATCTATCGACGCCTGCGATATCGGGACCCAATGAACGAAGGGTCGAGATGTAATCTGATCCAGCAGCGCCGAAGACTAGACCACCAGGAAACGCAACAGGTCACGAGGTAAACGATACTGTGGGTCGTTACTTCTGCCGTCATTCATGCGTTTGCGAATGCCTGTGGCCATGTGAGACCTTTCTTCTCCCCCCGGCAATTTTATATTTTGGGCTGATGCCATGCATCTCCCGCTCACCTCAACGCGTCTCATTCCAACCTTTCTATTTATATATTCGAGAAAGAATCTAACTTACATTCTACCAATGGTAATTTTGATCCCAAATGGCAGGGATCAAAATCTCCAATAATTTTGTTTAATCTAGAAGTTGCGATGGTTGAAAACTTGGGGTCAAATCGGGCAACCTAGGATCCAATTAGCGGCCTGTTCGTGCGGTGGACCTTTTGATCCTAACTTCCTAACCGTCCATCATGTGATCCACACTTTTTTATTTTTATTTTTTTTTGTTTTCCTGTCACATGTTGTGCAAACAGGCTGTTTATGATTTCTTTTGGCGTCTGAATTGCTGGATATCCGATCTTAGTATAATGGTATGGATTCTTGATGGAAATAATTGGACTTAGGAAGATGAATAGGATTTGGAAGATCAAATCGAGTTATTGTTGGATCGTACATTTTTACGTCCCCAGGGTTAACTGGGTGGTCTTTTATGGTTGAGAGGGGTGAACATGATATTTGTGTGTGCGGCAGGGACATATATGTAAAAATGCTCATCGTTTCTCACCATTAAATTTCATAGTTGCCTCTTCCCACGGACTCTTTAGCTCCCTCCTCTCCTCGCGCTTCTTCCGGATCTACTACTCGCTTTCTTTCTATATATTACACCTTGTCCCAGTGCCCAGTCAGCCGGGACTGCGATCCCTCTTTCTCCATTTCTCTCCCCCTCTCCGCCTCCGATCGACCACTCGCTCCGCCGGATCCCAGCGCCGATCCTTCCTCGGGTAAGTGCGGTGGAATCATCATCACGATTGCTTTAACCATCTTTTTCTGGTCTTGATCCTTCCACGTTATCATGAATCTGTGAGGAAGTGCGAATTCGCATGGACTCCGAGGACTCTCGGCCTTTGTCTTTTCTTCGATTCTTTAGTTGGAATCGGATACTGGAGGAAACAAACCCATGATGATTTTGCACTTGATCTCGTACTCGTACGATGACTTCGGATCGGCCACTGATTTGGTTCCCTTTTTTTGTTAGGGAACAGCGCGTCTGGAATAAGGGATTGTCAGCAGATTTGGTCGTAGGTGGTTCCATTCTTGAAGGTGACATCTTTTACTTTCAATTCTGCCATCTCCATCGGCTCGGATTGGAGTTTGGATTTTCTTGCTCTGACATTTTTCCCCTTTTTTTAATATATGGGGGATTTTTTGGATAAGCAGGTAAGGATGGCCCAGATTTTGTTACACGGAACGCTCCATGCTACGATTTTTGATGCGGAATCGCTCACGAATCCGCAGAGAGGTTCAGGCGGTTTCCTCCGAATGGTAAGTCCTCGTGTTGTGATGAGCGCTTATTCTTTTGTGCGTCATCTTGTTCTCATGATGTTTTACTTGCCCTGCCCTGCTAGTAGGTTTCTGCACTCTTATGTGAGATCTCTGTTCAAGATTGTTATTTTGTCTTGCAGATATCGTCTTGCAATTGCTGCTGATTGTAGAGTTTTGCAGCAATTAGATTCCAATGTTACAATTCTTTTTGTTTTTCCTTTTTACTAGTGCCAAGGGAAACGATTGTATGTGTTGTATTACATGTTCACCAAAAAAATAAACTAATTTATGGAAAAACTGGCAAAACCTATTTGAAGACGAGAGAAACAGATATGATTTCTTAGGTTTTGGTGATTATTCGAAGCTTCCTTTGGAAGTGCTATTGATGCTTGTATAATGTGTTCGAGGCTATTTGGGGGAGCTATCTTTTTCCAAGAAACTTGAGTGCAAGAATTTTACATGGCATTTGTAATTTTGGATTTGGCCTCTGTATGTCATGTTTAGCCACTCCTCCGGGTGTTGGACACATTATAAAAGGGCGAACTGGGAGAAAGCAACCAGTGGAACTGACAAATCATAAGTTTCTGCTTGTTTGCTTGCTTGCTTTCTAACTTGCTGCATATTATCTGACATATTTAAGGGTCCATAAACTGTATACAGAATGATGATTTTCTTTGTTATTTAAAGTTATTCAATGTGAGAATTGTCATTTTACATCTTTTATTTTCCTAGTATCTGTTTTTGTCTCCTCAAAAAGGTGGTAGTGATAGTCATACTACTTTCAAAGCATAACAGAGCTCTGCTAGTAAACACATGTTTGGAGGTATGCTGAATGGAAAAATCAAACAATTATACTTGCACCTGGAGTTTACTTGAATTAACAAATAATCATTAAGAGTTGTTCTCAGCATTGATTTCCACTTTAAGTAAATTAGTATCCTCTGCTTAAAGGAAGTCAGAAGCTTATTCTCATCGAAGTAGTTTGTTATCAGTTGTGCTATTTTCTTGTCTCTTTCATCAAATGAGTCAAAAGATCAACAAGGAAAATTTTTCATGCATTGAACACACTCGTGCTTTCAAAATGACAATTCCTGCAATCATTATGGATGCTAGGACAAGTTTTCCTCTTGGGCCTGCAGCTCTGTATGCTTCTATCAAGTAGTTTATTATTTTAAGAAACTTTGACATTCGTTTTCTCTGCAGAGGTTTTAGAGACACATTCTTTGTTCAAGTCTTTGCAGCTTCTATCAAGTAGTTTATTATTTTAAGAAACTTTGACATTCATTTTCTCTGCAGAGGTTTTAGAGACACGTTCTTCATTCAAGTCTTTCAACTTCGAGTGTTTAAATTAATTCATGATACCTAAAACCAAAGGTTTTACATTCCAATATGATATTGGTCTCGTCAATTTAGCAGATCAGGTTGATGCCAAAAATGCTGAGCTGTGTACTGATTTGTACCATTCTGATATGTTGAAAAGAACTATAAAATAAAATGTTATACTAAGAGATACATAGCTGTATGGTCTATTAATAATGCCTTGTCAGACTCGTAAATGCTCATTTTATATAATACCTAAAACTACCTATTTTCTTCCCCTTTAGTTGTGTTTTCTCTTGGTTGCTGAAAATTATTCCATCCACTGCTTATTTTGATTAGCTATTACAAATAATCAATGAGGGATAAATTTGTTGATTTGCCTATTAATCTAAATATTTCTTTTTTTCTTCTAATTCTTGTCTTCGACTTGAAATTCTTCTAACAGGTTGTTGAAGGTATTGAAGATACCATTGGTCTTGGGAAGGGCACCACCAAACATTATGCCACTATTGATTTGGAGAAGGCTCGAGTTGGTCGGACCAGAATGCTTTCGGATGAACCGGTCAATCCACGTTGGTATGAGTCTTTTCACATATACTGTGCCCATATGGCAGCGAATGTCATCTTCACTATTAAATTTGACAATCCTATCGGGGCAACACTGATTGGAAGAGCTTATCTGCCTGTCATGGAGATCCTTGATGGTGATGAAGTGGATAGATGGCTTGAAATATGTGACGAAGACCGGAATCCTGTTGGAGATGCTAAGATCCATGTCAAGCTGCAATACTTTGATGTTTTAAAAGACCGTAACTGGGCGAGGGGTGTACGAAGTACAAAATATCCTGGAGTCCCTTATACATTTTTCTCTCAGAGACAGGGTTGTAAAGTAACACTCTACCAAGATGCGCATGTCCCTGACGACTTCATTCCTCGAATTCCTCTTGCTGATGGGAAATATTACGAGCCCCATAGGTGCTGGGAGGACATTTTTGATGCAATTAGTAATGCACAACATCTGATATACATTACTGGGTGGTCTGTGTACACAGAGATTACATTACTTAGAGACAACAAGAGGCCAAAACCAGGTGGTGATGTCACACTGGGAGAGCTCCTTAAGAGGAAGGCTAGTGAAGGTGTTCGAGTGCTTATGCTTGTTTGGGATGACAGAACCTCGGTAGGTTTGCTGAAGAAAGATGGTCTGATGGCAACCCATGATGAGGAGACTGAAAATTATTTTCATGACACAGATGTGCACTGTGTTTTGTGCCCTCGAAATCCTGATGATGGTGGAAGCTTTGTTCAAGATCTTCAAATTGCCACCATGTTCACTCATCATCAGAAGATTGTTGTTGTCGACCATGAGATGCCTAACAAGGCTTCTCAGCGGCGGAGGATTGTGAGTTTTGTTGGGGGCTTAGACCTTTGCGATGGGAGATATGACACGCAGTTTCATTCTCTGTTCAGGACATTGGACACAGCTCATCATGATGACTTCCATCAGCCAAATTTTGGAGAGGCTTCCATAACAAAGGGTGGACCAAGAGAGCCTTGGCATGATATTCATTCACGGCTTGAAGGGCCTATTGCTTGGGATGTTTTGTTCAATTTTGAGCAGAGATGGAGAAAGCAGGGAGGAAAAGATGTTCTTGTACAGCTCCGTGATCTCTCTGACATCATCATTCCGCCTTCTCCTGTCATGTTCCTAGAGGACAAAGAGACTTGGAATGTTCAGCTTTTCAGATCCATTGATGGAGGTGCTGCTTTTGGCTTTCCTGAGACCCCAGAGGATGCCGCTAGAGCTGGGCTTGTTAGTGGAAAGGATAACATCATTGATAGAAGCATTCAAGATGCGTACATAAATGCCATCCGTAGGGCAAAGAACTTTATCTATATTGAAAATCAGTACTTCCTTGGTAGCTCTTATGCATGGAAAGCTGATGACATCAAGCCTGAGGAAATTGGTGCATTGCATCTGATCCCTAAGGAGCTATCCTTGAAGATTGTTAGTAAGATTGAGGCTGGGGAGCGCTTTACTGTCTATGTCGTCGTGCCAATGTGGCCAGAGGGTGTGCCAGAAAGTGCGTCAGTTCAAGCAATCTTAGATTGGCAGCGGAGGACAATGGAGATGATGTATACTGATGTCATACAAGCTCTCCAGGCAAAAGGAATCGAAGCCAATCCAAAGGACTATCTGACTTTCTTCTGTTTAGGGAATCGAGAGGTAAAGAAGAGTGGAGAATATGAACCTGAGGAGCAGCCAGAACAAGACACCAACTACAGCAAAGCTCAGGAGGCCAGGCGGTTCATGATCTATGTACATACAAAGATGATGATTGGTATTCTTCTCTCAACACTCGTCTATACTTCCTCTTGTGTATTCAAAGGTTTCTCTTGCATAACATACTCTAGGTACTTTTGTCCAGAGTCATCTCTATGCTGCTTTTCGGGTCCTTTTGCCTTCAAGTGTCACAGTCTTAATTTTTTCGGTTAATGGGAAATAGATCAGGACTCTTGCTTAATTATATGTAAGATGATAAAAATATAAGCTAAATGGGCGGGAAAATCTGTGAACTTCAATTTTGAGACTAAGAAAGTGAGGTTTCATGAATTAGCATGTTTTCTGAATTATCTTCATTCATTACTTGCAAACAGAAACAGGTAAAAGAATATCATTTTGTAACAATTGAATTTCTCTACAAGTCCAGTCTGATTTTTGCAAAAGAAATTGAGGTTTCATGAAGTAGCATGTTCTCTGAATTATCATCATTTATTACTTGCAAATGGAAGCTAGGTGTGCCTACCTGCAGATGTTCAATGGAATGTATCTTAGTTCTAATCTTCCTTGAACCCTGCCATCTTTTGCTTTTACCTCACCTAATAAACTGCAAATCACATACAACTTTATCTGTGCCCCACTAATGATAAAGAAGGCTGAAAGATGTACACAATTTTAGCAACTGATTTGAAATTAACAATTTGTTCTCTGTTGCAACTGGGTTGCAGAAGTTCACAGGTTTGTTATTTTCGACTTATTCATCATGCAATGCTGTGTTCACTCTTTGAAATACTTCAACTGATTCTAGATCACTTCATTTCTAAAAAATGATTTTTTTTTTAAATTCAGATAAGTTGTTCATTCTCTTGAACCTATGCCATGTTATATTTCTAGTTAGGCATTTCCGGGTTTCAGAAGCAAGTCTTCCAATGACAATCTGTCTTGGTTCTGGTTTCAAAAGCTGCGACTACTTGGGTTGATGTTGATAAAATCCTAATTACTGCAAGCTTTTGATTTCAGTTGATGACGAGTATATCATAATCGGGTCAGCCAACATCAACCAGAGGTCAATGGATGGAAGCAGGGACTCTGAGATTGCCATGGGAGCATACCAACCGTATCATTTGTCAACTAGGGAGCCGGCACGGGGGCAAATCCACGGTTTTCGATTGGCCCTTTGGTATGAACACCTTGGCATGCTTGATGATGCCTTCCTCCAGCCGGAGAGCTCGGAGTGCGTGCAGAAGGTTAACAGGATCGCCGACAAGTACTGGGATCTATATTCGAGCGACGATTTAGAACATGACCTCCCAGGACATCTACTTAGCTATCCTATCGGAGTCTCCGCTGAAGGAGAAGTCACAGAGTTGCCCGGCACGGAGTTCTTCCCCGACACCAAGGCCCGAGTCCTCGGAGCCAAGTCCGACTACCTTCCACCCATCCTCACAACATAACTGCTCGCCGTTTCTTTAATAATAGCAGTTGCGGCGAGTGAGAGAAATAATGGCATGCACTTTCTTGGAGCTGCTTTAATTTCCAGCTAATCTTGTGTTAGATTTGGGTTTTTGCTAGACACACAATATGCTTATTACTCTACCTGTAATCTAGTGTTGTGATGGACGCATCATGGTCGCTTAAACCTGGCACACCACTTCCTGTACTCCATTTATCTGAGTTTTAATATCACTACGTGTTTGCTGATAGAATAAATGGCATGGTTTCACGGTATAACCGATCATTAGTGTTTCTCTTTGCCTTGTGTATGTTTAGCAACACTTTTCACATGAAGACCAATGTTAAGCCCAAATTATATGTTCTGGTTGAAATTTACAGCGCAATGGTATTAGTGGCAGTTCTCTGTAGGAATGCTATGCCAAGCTACAAACAAACATAAAGCAGTTACCGGCTGCTCATTAGGGTGACTGGATTCACATGGTCACGGGGTATAGCAGTAAGTGATGACTGAAAGCTACGAGTCTTCGAGGATCCATCAGCTTGTGATCCATGACCACCACAATCTTAACGTTCTTTGGTGATTGTTGCAGGTAAACTATAGCTGACACCCGTCTTAAGTCTTTCTTTCTCATGCTCTTCCCTGTTTCATCGGATGCTTCCACTGCTCGCCGTCCTCCAACGGTAACTCCACCCTCTTGTCGTCTCTCTGTCGATGAAAGACTGAGCCATTTGAGACTAAACGCCACTTCATCACGCAAAAGCGACAAGAAATTTGATCTCAAACAGAGCAGCCAAGCAAGAAACACAGTTGGAGTATTATGAGATCACCGAGTTACTAGTCAGATTAACTCTCTCCTTTTTTACTTCTCCACTTTAGGCCTGAATCCTCCAGTTCAGGCCTCCTGCTCTTGTTAGGACTAATTATAGATTATCCTTGACAATTATACCAGCACTAATGCAGATGTGGAGCAACGCCCTTCAGTAACTACGTCGGCATTGACACATATGCATAGCGACGCCATTCTACATTTGTGTCAGCATCGCTCGATATTTACATTGACGATCATTTCGTCGCTCGGTAACTACATTGATGTTGATACAGATACAAAGCGATGCTGCTCGACAACTGTGTCGACGTCGATGTAAATGCAAACGATGTCACTCAGTAACTACATCGGTACCGACGTAATTACCAAGCGACGCCACTCCACATATGCGTCGGCATCGATGTAGTTGCCAAGTGATATCGTTTTGCATCTACATTCACACTGATACAGATGCCGAACAATCCTTTTGTAGCTCGACAATTACATCGACGTCAATGCAAATGCAAAACGATGAAAAACCCGCTCGACAACTGTGTCGATGTCGACGTAATTAGAGTACGATTATCATCTCTCGTCGTCGCTTTCCTCATCCACAACAACCACTCACGACTCCAACAACATCGTCGTCCATCACCATCGACGTCATCCGTCACCATCAACTGAAATATTAAAATTATTTTTTTTATTTTTATATTTTTATTGATAAAACTGATATCAGAGTAAATAAATCTATATATTAATTTTTTAAAATATAAAAAATAAAATATTAAAGATAACTCACTAAAGATGATATATTATTAACCCCATCTTCTTACCCGTTCGTTTCTTGTGCTCTCCATGATTGCTAATTCCTGACGGTTGACAATTCCTCCTCTTCAAAGCATAATGTTCTCCTGGATGTGAAAAATGAAGTTGAATAATGACATCACTGATTGAGGAGGAAGTTGCGGAAGTGTGTCCGACTTGAAGTCCTCAACTACTGGGAAGTTTTTGCCTCTCCTGCAAAATTTGAGTGGATAAGAAGAAGAGTACGAAATGGCAGCGTTGTCGCCATCTTTTCCCGAAGCCGCCAACGCTCTCCCTCTCTCTCTGGTCTTCCCACTTGTGCATCAGACCCTGTCGTTTCTCCGAGTATAAAGCACTCTGTCTTGACACCAGCTTCACATGTCACGGTCTCCAACGCAGCCAAGTCCTTCTCCTCCTTGTGCTTTCTTCGTCTTTTCCCATGACCTCTCACGGGGTGGCCCTGGCCACTGCCGTGGCCGTCTCCGGTACCGTCATCCTCATCGCCCTCTGCCGCCAGAAGCCCTTCTCCGTCTCCGCTGGAGCCGGCGCCGCTGCCGCCGATAGGAACTCGACTCCCCCTTGGCACCACCTGCGGTCCTGCATCTCCTCCTCCGGTACGCCGTCAGCCTTCACGTCTCCTTCTCCGTTTGCTTCTGCCGCTTTGGTTTCTCTAAGCCAGTTGACACTGTGCCGATATACGCAGGGAAGACGGGAAACAGAAAGAAGAAGCAGCAGCATCGGAAGAAGAGAGTCCAGTTCGCAGCGGAAGTGGCGGAGTTCAGCTGCAGTGAGCCCCCGGCGGCGGAAGAAGAAAACCAGGAGCAAGAGGCGGCGGAGGAGGAGCGGCCGCGGGCGCCGCCAGGGATGCCGGCGAACAGGGTGGCCCTGTACAACGGCATCCTCCAAGATCGGCTCATGCAGCGGATGGCCTGCTGTTACTGATCCCTCGATCGCGTCTGTAACCCCTTCCGCGGTCAAACTCTCTCTCTCTCTCACACACACACCTTGTAATTAGCCATCAAGCTTCTCGTGAGGAAGAAGAAATTGAACTGGATTGCTCATGCTGTCTGTGGTTGGCGTGCTGCGGATAATTTATACTGTTCATCGTTGCCATCAAAAACTCCCCCATGCATGAGTTGATCCTATTCCCGACGTCAGAAGCTATCATTTCCCATTTCTTTCTTGGTCCTCTGAGCACTGCCCTTCATGCTTTTGCACAACTCCAATTTGCTCTTCCCTGGCACCTCTTGAAGATTCGTGCAATGCAACCCATACTTGGATCACAATCCCCGAGGAGACGGGGTTAAAAGAGGAGGTCGACCGAGCTCTTACTGCCCGACACTGACGACCACCATCTCATAACCTGGCATCATCATCATGATCATCTTCTAACATGGGTTCTACTTCACTCGGTCACCGGTCTCCATCTTCTAAATTGAACGAGTGGCTTCACCTGCATCGAATCGGCAGGAATCAGCAGCCCATCTGCTCCTGCGGGCGGTTGGCACGTCCGGACAAAACAACGGAGGCCAAGCGGATCCATCAGCCCCACCGCCCGCAAGTGAGCTCTACCTGTGTGCCTCTGTCAGCCACAAGATGAAGCAACCCAATCACAGCACGACATACCATGTTTCCGATGAATTAAAACGACATAGTATGTCACCGATCCAAATCCAACTCTGTGGTCCATCAATATCTCATGCGTAGCAATACGAGATAGGGCTCACAGAAGAAACAAGAATGCATGTACCAACATACCAAAATGGTTGCAGATCCAGTGGAGTCGAAGATCCCAGTTAAGTTGGAGACGAGATGATCGATGCATTCTGCCATCACTGTGGCGTCTCCAAGCTGCAGAAGAGAGATCGGATTAGGCTACAGAGAGGGGACTAATTAAATCAAATCAGACAAAGAAGGCAGGCCCCACCTTGGACTGCATTGTTACCGATTGCAGTCGGCACAAACGACAGATGAGCAGAGGTCTCTTGTGTACGCAGTTAGTTCCTGGCGAGGCCAATGCCAAAATAAATCTTATCAACATGAATCACTGTTCCATGCACGGACACATCAAGTACACACTAGTTAGATGCAGAAATAGCAAGTGTGGAGTTTTGTTTGCATACCTGGTGTGGTGAGTGACTGCTACATTGACTTTACCAAGGAAAGATATTTGGAACAAAGCTTCATCATTTCTTCCCCAGGATTAAAGTACATTAGAGCTACATCTTGAAGGTCATAGCTTTGACTACTGGAGGATAAGAATAATCCCTGAGCGACGGATCATTGAGAACCTTGATGGATAATGACAACAAGTTCTTTTCTTCCTTTCTCACCACCTAAATGAGCAAGCCCCAAGGTGAAGAAATCGATGAGGACAAGGACAGCATGCGTTCTTTGTGACAAAACAGATGAAATTTATGATGAATCATCCCATTGCATCAACACATCTGTCTAGATAACCAGAAGAACTCTCTGGAACTAGAGAATTCGTGGTTGTGGAGATGCTGAAACATCTGTTGTACAAATGTCCAAAGGCTATGCATTCCAATCTGCAAATTGGCGCATCAACATCATAGAAAGTTCCAGGAAGATCCTGACACGCTGAGTTGTATCAGTTCCAGTCAATGGCAGCCAGGTCTTCAAGCAATTGTAGTTTTCGTCTTCCGGGAATCAGAAACAAGTGGAAATGTTCCACTTGTGCATCATAGACAACCTAAGTCAATGGTAAATGTGATCAGAAACAAGTGAAGAAAGATGCCAAAGCAATGTCCACCAGTGATGCCAACATATAACATAAGGATTCCAAGACCACCTTCAAAACACCTCTCTACATGTAATGAACTGAATGAATACAAAAATAGCTACAAATAATTTACAGTTCTAGTTTTGAGCTAAAATCCTACCGAGAGGAATGAGATCTTAATGGTGATCCTTGTTTCTAATATAGATAGAGCAAGCAAAGTGTATGGATCAAGGGTGGCAGGTGGATCAAGAACCAATTTGACCAGCTAGTTGATTGAACCAGACAACAAAAATGTCGATATCTTTCAAAGGATGATGATCATATGGATTAAACAAAACCAGACATGCACCAGTTGTGAAGCAATAGCATTAGTGATAGGGAAATCTACACAACTAACATCACAGTGTAGAAAAGCTGATGGCATGAAACCCCTTCCATGCCAAAAATATGGAAAAAAAAATGCAATTAGTGCTGGCCGACATGCATCAATGCTGAGTTTCTCACTTCTATCTTCCTTTATGGATTGCCCCTTAATCATTATGAACATGTAAATTGATTCTATGGAACCTAGGTTTAGAATCAAATGCCAAGTAGGGAGAAATTCTTAACTAATTACAGCTCAGATGTGTCCTCCCAACTATCGGAAATGGATCTCAATCCTATGCAATCACTTCTTAATTGGATATCTTCAGGTCAATGTGCCTGATTCCTTTCCAATCCGGAGCACAAGAAAAGGATTCCATTGTCTTTATCAGCTAATCAAGGTAGGGTATTAGTGTTCACCTACGATTCCTCATAACCGGGGCCTCCCATTGCATACAGATAGATGTGCATCTCATAGCTATATATATCTACAACATACAAACACAAGGGATCAAGTCTTTAGGTTATGCATTCATGCATGGTGTCAAATTTCCAAGTACTCCCCAATATTTGTGTGTAACGAACAATAGCCAAGATATATAAAATGTACATCTCACAGGCAAAACAACAAACATATTTAGCGCATGCTAGTCATGGAAGCAGTTGAAATGCATACATCGTAGCACCAAAAATAGCGGATATCACGGATTACCAATACTAATTAGTAATGAAGAAGACAAAAGGCAACAGAGAAATCCCTTGCGAGAGTCTCAAATTGCGTTCCAAAAGCCTTACCCACCACAGAATCCATCCCCGCTTCCGAGTAAATTCTTCAAACAGGTTCCCTTAAAGCCAACAGGATGCTAGCGACAATCAAGAAAGTTTCTTCTTCACATGTATCTTGGTGTCTACAGATATCAGGAGAATAACAAGCAACTGCATATACGACCGAGCAACAGCCAGATGATAGATACGAATCATGGAATATAATGCCAAGCCTGGAATGCAGAGGAGAGAGAGAGTCTGCTTCCTCCCCCCGTCACGCCGTGATCTGAAAGCCCAAACCATCATATCTATTTCCGGCCCGGTTAAGTTGGGCCCAAGTGACTCTGAGTTTAATATACTCGTCTCCAAATTGGGATCGACACGTGTTGCAACTCCGCCTGCATCTCCAAACGCTGGCTTGTTCTTCAGAGAAGCATCCGCTCTGCCGAGCTCGCTGCTCGGGAGAAGCCCGGTGGTGAATGCATGAAGAAACCCTAGCCAGACCTGAACAAGGATGTGACTACCGACGAGCAGGAAAAGTGAGGACAACGGGCACCTTACCGGGCGCTTGACGCTGAGGAAGCTACGGACGTTAGGGTTGCTCCCATTGCCCTCGGAACCTGCAGCCGCGGCGACCGATGTCGGGCTCTCTGCAGTCTCTCGCGCTTCCATAGAAACAGATATCCCCAGCAATTTAATGGCTCAAATCTAAATCGCCAAGAAATCCCTGTTCCGTTGCATGTCTTTTTCTCTCCACTACGACATACAACAGAGGACTCACCATCAAAAGCTATCTCATCTTCAAAATAAATATCAACTCTCGGCTTGAGCAAAATATCTGCTATATAGTACTCGTAAAGGATCCCAGTCCTGCAATACTACAGAAAATAAACTTCCCAGTTTCAAATGAATCAGTGTTCCTGTTTGCGAGAAGCTATCAACAAATCTTAGATACCTTCCCATGACACCACTGAAGTAAGTGCAGTTGAAGCATTCCAGAGACTGGTATTGTGTTGCAGATAACTAACCAATGATGTATTATGATCTGTTTCTAAATATTTTTAGTGAATTTTCTGTAAGAATGAATGTTTTGATGATATGAAAGATGATTTCTGGTTCTAAATATTTAAGAAGTAAAAGAGATCCTATTTCAATAATCCCCACAACTTTTGAAGCATACATCTACTCTGGAAACAAAGAACATAAACACCAGTGGCAAACTGGTTCTGTAGGTTTTTCAGCTCACACTTAAAAGAGATGAAAAGAAAATGGAGAATACAAACAATGCAAGGTTCCACCTTAGCTTCTTCACATATAAGAATATTGTTTGAACAGATGAATCATAATTAATTTTGTACAGCAGCAATTTATATATTAGAGGCAGTACCTACCTAGGCACAATGGAGCAGGTTCACGGACCAGAAACAGCTGCTTTGTGAGTGGAAGGCAGGCTGCACTCAAAGTGGACTACCCTTGCTATCTGCAATTTTATGAATATCTTGGAGATATTGATGATGAAGCATTTCATGGAAGAAAATTGAGCATTTGAATTAAAGAAGAAAACAGTGACAATGTTTAAACTAAGCCTCCAGCATTTTAATCATGATTTATTATTTTGGATGAGACATCTTGCAACAGTGTTTTTTCCCAGAAAATTGCCAAAGATTAGTCACTGAATGAAGACAGTTTCAGAAACTCTCAGAGAATAATTCAGAGCACTTTTCTTGTTATTAGTTCTTTAAATAACATCTACATGTATTAATAACCTCATAAACATTATCCTAAACTAAAATGAACACAGGGAAATATCTATAGCTAAATTGTCAGAATGGTTCCAGTTCAAAGGATGATTTAATTGCTGACTCAGATAAAACACATCACATAGGAATCTCCTCATGTTACTTCTAGCAGACGAGCAGGTTATGTGTTGTAATATATGTCCTTAAGAAGCCCAACTTTGTCTTTTGACAATTTTGTGACTCTACGAGCACAAATTGAATGTAATGTGGGACAAATATATCATGCTTTCCTACAATGAAAAAAAAATATTCAACCATGTAAAACAACCACATCTTGTTATCAATAATACGATTTCCTGTCTATCTACTTAAACAAGAAGCCCTGGCAAACTGTGTTAGTTTTCCTTTATAAATACTTGCAGAAAAGGAAGAGGTAGAGGCAACAGATAAACACAAAACAAAATGAACGCGATGAAAAGTGAGAGGAGGCTGAAATGCAGTCCATTCAAAACAAGTCGTTGTAGCTGATGCATATATTATAAAAACCCTATTCTTTAAACAGAATTATACTACCACTCAGACCTGAAAAGAACTCTATCTCCAACTATTGCTTGCAGGTGTATACAAGGTAGGAAGTTAATAATGAAAACGGCAAGCACAACCATAGAATGAGAAGAAGAAGTTCTCTGATTATAAAAATCTCGAAGAAATGGCACCCTCATTTACCTAGGCCCAGATAGGCGAACAGCAGATAGAAATGCATCGCTGTTGCAGTCTGATGGCCCTGAACCTGAACATGTTCCCTCTTCACTAATAGCCTTGAACGCATTAGCATAAAGCCGGAAGCCCAGCTGCGATGATGTCGGAGGTTGAGGGACATCTTGTAGTCCTTCTAGCATTTGGACTACTTTAGTCATTGATGGTCTTAAATACAAGTCCTCCTGAATGCACCACAAGGCAACTTTAATTGCAGTCTCCATTCTCCCATCCATGTCATTATATATCAAGTCGGCATCAAAAATTTCCTTTAACTTGCCTTCCTCCATCTTTTTGAAAGCATATGAAGGAAAGTGGGATTTCTCAGAAGTCTCTGCAGGATCAAAGTTCTTCCTGCCACCAATTATCTCAAGCAAGACCATACCATAACTGTACACATCACTTTTCTCCGATATGGCATAGTTTGTAATCCATTCTGGTGCAAGGTATCCCCTCGTGCCTCTCAATGTTGTGAATACATGGCTTTGTTCCCTTGTCATAAGCTTTGCTAGTCCAAAATCTGATACCTTTGCGTGGTAATTGTCATCTAGAAGCACATTTTCAGGCTTAATATCACAATGAACTATCTTTGATTCACAGTCTTCATGGAGATAAGCTAACCCCTTTGCCGTGCCCAAAGCTATATTATACCTCTTATCCCAATCCAGTGAAAAATCTCTTTGATTCTTTTTAAATATCCATCTATCTAAAGATCCTTTTGCCATATATTCATATGCCAGAAGCCTGTGTGCGCCTTCTGCACAGAAACCCCGAAGTTTGACCAAATGAATGTGGTGGATGCTGCCTATTATGCTCACCTCGGAGCGGAACTCTTTCTTCCCCTGGCCAATGCTTTCCAATTTCTTCACTGCGATTCTTGTGCCATCGGGAAGCTTTCCTAGATAGACGGAGCCAAACCCTCCTTCGCCGAGCTTGACAGAGAAGTCATCTGTAGCCATTTGAAGCTCTCTGTAGCTGAACCTGACCGGCATCCCAGATAGTCCCTCCAAGAAATTATCTTCTTCTGAGGACCCCTGTGATGGTTCTGGTATTTTCTTCCTCCGATGAATCCTGCAAGCAAGATAGACGAGAGTTGCTATCACTGCAACAGTCATGAACGAGATGATTAGGACAATCATCAAGGTCTTGCTGCCACTGCTTCCTTGTCCATTTGATCCTTTGCCACCATCTGCATTGCTGGTCACTTTGATATAAGTGTAACTGGCTGTGTTGCTCTGTATCTGCTTGAAGCTCCCAATCTGATCAAAAAGAAAACAACTGCCGGATTTCTCATCATAGAATAAGGCAGCACACGAGCAGTTATCCAGGCATGCATCTTTGCACCCTGTCACGTTTGACTTTGCACTGGGTGAGACAAAACTAGTGGCGAAATACCCAACTCCATCATCAACTTTGGCAAGCTTGAATGAAGTGCTCAGGTCACAAGAAGAAACATTACCGGGATTACAGTTCGAGTCCAAGCTGAGAACGCTTGGGCACTGACAGCGGATGCCCGGGTAACATATGAAGTATGGATGGCAGGCCTCAGGTGTATCACACGAGTCTTCCGGGATCTTGATCGACGAAGGGTTTCTTTGGCCGCTGCTGGGGAGGATCGAGAATGTGATGGAGCCAGAGGTGTCTAAAACAGCCATTCGCGTGACATTCTCACTGGTGTCAGCTGAATCCACGATGAATTGCCAAATTCTAGATTGATTCTGATCATAGAAGTTCCATGAATTGGATTCGAGCACCGCGGAGCGTATGTCGCCGCCGACCTGGTTATCGATCTTCCTAGCGTCACGCTGCATGGACCAGTAGAGCTGGGGTGACGCGAATTCCGCGAAGAGCTTCGCATCCTCCGAGTCGATTCGGAGATGATACCTCAAGCCACTGTCACTGGGGTCGCTCACCAGCAACATTCCCTTGGTGAAGCTCTGGCCAGAAAGGAGGGTGTCCGTCGGATGATCGAAGCTCTGCCAAAGGGGCGACGCGCTGCTGCTACCGTCGCCGCCGCCGAGGAGTACCAAGTTGCCCGAGTCCAGCAGCTCCATCCGCGTCGCTCCCTGGCCAGAGGTGTTCGTTGACCATATCACATCCCCACCGGACTTGAGGTACGCGCTGCCGTCCTTGTCGAACACGAACTCGTCAGAGTGGGACACCGGCGCGTCCCGGTTGGCGGTCCAGACGATGGTGCCGCTCCCCTGGTGGATCACCGAGACCAGGAAGGACGTGGTGTCGCTACTGTTGTAGGTGGTGAAGCCGAAAGCGAAACCGGAGCTGTTGGACAAGAGGAAGAGCCCATTGTTGTCGATCCACTCCATTTCGGAGCCCCGGAATCCGGGGCTGAGTTGGGTCGTCTGGATGCTGCCGACGCACGGACTCAGGAAAAAGAAGAAGGGCGCGATCAGGGGAAGTACAAGCGCCTTCATCCTCGCTATCCAGAGTCGAAAGGGAATCGAGGTCAGCGGCAAAACCCAATGAAACACCTAAAAGGCGAAACCTCTACACCTTGTCAGGACCAAGATGGAGAGACTAAGCTAACAAAGGGGAATTCTTCTTTAAGCAGATCGAAACGCCAGGCCTGCATAATTCTCGAAGACAAAGACACTTAGAAACAGATCAGTCATAGCAAGGCAAGAGAAGGACCATAAGAAAGCCGAAATCCATCCATTTTACCTCAGAATTCTCAGGGGAGTTCTCTTGTAAGTACAAGAGAGGCAGAAACTGAGAGAGAAGAAGACGAGGAGGACGGTGTAGATCTTGGCGATGGTTTGGGGGATTCAAGAAGGTGATGGGGATGGGGGAAGAAGATGTGATTGCAGTTTTTGGAGGGGGACGGGGGAAGAAGATGAATCCCGACGACGTTAGCAAAGCGCAGCACCCTGCTGCTACGCATTTATTGCGGACACAGACGGACGTGAGGAAGAGTCCAAGCTCGGGCTCTTCTCCCTCACCAACCTGCAGTCCGGTCTTCCTCGCCCGGCTTCCCTTCACACACCGCACACGGTTACTCACAACCCCCACCCACCCACGTACGCATCGTCGTCGCCGCCACGTGGATCCTCCTCGGCACCAGCACCACCACAACTTGCATTAAATTGGACAACTATATGGGTCCACGTGAACGCTCCCCTCCGGTGCCTCGTAAAAAAACGACTGACGCTTATTCGAGAGCAGGCTACCAACTAGCTCTCTTGGGGCCCACCCGGATCAAACAGATTGACGAAGTAGCGACAGCATGACGGGTGGGTTCTTATGTTACCTCACGCTGACGAACCCGCGAGTGTGAGGTGGAGAGAACAATGGGACCCACCGATGTGTCAAAATGGGTAATCACATGGGCGCACGTGCGCGCCTTCCCCGAAAGCCTACCCCACATCCTTCGTCCTCCTAACGAAACCGAGTGTACTAGCTCCTCCGGGGCCCACTCACGTCAACAGTTTCGTGGGACCCACGGGAATGGAGGGGGTTTTATTACCCATCTTTAAATCCACGAGAGTCTTTCAAAATTAAAATCAGTAGTGCTTTTCGTGAAACTTCAAATTTCAAAACAATTGAATTAAAATCAAAATCAACTAATTTGATCAGTGGTGTCAAAATTGTATATTATTAATTAATTATCTTTTCCATAGGTCTTAATAGTCTTTCATATATATATATATATATATATATATATATATATATATATATATATATATATATGAAGATTTCATGTAATATTTTTTTCTCCTTCTAAAATTTTATTTCATAAATTTTTTTTAACTCCTTCTATTTAGATATTTATAAAAATTTTATATTTAAAAATTTTATAAAAATATAATATTTCAAAAATGCTTAGTTTGTTAGTTGTTAAAAAAAGTAAAAACATGGATGATTGATTCCAATTAAAATCAATTTCTTCTCACTATCATTACGTGTGAATGGATATTTTCTTACGAAACAGAAAGAGATTAGTGCTATATTGTTTACTATTTACTTACTTTTCGATCAATAGTAGTATATGCTCACCCAACAGGTAATTGGCTCGACCAAATCAAAGCAATCAATGTGGATACATCTCTCCATACCATTTTATATCTTGTCTATGTCCTTTTTTTCCTACTCACTTCAACTTGCTCCCAATACTTTGCTTTTGTTTACTTCACTCGATTAAATGTTCAACACATCCTCACCTAAGCCAATCATTTTATCTCTGGACATGGCTATTTTCATTCACATGAGGAAGTAAAATCGACCAAAATGAAAATTAAGTCTATTATACTTCGATTGTTATGTCTCTACTAAATCAAAATATAAAAAAATTGTACCAAAACATAGAAAATCTTCCTTATATGGTGGCATGTTAGGAAAATTTGGTTAAAGAACATATGCTCGACACTTTGTTGAACAATAAATACAGGTTTCTGAAGATATAGAATACATTATTATACTCATCATTTATCACAGAATTCAACACAACGTAGCTACCGATGCAGCTGCCACCATTACATTTAATAAAGCATGCATGGCTTCGCCGGTAGGTCGTAAAAACACATTAGCGGTCACTCTTCTCGCCGTATCATAATAATATTAAAAATAAACATCGATTACTTATCGTGAGATATTTGAATCGATTATTATACTATTACAAAAGGGATAGGTTCGTAAAAATTATATACAACGGTTTAAGTCATTGTCTATCCATCTATCCGTATGGGTAAAAGTCCAAGATAAACTATTCAAAACTATCTCTCCCCATTGCCCATATGAATAAAATATTATAAGGAAGACGTTAGGACGGTTATATATTATCCTCTCTAAAATCATGTATAAAAGTTAATCTTATAATAGGGAGACACTCTTTTCAAGAAAAACTTATATGCATGAAAAAATCTCGTTCACTAACTTAAGCATGGAAGGAATCAAGTAAAAAATTTTCCTCAATATTAATCTTAGTATAGGTAGTGCATTAGGAGCTCGACACTTCATTTTCAAAACTATCTTGAACATTCTTATATATTTGGGTTTGGACCACATCGGATTGACTTAGACGTTAATGACGATTATATATATATATACATTAAAAAAAGTATACATATCTATTAAATAAACATAATATTTTTTATAAACTTAATAAATCTTAAATTAAAATTTACGAGTTATAGTTATAAGATACTTTTTACTAAATATTTTTGTGACATTCATATCCCAATAATAATATTTTTGGATGTAAATATAAGATTACGTGAATTAACCACCCATATTTATACAAGTTAATTTGTTTTTTTATTACGATAAATATAGCATATATACGAGTAAATATAAATCATAAAATAGAAAATAAATATAAACATAGAAAATAGTAGATCCATATATAAATATTTTCACCAAAACAAAACGAAACCAAAGAATGATTAATGCACGTAGTCTTAGTTTAATCAATTGGGAAATTAATTTCATGAACTCTAATAGATATTCTACAGTAACATAAAATATAAGAGAAACTAATATATATATATATATATAATTATTAGCTGATTGGTGCATCGGTGACTGCTGAGAGAACAGTCACGTTGGCATTAATAGTGATTGATTTGTTTATGCCTTTGGTTGGAACGTCGTGGAGATCAAAATAGCTTTCTTTGCAGTAGTTGAGGTTTCATGGCCCATTCAAATAAGCTACATTGCCACTTGTCTCGCCTTCCAATGGTACATTCTACTCGATCAAATCTCTATGTGATGCGCTTTACCACTAATCTAAGCAAAACGTTGGGAAAGCAAATAAAATTCCTTCGGCACGGAGACAACAAGTCAACACAATCCCATTCAATGATCCCAAAAAGATAACTATCTTATGTTGATTCCAGCCATCAATCAAGCAATCGTAAACAAATCCTAGCCGTCGATCACCAAAAGCATCATCACAAAATTCCACCATTGTGATCGCCCCCACCACGAAGCTATCAACGTGCCACTCGAAGTAGGTCGTACGATGCCGCGTATTTAATGGAGTCATAGCAAACCACTGGATCGAATCGACGGTCTACTCTTTGGACGTCCCACCCAAACCTTTCCGATTGATGGCCAAAACGGCTGCCCCAATCCTCACGTCACTTTTGATGCCGACAGCCGTGCAAAAGGTGTCATTACGAAGCTATCGATTTGAATCAGTCGGGGGGGGGGGCGAAGACATGCATGTCTCCTACCGAGATGGCCTAATGGCCTCAGAATTCCATAGGCCCAGTCTATCGCAGCCCGTATATTTCTGGGCTGTGATGAGTCGACCCGTGAAAATGACGTGGATCGATCACGGCCGAGTTAGACTCGACCCATTGGACTGATCGAAATTGACATCAATATAATTTTAAATTTTATATTGATGTCGGCAGGCATTAATCTGAGATTTCCTTTTTTTTTTTTTTTGGGAAATTGTTCGTAACGCGAGGCGAGTTTGGGTTCGGCCGCGAGTTCGATCCGGTTCGACTCAGCTTGAAACGACGAGTCGGGCACGAGGGACCAGCTCCGCTTCGGTGCCACTGGAGGAAAGCCGAGAGCAGCCAAGAGAGGACGGAGCGACGAACGGAAGCGAAGGGCTTGTTTCCATCGCTCCGTCGGTGGATCGCAAGCCAACCGGCTCAATCGATCGCCGCGGCGGAGATTAGGGGGGGTCGCGTGGACAGAGAGGGCGTCGTAGGGCTCGATCGCGGGCGCGATGGAGAGGAGAGAAGAAGAAGAAGATGATGAGGAGCGGAAGAAGGAGGCGCGAGCCGGCGCTGGAGGGAAGATGACTCGGCGACCGTTCCGGCTGAGGGCGCCGCAAACGCCGTACGATCGCCCGCCGGCTGCTGGGGGGAAGGAGCGGCGGGAGGGGGACGGCTGGGTCTCCAAGATCCTCGTTCGGCCTGCTTCCACGATAATCCCTTCCCTCTTCTCCCCCTCCCCGTCCGCCGCCTCCAATCAAGACTACCCCCCGTTCTCCGAATCCTTCCCCGGTGTGATTCCTCTCTTCCTTCCTCCATTAATTCTTTTTTAGGCTTCTTGGTTAAGCTGCATGTCTCTGCGCGATGCCTTGGCGTTCCACATTGTCTTCTTGGGATCTAGGGTTTTAGGGCCCTATATTATCCTCGCTCTTTTTTGCTTTATGCATTAGGCGTTTATGCAAAGCTACCAAGTAAAAGAGAAGATTCTGCCGGCAAGCTTGTTCACGATTTAGGGGTTTGGCCTCCTTGTATTATTAAATGCCTTAGCTGTTTTCACGATGACACAAACGACAATATTCTTATAGGTTCGTTTGGTGCTTGTTGTAAGCCACTGTTGCCGTGAGGTATCATTTAGTAATTGTATTAGGTATTCCACTCAATTTGTAGAATTCTGAACTATGGGATATCAACCTTTTTTATCTGTATTTTTGGATTCCTGAACATTTACAGAACATGATAGGGACATAAGAAAACTTGGATAAATTTATATCTGGAGCAACTTTCTTTACCTGGGCTTCTCTCTCTATTGTTTAATTAATTTTTTTTTGTTTGCAAATTTTATTTCTTCAACATCTGGTGATTCCTTCCTTGTCTTCTGAAACAATGTTAATCGGAAAAATTATATCGTGGATTCTGTGCATTTTGGATTTGATTAGTTTGTAACATAAATGACAGTTTTAATTCTCAGCGTTGTACATTCAAAGGCCTGTCTTTAAATTATATTTGTTAAGCCTTTTCAATTAAGTGATTCCTTTGAGTTTCAAACGTTCCACAGGAACCAGGCAAGATGATGCTGATAGGGTTTCCTCTCCTGATGTAAGGTTCTTTCTCCTTCTCCTTTTTATCTTCTTTATGTACATGCTTTTGCAAGAAAAATACTATTTAGCTATTCTGATTTTGATTGTATATGCTAGTTTAAAAAAAACAAAAAACAAAAATAGAGCTATATTAACTCAAAAGACGGGTACACCCAGTGATCTGGAGGTCAGCACTAAAAAAATGTAAAAAGCAGAGACAAATTCCCCTGTCCAAAAAAAAAGGCGTGATTAGACCTAGCGCTTGCAGCTAGCCAATTCGCACATCTGTTGCCCTCCCTAAGTCACACAGTTCTTTGCTGTGCTTACCAATCACGTCGAAGTCTTGAAAAGTAGATAACATATTTGCAAGTTATGGATGCATATTGGCCTTAATATGGTAAATATTAAAGAGTCGAGATTCATTAAAAATGAAAATAACTAATGAATAATTGAAATTAAGAAAGTTCAAAAGAAAACAATAGGTGGTTTTTATAAGATATTTTTTTAGATTATTTTGAAGCCTATTTTGAGAATCTTGTGCCAATAAGAAATTACAATTAAGTTACTGAAGAGGTCTTATGGCTGATGAGTATATAAATGACCATATGATATATCAAAAGGCATAAGAGCAACATTGTATGCAGGCAGAAAAAAAAGTTAAAAGGCACGTAGGAAAAGAGATCATTAGTATCATTATTAATAGGATAAAACTGGTTTACCATCAGCCAAAACAATAATCGTTGCTTGTAGATAATTGGTTTCCAATCTATCATGCATTTAGATGAAGGACCAAATTATCAGAGTCCAGAACTCATATTTAAGTAATATTTAATAGTAATGTTTGTAACTACTGGATCTTTGTGTTCTGCATTATGTGGAAGTTGAGCCTTTTCTTTACCCTTACAAGAGCAGCATGCTGTTAGAAGCTCTTTTTCCATACTCGCAATTTTGTTTTTTCGATTTTATAGCTTCTTACTTTGGGTGCAAACGTACAGAACCAAGTACTACAGGCAAAGGATCGAGGTGTTTTTGCTGAAAAATCCCAGCCTTTTGGTGATCCAGAGGTCCATCAGCTTTCAGGCGATGAAGCCAGAAATGTGTGTGATAGTGGTGGGATTGCTGAAGTTGAACAGTGGCTTAAGCAGAAAACATTTTCTAGGCAAGTAAATACAGTACTTCACAACTGTGTTTCATTGTGTTGTTGGTTCCAGAAGTGAAAAACAATTTGTATATTTTTTCAGCAAACTACATAGTGAAAACTAAGAAGTGAACCATGGCCTTAGTTGTGTGATGTGTCTCCACACTCCAATAAGGATCAATTTTATTATAGTTAACCAAACAACATTTCCTTATGTTTTAGCCAAGGTTTCACGCACCATATCGATCAATATTTACTGGTTCCAGGTAATATTTTTATTATTGTCCAATGCTGGACAAACTTTTTTATTCTTTTCTAGGCAAGTTGAACAGTGGCTTAAGCAGAAAACATTTTCTAGGCAAGTAAATACAGTACTTCACAACTGTGTTTCATTGTGTTGTTGGTTCCAGAAGTGAAAAACAATTGTTTGTATATTTTTTCAGCAAACTACATAGTGAAAACTAAGAAGTGAACCATGGCCTTAGTTGTGTGATATGTCTCCACACTCCAAAAAGGATCAATTTTATTATAGTTAACCAAACAACATTTCCTTATGTTTTAGCCAAGGTTTCACGCACCATATCGATCAATATTTACTGGTTCCAAGTAATATTTTTATTATTGTCCAATGCTGGACAAACTTTTTTATTCTTTTCGGATTTAATTGACCAATACAGGTTAGTATACCACTCGATACACCAATAGCATTCTGATCAGGTATATTCAGTGATTGAAAAAGGCGCTCGGGCGCTCGCCTAGGCGCTCGGGCGAGGCGAGGCGAGGCCCGAGCGCCTCGCTAATGTCCCAGGCGGCGTGCTTCAAACAGGCACCGCCTAGGCGCTCGCCCGAGCCCAGGTGCTGGGCGCTTCGGGCGAGCGCCTGGGTAAACCAAGTGACCAAACCAGGATTTTAGGTCTGGTTCGGTCCTGGTTCGGTTGTTAGTTGGTTCAATCGAACCAACTAAACCGATATAACCCTTACCCAACCCTAACCCTTACCCAACCCTAACCCTAACCCGTTGCCACTGCCGCTCCCGATCCCGATCTCGCTGCTCGTCGCTGTCGCTGCTCGCGCCTCCCGCGAGCCTTCCCGCTGCTCGCGACTCCCGCGAGCCCTCCCGCTGCTCTCTCCTCCCGCTACTCGCGCCTCCCACGAGCCCTCCCGCTGCTCGCGCCTCCCGCTCCCTTTCCCTTTCCCGCTGCCGTTGTCGCCGCTCGCCGCTGCTTCCTCGTTTCTCCGTCAGGCTCAGTATACAGTATACTCTTAATATTAAGTTTATTTAAATTTTGAAATGATTAATTTTCAATACTGTTAATAGATTAATAATATATTATTTTGATTTTAATGTTGTTAATTTTTATTTATTTGAAATTATTGCTATGTTTCAACATAAATGACTTCGATGTAAAATTTTATTGTTTTGAATTTTGAAACTTTTTGTTAATGTGACATTGTGATTTTGTATCTTAGATTTTCTTAATTTAATAGCATATTTTTATTTAAAATTTTAAATAATTATATTTATTAATTATATTATATATTTTTATATTTTAGCGCCTTTCTTCGCTCGGGCGAGCGCCTAGCGCCTCGGGCGTTTTTGGACCTTAGCGCCTTTTGGCGCCTAGCGCTTTTTAAATCACTGGGTATATTACCAAAATCGGTATTAGTTTAAGATTATAGACTTTGGTTTTCAAAGATAGGTTGTAAGAGATCTCAGGAACACAAGCTTGGTTACAATGTGATTCGTTTAGGAGATAGCAGAGCATCAACAACAACAGCATCATAAGTCCCGCCAGTTTCAGACCAGATCCAAGTGTAGCCCTGCAAAGCTGTTGAGGCCCGTACAGCATCTAATAAGGTCACATGACCCTGTTTTGAACAAGAAAAAGTTAACTATTGCCAAGCAGACAGGCGTTCAGTCCTAGCTGAACAAGGGAAGAAGGCATCCAATTCTTTCCGCTTATACCGTGAGCTGATCAGGGGGGCTGTTAGTTTACCAACCTTTTCTGATCCAGAAAGGTACCTGACCCCTATCTGTAGCGGGAAAAGGTGATGAAAGATGCTCCCATCCATGTCGGGCTGTTGGCCAGCCCAGCTTACCGAAAAGGGCCACTTGGCAAGGTTTGAACATGGAGGAATTAGGTACCATAGTGATATGGGTTCTATGAGCCTATGAACAATGGATGTAGACCATAAACACTCTACCATAACTAGAGAAGCTCCATTTAGGGGTTCTTCTATAGTCGTCCTTTTTCCTGTATAAATGTCTCATGTGGAAGGTGCAAGTCAGTAGTTGTAGTAGTTTGCGTTTGATGCTTATCTTATGGTAATCTAAAAGATTCTTTTTTTGTTGAATTGATTATATGTACTGTGCCAGTGTGCCCTAAATTTGGTTTTCTCCCAATTAATAAACACTTGTTGCTGCCATTTGAAAGCTCTCTTATTGTGGAGCAAACATGTTTTATAGCAGCTGGGTGGATGTAATTGTTATTATAATGCTTAGAATGTTAATTCCTTATCTGAAGGTTGCCTTATTTAGTCTGCATCAGAATTTTCAGATCAGATGTGAGAATACAGCAAGCATCAGATCTTGTATTACAGTATTGGAAACACTCATCTAAAGCAGTCTGTTCACTTTTTAAAAATCCTGCCACCAGAAAATCTATTACCAGACAGAATTTGTTCATCTCATGTATTCTAATTAATCTTAACTTGGAATCTATGATCAGTACCTGGTTGGCAATTGTTGGTGCATACAATATAGTCAAGGTGATTAGCATGTTAAACCTCTTGTTCCTGTGCAGAGAGCAGTCCAACTGTTTAATGAAGTTACTGTTGTCAAGGACTAGAGATCTTTCCCATGATGATCGACCAGCTGCAGGTTTTGTTACAAAAGCTGATGGCACATTGAACCTAAAGGCTCCAAGGAAATCTGCACAGTCTGCTGTGCTGCCTGAGCAGCGGATAACACTTAAGCCTCGGGAAGCTTCTGAAATGAGAGTAGTAAGATATCAAACTGTACAGTAATGTTAGCCATTTGATGGTATTGCAGAATTTATTTCGACATTCAGATTACTGATCATTGTTCTGATGTTTTACTTATTTGCTTTCATTGAATAGGCACATGATGTTGGTTCTTCACCAGTTGAAATTGCCAAAGCCTACATGGAAGCTCTAGCAAATGAATCTAACCACAACTCTCATGATGGAAGATTAGAGCTTGAGAAAGCAACGTTTGACAATTGTGCGTCTGCATCAGACATGTCCTACTCATCAGATGTAAAGTTGCCTATATGTTGGCCAGGAGCATTTGTGGAGAGCAGTTATCGTTATCGTACTCCTCAAACTCATAGGACAAAGGTTGAGCCATACAAATTTCAAAGGACTCCTTACTATGGTTCAATTTTCTCAAGATCGAAGGTCTCTGACTTCTAAATCTCTCTATGTATATAAGTATGTGTCAAATTCACCAGTATAGGTTTCTAAGGTATATATCTCCAATTCTGACTTCTTTTAACAGTTTCAAGCTGGTGATCAGAGTCCACAAATTGTTCCATTGTCTAGGTGGAAAAGATCTACTACTTTTGGTGGTGTAATGGTAATATGCTATTTCTGACCCAAATAGAGATAATTGTTTGAGATTTACCTCCTTTTGGATAGAAAATATATCTAAACAAAGATATTCTTTTCCTATGCTTTGTTTACTGGTAGTTAAACTGCTATATCTTTCCTGCACCTACAAACAAAAAGAAACCAAAATATCGAATTGTCATTTGGCAGAAGATATATTAGTTAAGGAAGCCAAAGGGATATGGACCCTCTTCAGAGCCAAGTTATCTATGTATATATCTCATGAATTTGAACAGTACATGTTGATCTATTCTTTATCACTAGGTTTGATGTGTCAATTTAAGGGTGTGGGCTCCCTGTAACTGTAACTGCAAAAACAAGAATCTGGTGTTGAACAGTCTGGCTTCAACATGAATTTTGAAACATTTAAGAGCAAATATTGTAAAGAACCTTGAACTATAAAAAGTGATGGTTAAATTTTCTAAGAAGAGAAATTAGATAGGTAAAAACACCATGATTTTTTATAAATAAGTAAAAGCTACAATGTTCAGAATTTTATTGCATGGAAATTTCTTCACTGGATGGATCACTTGGTGTTTTGTTATTAGGTTTGGCTCTTCTTTTCTGGATGCACATATATTATTCTTGTTGGGAAAATACATGGAAGTATGGAACAACAGTAAAACAACTTTTTTCCCATGGACTTGATGCTATATCTCAAATTACCAAAATATGTTGACCACTCAATATCTCTAATTTTTCAAACTATTTGAACTAGTTTTTTGAAAGAGAGGTCGAACATCAAGGAACTTCAAAGCGCACCCAGAAGCTAGCCAGCTGTATTTTTGTGGAGGCATCACAAAAACATAAGTATATTGATCCCTTATTCTGTGTTTGGAATGAGCACTACGAAGAGTTTCCACACACACGTGAATTTTGTTATCGGAGCATCGAGAATGAGTTTTTGTTGTACTGGAAGCTAAAATGAACTTGCTAACTACAGGATTGCCATAAAACTCATGTTTCAGATTCATGTATTGCACTTTCAAATTTTCTTATGTTTCCTTTTTTTTGTTTTCTAAAATATGATGGATATTTGATGATTCATTTCCGTCAGTCTGTTCATTTGTCAGGTTCCCGAGAAGTATAATGAATCAACTCCTTCCAAAGAATTTGGCACTTCAAATCTTGCTAATTTTCGCTTAATGTCGTCAGCAACTTCAAATGATAAGAACTTGCCATCCCCTTTGGGGATGACATCTGAGAAAGATTCATTGGCATCTAGCTTGAACTTCCAGACTGCTGAAGGTTCCAAATACAATATTGGTCCTTCATCTGTTCATCCAAAATCCAGTCAAATGGCTCGGAAAATATTAGAGCACCTTGATAGAACAGTTCCTTCGCCCAAAGAGAAAATGGTACAGTTGAAGCTGGAAAAAACAGGGACCAAAGATTTCTTGAACTCTGCTTGTTTAGCTATGGATGGGCGTGAGAAGAGAACTGATGTGAGTATCATTGCTGATGACAAGCCAAACTCACTCAGTATGGATACTGCTGCAGCAGAAGAGGTATCATTTCTTTCCTTAGTTCAATTCTTGATTTGTTGAATTTGTTTTTCTGCCTAAGCTTCAACAGATTATATGAGTTAACTGTTTGGTATCTTAAAAGTCTATGCTGAATCACTTGTTTGTGATATTAACGTTTTAACAGAATACATTAAATTAACTCAGAAGTTTTTATCTCTCCTGATATAAACATGAGAAGCCTAAGAAATCTGCGATGAGTCGGTGATTGGTTACTTGATGTTGTCAGTCACATTTGACAATCAGCAGGAAATGGTTTACAGGTGAGGTAGGCCCATGACTGCTTGTGAAAATTTTCAGGGATAGTACGGGGAAAAATTGTCTTATTTGTTTTTGTGAAATAATATCTGTGAATAAAAAATGATGGTAAACTCTGGCAAGTTTCCTTTCCTATAATCTGAAATATTAGAATTAAAGTTCAAGATGGATATTCGTGCTCCACAGTTCATTGAAATTGATTTTTTCGGATTGAGTCAGTTCTTAATCTTGAAATTTAAGTTGAAGTTTCTGCATGCAGCAATCTCCCGTGGAAGTTTCTACTGAATATTTAGATGCATTTTGACTAATTCTAAAAGTCATCCTTTTAGAAGCTCCAGAATTTAGAACTGTTGGGTGCACTTGCCTCATGCAGGGTGCTTGTTTTTCACATTCGTATGTATTAAAAAATCCCCAATCTCCAAGCTCTGGATGTGTAGGCAGGGACTTGGCTGCCTAACCTTGGCCATGTACTGCTTGTTATATCTGATGACTGCGTATGCAGGATGTGACAACATATGCAGTCTGCTCATATGTGGCAGGATGTCGATATCATGATTGTTTTTTGCTGCATTTATATGTTTTATTTCTCCTACCTATATCATGCTATGTATGTGGGATCTATCAATCTTCTAAATTCTTGAAACTCATTCCCCATAGTTTCTTAATAATTGTGTAATCACATGAACATCTTTTCGATATGATGATCTTCAGTAGGACCATGGTTTTACCTATAATATGTGTTTCTGAAGAATAAGATTTCTTTGCAGATATTTTATTGTTAACCACGAAGCTTGAGAATGTTGCTGTTGCTTTTTACAACATCGGTTCATGAATCTCACTTCAGGCTTTCTTATGATGCTAAAACAATTCATCTAAAGAAGCGGTCAAATTCTTTTTGGGAAATTCTCATCTTAGTTTCGTTCTCTGTGCTACAAAAACTGGACATATCACTTACTGCAGGTCCTTTTGTTCATCTATAGAAATCAAAACTGTTCCATTATAGTTCTTCATCCTTTTCATTAGTGTTGGTATAGTGCCTATAAATTTTTTGATATGCCCAATCGTAAAGAGTCGGATGTAGCTGATGCAAGTACTAGTATGTCAGAATGTTTTCAAACCTGTATAAGACATTTGTTGGCGTACTGACATTTACTAATTTATCATTTTCACCTTGTAGGCTACAACCAGGCTAATAATGGACAATAATCATGATAAGAGACCATCCATTACTCTGAATACCACCGATCAGAGCATATTGAGGTTAGTAAAAAATACAGTGTAGTGCTTGCCATGTTCTTCTGTTTGTAGGTTGTATATAGGACCTAATTTCCTACTACACTTGCAGGGCCATGGAGAAAACTTCTGAAGGCTTCGCGTTCACATTTCCTGTTTCCACTCCGATAAATGCTCCTTCCCAAGCACCACCAACGCCTACCATGACCTCATCGCCAGCAGTTTGCAGAATGCTTAGCAACACTGAAGATACCATTCCATCGTTTACCTTTAGCTCACCTAGAGCGGACAACGGCCTTGTTTTCTCCTTCGGATCCATTTCAAGCCCGACTTTGACGGACACTACCACCCTGCAATTTAAGTTTGGATCTGAAAAGCAGCGGAACTTATCTTTCAGTTCTACCAGCAAAGACACCTTTGGGCTTTGGGTTGGTAGTTGATGGTTTTCTCTTCGAGTAGGTATTATGGTTAGGATAGGTTGTCGATATCCATACAGCATGTTGTAACTACAGTTAATTGGTTCTAAGCGGACCATGGAGTGTGCTTCATCGAGCTACAAATTGAGAAAACATCATGTCCCTTTTTTCTCAAAAGAATGTTAAAGATGATGTTTACCAAAGTTGGAACACGAATTGTTGTGGTACTTTGCCTTCAAAACTGTCCATGAGCAGCTTTCTTTCTTACGTATGAATTGTGAGTTGGTGATTAGGTTTCTTTCTAATTATGAATATTAGTCTAATAACTCTAATTTAAGTCTATTATTGCTAATTTTGCTATGTTTGGACTCAATTAGGGTCCTTATTCCAGTATTCATATATTATCATAGTTTATTAAATCGATATGTTTTCATAGAAAAAAGTACCCCAAAGTAACTATTGATTGATAAGGCAGGCTTAGGAGAACTGTCATCAATATTAGTGTGTCCATTATGACTACATCAATCAGGTGGAGGAATAATTCATCTGAAGCAATATTTAGCTTGTGAGTATCTCAATATTGTAAAATATAATAATATTTCAATGGAGGCTAAAAAATTTTACCTACAAGTCTTGCAACAAGCAAAGGTTAATGTAGTCGAAAAGAAAACCAATCAACAAGAATAATATAGGCAGGTTTTGCATAAAGTGTCATATCTGTTTTTATTTTAAATATAATATAAATTAGATTATTTCTTATCATGGCAATGGCACTTAAAATTAAGAAAATAGATACAGAGGTCTATACATTGTACATTAGAATATGAAAAATTAAGAAATAATGATAGTGAAAAAATTGTGTGTCCCATTTATATTTTTTAATTTGAAAAAATTAAGATGATTAAATTTTCTTCTCTATTTGGAATTGGATATTACTATTTGCAATCCTCTTTTTACCATTTATAATCTCATTTTAAATTTTTTTTAATAATTCTAAATTATTCTTTTATAAATGAATGAAAATATACTCCGCCTTCTACTTCGTATCGGCATTGATGTGAGCGTGGGATGACAATCGACAACAACGTTAGTAGGGAGAGTGAGGTTGTGGAAAAAAAAGAAGATAAAATCAATAGTAGTACTAGGGATATAAATAATAAAAATAATAATTTTTAAGGGATTATGAATAGAAATGAGGATTATTAATAGTAAAATGGGGATATGAATCCTTATAATACAAAAAAGGAGCTAGCTCGTGGGCCCCATGGATTGCTTACACGATCAATTTCCTCCTGTGTCTTCAATAGGCCATTATGGGCTCGAGAACTCCAAACCAGCCCAGTTCATATAGGCCACTTTGTTGGGCCTTCATGGGCTCTATGGGCAATGGGCTAGGTTCCTCTGCACCCAGCTTCTTTGTTCGACGGGAACGGTCACACAATTGACTATCACGAATCTCTTAATTTTCACTAGTAGCAGAATTCTGGGCCTTCTTTCTCTCTATACTCGCTCTACTTCCTGCAACGCTTCGGTATTCCTAGACCGATACATTCTGGGCTCGCTTCCTCGTTGATTGCTTGTACCCATGCATTCTTGCTGGTTTCCTAGGTTCGTTCGGGAGTAGATATATTCCTGTGGGAAATGCATCCTTTTTACTCTTCTTCTTCGGCCATATCACATGGGCCTTGGTTTCCTAGGTTCGTTCGGGAGTAGATATATTCCCTTGGGAAATGCATCCTTTTTAGTCTTCTTCTTCGACCATATCATAGGGGCCTTGATTGCGTCGTCGGACATGAAAAGGATGGTGGGGTGGTGTGGCATGGCTGGTGTTGGGGAACGAATATGTCAGATGAGTCAGCACGGCTAGATCCACGGGTCGATGTCGGGAGTCTCCTTTCGACTGAGCTGGTTATCGGAGCCGACTAGATCCTCGAGTCGGGGGGTGGGTTGGTCGATGGCTCGCCACGGAGGCGTCGGTCCGCGACTCCTGAGGTTGGGTTGCCTTCCTGCAAAAATAGCCTTCTTCAGGTGATCCCTGACTTTGGCCCCTCCGACGAGCAAGTCAGTTGTCTCCCTTTTTTTTCTTCTCCTTTTTGGAGATCGGGATAGAGGTCTTTATACTAGCGTGAGAGAATCGGTCATACGTGGATTGACGTGGTGGACACAGCACGACATTAGTATAGATTCTGGCTTGGTGTGCAGGGTATTGCCATCCCGGGATTATCGGGACCAGGCGTGTCGAACAGTATCTTGGGGGTACGAGTTCTGAGGTGACGTGTGGTATCAACTGTGACGTATCCACAGGGCAAAACATGTCTTATCAACCGAAACCTTCGACGCCCTCAATTTCCTTCACAAAGGCTGCTCGTCTCGAGCGACCATTGTACCTTGTTCGTCTGTTTTTTTTGTGGGTTCCGACTTCAATTCTAGTAATATAATAAAAATATTCAATTTCATTTAAAATAATAATAAATAATCAGATTATTCTTTCGATTGATCCTACTTTCAGACTCAATTTATTTGCGTCTTGTCATTCCTTAGTTCCAATTATGTTTAATTTATGCACTTATATATTATATTAATATAATTTTATAATTATTATTCTATGCCATCTTTATAACTTTTCCTTTTTAAAAGAAAATAATTAAATTCTAAATTTTTTTAATAATATAGCATTGAAATTTAATTTTCATAATATTTTCTAATAATAAAATATTTTAGAAACTATGAATCGTAAACCATATATTTTTTTAATTAAACTCTTAAAATGGGCTAGACGAAATCATATGTAAATCAGAGTACACAATACTCTTGTTGGTGTAAACAACCTGGAGCCGTGGCCTCGGGGTCGACGTGGCTCGGTTCGGGTCCGGACGACGGGGGATCTTCCCGAGACGGCCTTCGAGTCCGCGGGGTCGGTCTGGTGCGATGGTCCGATCGGGACGAGGTTGTCGTTTCCTCCGGGCAGGAACTCCTCATCTGCGCGTCCGGCGGGGACCCTCGGCTTCCCACCTGCACAAAGGTCAGGTCGAGAAGCTCAACTCGACCCCTCCGACGATCAAGTTAGTAGATAGTGGAGGACGATTCAGATGAAGAAGAGTTTTTATATGTCTCCGTCCCTCCTCCTTTCCGTTCAGAATGCGAGGGTATTTATAGGGAAGCTTACTGTTGTTTGATGTGCCCACCTGCAGGAGGCAGGCTGGTAGCGTCTGACATGGGCGTTGGCGTGGCGTGAAGAACCGAGCCTGAGTAGGCGTTAATGCGCCTCGACCGATGTTCCGATTCGGTTGACCGAGTGCAGTCACGCCGATCGAGGCGCGAGACGTCGACTGACGTCAGCCGAGTCTTATCATAATTACTATCCTCATCAACTCCTAAATCATACATGAAATATGAACTAAAAATTACATATAAAATTTCTAAAATATATGTGCACGACTGAATTCTATTTTCTCTTTTCCTTTCTACGTTTTGTTTTCTTCTTAACCTTTTCCCTTTAACCGTGTCACAATTTTTTTTCCTTTACATGATTCTTTCATTTTTTTCCTTGTTTCTTCCTATATATATATATATATATATATATATATATATATATATATATATATATATATATATATATATATATATATATATATATATCATCCCTTGTCTTCCTTTTTCTTTCCTTTCCTCTTGCTTGCCCGCAACCCGTCGCTGTGTCCCATCAAGCCACGGCACCAGGCCGTTCTGCGACGCCATTGCAGCAAGCCGTGGGGATTGCTGAAGCGGCTACGGAACTACTCTTTCTTCTTCCTTCGGATGGATGTATACATTTGTATCCAATCCGTCTTCAGACAGGAATAAGACTCGCACGGCAAACAGGTTCGGCCGCTAAGCATGCACGTGTTCCATGCATATGTAACTGTGGCTTCGGACTCTCTCTCTCTCTCTCTCTTCGACTACTCCATCAACTAGAAAGTAAATTTAAAGAGTTGCAAGCTTGAAAAGAAAGCAAGTAAAGAACACCAAAGCCACGGCCGCTCTTCATGCATGCATGGTTTTATCCTTCAGCTTTTCTTCCTTCACCAACTTGAACCCCCAAAGGCACTGTCAACACATTCCAAACCTCTCCTCTCTTTGCATTCTAGTCTCTGATGTGCAGTAAACAAAAGACGCGCTTTCTATATATACACATATATCATAACAGGCAGGCATGAAATAAGATGGTAATCGGATTTAATACAGTTGCGTCGAGGAGCAGAAGCCAACATGATAGGCAAAGCAAAAGCAACCCTCTGTGCATGTGTGTCTTCACCGCATGCTTTACAGTGATGCATGTCTACAGACTACCGAGTAGAAAGGAGAAGAGGCGCAGCAGATGCCTTCGACCAGCCCATGGTAATCGGTGGAGGAAATGACAAAGCGAATAAAGCCAACCCATGTGAGCCAGCCATGGCCACTTCCGATCGTGGTAACTTGTTCCATCTGCTCGCCTCATGTGGACGCTTATGGCTTCGTTTCCTGCTCACACCCTGCAAGCACTATAAAAGGACAGGTGACAGCTGAGGTAGAGATCACAGGTCGCATGTTGACAAACCTGTGTGCAGAATCCAGTTATAAGATGAGATCGCTCCCGCGTCACGTTCCTTTCCCCTCCTTCTTCTTCTTCCTTATCCTCCTCCTGGTTGTGGTGAGTACTGCAGCTGATGGTGGGGAATGGAAGCTCCTGCAACACAGCATCGGGGTGTCTGCGATGCACATGCAGCTCTTGCACAACGACCGTGTTGTCGTCTTCGACCGCACCGACTTCGGCCCCTCCAACCTCTCTCTCCCGGACGGCAGGTGCCGCAACGACCCCAACGACAAGGCTCTCCCCGTCGACTGCACCGCCCACTCCGCCGAGTACGACGTGGTCGCCAACGCCTTCCGACCGCTCATGATCTTGACCGACACCTGGTGCTCCTCCGGCTCCGTCGCCCCCGACGGCACCCTGGTCCAGACCGGTGGGTTCAACGATGGCGAGCGTGCCGCACGTACCTTCCGCCCTTGCGACGACGGCAGCTGCGACTGGGTCGAGACCGCCCAGGCGCTTGCCGTCCGCCGGTGGTACGCCACCAACCAAGTCCTCCCTGACGGCCGCGCGGTGGTCGTCGGAGGCCGACGCCAGTTCAACTACGAGTTCTACCCCAAACCCGATCCTTCCGACATGAGCACCATCGCATTACGCTTTCTCCAAGACACAAGAGACGACGTGGAGGACAACCTCTACCCTTTCGTCCACCTCAGCATCGACGGCAACCTCTTCATCTTCGCCAACAACCGCGCGATCCTGCTCGACTACTCCAAGAACACGGTGGTGAGGACATACCCAAAAATGCCCGGTGGAGAGCCCAGGAACTACCCGAGCTCGGGCTCGTCGGTGCTGCTGCCGCTGAAGCCGTCGCCGACGGAAGCCGAAGTGCTAATCTGCGGCGGTGCACCAGCGGGGTCGTACTCCCAGGCGTTGCAGAAGAAACGCTTCCTCCGAGCGCTGGACTCATGCGGGAGGATCAAGATCACAGACGCGGCCCCGTCGTGGAACATGGAGGCGATGCCCGTGCCCAGGGTGATGGGCGACATGGTGCTGCTCCCCGACGGCGACGTCCTCCTAATCAACGGCGCGGCCGCCGGGACCGCGGGGTGGGAGCTCGGCCACGACCCGGTCCTGACCCCCGTCGTCTACCGCCCAGATGGCGCAGCTGGCGCCCGCTTCGACGTCCAGAGCGGCGCCACGACGCCGCGCCTCTACCACTCGACCGCGGTACTGCTGCGCGACGGCCGGGTGCTTGTCGGCGGCAGCAATCCCCACGTCAAGTACAACTTCTCCGGAGTGGAGTACCCCACGGAGCTCAGCATGGAGGCATTCTCTCCGTCCTACCTGAACTCAGAGAACTCGAGATTACGTCCACAGATCCTCACGCCGCCATCTCCAATCCAGTTGACCTATGGTGGACGATTCAGCTTGCAGTTCTCGGTGGGAGTGGTGAGCGAGGGTGGCATCAGAGTGACGATGGTTGCACCATCCTTCGCGACGCACTCGTTCTCGATGAACCAGAGGCTGCTAGTGCTGGAGACCGAGGGTGGCACGTCTGAGGTGGTCGCGGTGGCGCCGGCGTCGGCCATTCTGGCGCCACCTGGCTACTATATGGTGTACGTCGTGAACGGAGGGGTCCCGAGCGAGGGCATCTGGGCCCATATACAGTAGTGACATTCGCAACAGGAGACACGGCAATCAATACACAGCAACAGTGACGGGTACAAATTGGGAGGTAACCACGTGAGCATTGAAGGCTATCGAGGACACAACGACAGTCCTCTTTCAGCCGCAACACAGGCACTTCTCTCATCTGAATGGGTACGGGGTGAAAATAATGCGGTACGCTGTCTCACAGGAATATTAAATCTAATTTTGCGATTAGATAAGGAATTAGTTTAAGAATTTTAATAGGATTAGATATCATTATTTTAGTTAAAGTCGACCTACTGGTTTAACCCTGTGATGCATAAAGTGTTCAAGAAATACATAGAAATACAAAAGAGATCAATGGACTGAATAAGGTATAGTTTTGCTAAGATCCAATCTTAGTTCTCAACCACCACTCACCAACTCTTTTGAAGATTTAGCACTGAATTACAAGCAAAAAAAAGGAAAAAAAAAACACCACATATCTAATGGATACAACTAGTAGGTTGAATAGAACTACAATCCATCAATTAAAAAAATATCAGTGATCAACGTGGTGTAAAGATAAGATCCATAATAACCAAGCTGCTGATTGTTCATAAATTTTTGATGAACGGCAAATAAGACCACCTCCCATTCATAAACACAAATGAGCAGCTAAAAAACACTCTTGCTCTTCATGTCGTCCAACAATCCATCAAGTTCTCAAGAAGAAGGCTATATACAGATACCTGTGTCCACGACATATGCTGCTGCCCATTGGAGCCAACAGAAAGATTAACGACCACAGACAGGTCATATATTGCTCCAGTAGTGAGTATGAGAATTAAGTGTGACGGCATGAACATAGTGCTCATAACTGGAGAATGACCTATTATTGATGCCCAAATATTCCTCTGAAAAGAAAAGAAACAAAGGCACTAGAAACAAAAACGAATATTTCTATCTGTATTTCATCACCTTGCGCGGAATCAGAAGTCCTAGTCCATGATGCAGCAAGAATGATACGTAACATGCCAACATTGCATGCACCGTTGACCATGATAATAACTGCCAGAAATAGAAAAGACGAGCATCACGTTATCCAGGACATGGACAAATATCTCAAGAAAATATAGATCGTGACTGAAAATATTCATCAGATGTTATATTCAAGCAGGGGGTTAGCCTAAGCATCAATCTTCAGACAGTCACATCACAAATAGGGGCCAGATCGGTTATTGGCAATTACAATTCTTTGCAGATGATTTCAGAATCACACTTAGATGAGTATAAAAAAAATTAATTGTTTGCTGTGTATGTGATCAGGATTGAAGTCATAACAATGGGTCTATTCGAGATGTGAACCTGTATGATGAAACTTTGCAGACTCTATATCATTAATATAGCAAATGGCTCATGCTATTTTAAAAAGTCATAGGAACTTCGGCATCCAACATACTGTTTTCTCTTTTTCTTGTTTCATGTGGCCCCTTGCTTAATTCACCAAGAGACCTGCACAACCATCCACTTCGTGGGGATGCTTGATGCTGGTCTCGGGCTACAATGACAACCACCACAACAACAACTTCGTATGTGGAAAGCCTTCTTGACATATATAATAATTGCCGAAGTTGGTTCACTGGTTAGACTTCTATAAATGTATATTGCAACAACCTTCATTAGTTCTAGAAAGTATAAGCACCCTTGTTGACACACACAGTAGCTTGAAGGCATTTTTTTGGGAGGGGGTTTAATGCTTTCTGTGAAATTAGACTGAGGCAGAGTTGCAGAGATGGTCAGTGCTTTGGACTGGAATGGGTTTCTAGTTCTCTTACAGGAACTCATGTTCATATCAATTGATGCTAGAGTGCAGTAACTCAAAATGGGTTCCCCTTTGTACCTTCCCTCCCCTTCGGCCAGCACTACCCATGTGCATGTGTTGGAATTATTCCCATACTAATATTGTCAAAAGTTGAATGGAAGGTAACAGCCATGAGCAATGATTCATTAAGTCCCCATGAGCAGGATATGGCATAGCAGGTACGTGATGTGACAGGCCCATGCCAATAATGTGTGACAGCAAGGAAATTTTCTAATCTTCAATTTCATTTTACTGAATAAGTAAAAGCATAAATGTTGGATTTATTTAGATAAAAATTCAACAACTAAAACATACTGATGTGTACCTGTAACTAAAGAATAACATCAATAAACGGATCAACACAGAGATCAGAAAATTCACCAGAAATACTAGCCTGACGAAATTGGGCATTAACCTCTGAGAGAAATCCTTCCCCTCTAAGTTGTCCTTCTTGTTCTCTCTTCTTTAGTTCCTGATTAATATTTTAAAGGAAACCTTCAACGTTTGCATTATTTCATGACAAGATTAACGTTCTTGATACAAAGCATCTTTTTTCCTGGTTTATCATTTTCTGTCAATGCATGGCAATTTAGAATCTTAGATAATGTTACATAAAATAATTTGCCTCATAAATCATCATGAATACTAGCTTAGCAATAATTCCTCTACATACATTAGAAAAGCAAAGGAGATCGCCTGACAGAAAAAGAAAAATATATCACAAGGACATATGTTGTCACAAGCAAAGAAAAGATATATACAGACTGCAAATAAGTACAGATACACATTAACATGATAGCAAAAGAAAAGAAGAAATACATACATATGGATATATCTAACTATGTAACAGAGGTGCACATTCTTATAGCATTTCATTGAGGTAGCATCATGAGACAAGACTAGCAAACAACATAAAAAAAGTAACAACCCAAAGAAAATTTATTGGTCACATTAGTAAAGAAAACCACTGAAAATTTTCTATATATATTTTGCAATGCAAGATATAAAGGTTGAGATAAATAATGAATGCACATGAGGCTTCTATAGAAGATACCAAATCATGGTACATAAGAAATATACTGTTGGTACGATGTATCAATGTATTATGAGCATAATTTAATTAGAAACTGATATGTTGAGTCAGATATATAAATCTAAATTCACATACTAGAGATAACTAAAGTTTCTAATCCTCATCAATAGGAATCGATATCAGGATATATTGGCCCATAACTGATGCATATTAGCTTACTTGGCTCACTAAGAGGACACCAAACTAGTTTACATCTTGTTTCTATTTTCTTTGGCTGCCACTGAATATTTGTAACTCATAAGCCAAGTCCAGCTAAGTGTATGTTTAGTTTGATAGCATTCGTGACACTTTTATATAGTTGATAAAAGTGATAGCAATTTGGATCCTGTCCTAATGAGATTCTAGCTAACACTCAATCAACAGGATTGTTATGTCAATTATAGTATTGTACACCAAAAACAGAGCCAGAACCCACTAAAAAGTACCATGCTAACCTTTTTGTTTTTTTTACTATGCCTTCAAAAAATTAACCCTATTCCTAAAAATCATGGTAATGCCTCCTCAATTTCACCATATTAACCAAGGATAATCAAACCAATAAACAAATTTCGCTATAAGTTAGCTTTCTTGATCATTCATCTTGGTACTTAAGTCACCATTAGTCATCTTGCCAAAGATGTGAGAATGTAGAAAATGTTACATTCTCACATCTTGGAAACTTTGCCTCTTGTAGTAACGGCCACAAGAGATCTGATTCATTTATAAAAAGATGAGGGATCATAATACCTAACACAAATATCATGGAAACTTTCTGATGCAGTTTTGTGTCACTAATCTCAGGCCTCCGATAAATCTTTTTTACTTAGTAGTTAGTGCTATTCTCAATAAATAGATAATCACAAATAGTAATAAAATTAACCAACAAACAACCTTCAGTGGTCCCCTTGCATGTGCACTTCATGACTGGTTTATCACTAAAGGAGTTCCCACATTTCCCACTTGCATGAGGAATATCATGTCAAGCAACAACCACGGGAGGAGGACGATACAGAGAGGACATATGCATTTAAAATCATTTTATGAAATGATGCTTTCAGTCATGAACATATAACAGACATTATAACATCCTAATAGGGCCTTATTCAGTAAAAACAAAACAACAATAATAATACCCTTCGATGGTCCCTTCACATGTGGGCCGTCATGGCTAGTTCATCATTGAAGGATTTAAAATTTTTTTTTTGTTGCATGTCTCCAGTCAATGGTTAGCACTTCTAAAGTGTAAACTTCTCTGTTTGGAACTCAAATAGAGTGCATCTTCTTTCTCATGACACAGAACGCAAGGAACTTCCCACTTGTATGATGCATATCATATTGAACAACAGCCATGGGAGAATGATGATGGAAGTGAATATTGAGAATTGAAAGTAATAAGAGTAAAGAGAAAGAATGAAATATATATACATTTATATTCTTGCTTTACAAACAATTTGTTTAGATATTAACTGTAAAAATTAATAGTAAATAATTTACATATAACTTGGAAATGTTATCATTCTAAAGATTCTCTCGTCATACGTTTACATATGATAAGAGAATCTTTCTGAATTTACCTTTAATAATAAATGACAACATATTCAAGTTATAAATAAATAAATTACTATTATTTTTAAGTTAATATTCAATCAATTATTTGATAAACAAGAACATAAATCTATATATAATTCAATCTTTTTCTCTACTTCTATTACTTTCAATTTTTAATGTTCATTTGCAACATCCTTGTCTCATGGTTGCTCAATATGATATGGCATCATACAAGTGGGAAAACCTCATTTCATGAGAAAGAACCATTGAAGGTCATATGAAAAAAATGTGAGAATCCTTTAGTGACAAACTAGTCACGAAGGCCCACATGCAAAAGAACTATCGAAGGATATTATTGTTATTGTTTTTATTAAATAAGATCCTATTAGTATTTCTACAATGTCTGTTGTATGTTCATGACCGAAAACATCATGTTACAATATATGATTTTAAATATATGTCCTTTCTCTACAGCCCCTTTCAGTTTTTTACCAAATTTTAAATACACAAATACCTTTTTTATACATCCTGATCTGTTTAATACGTGTATATTTATTGATAGTATAACAAGAAAAACACTGATATGTAAAGCTTTAACACTCACAGTTCTCCAATAAAATGCTCCATGTTAGTGAAGGAAACAATAGGAGGGGACGGTGTGATTTCCCTAGTCGTTGGTGACGATCTCCACTCGGTGTGTTAATCTCGATTGCCAAAGTAACTAGCAATTGAAAAGACAACTGAATTCAGCAAACTTATTGTGTCAACCATCACAATGCAGAAGAAAAACTAACTGTATAAAAATTAGCAACTTAATTTTAATCTGAATGCCCAATACACTAATAGCATATGCTTTATGCTATTACATTGTAACATGACAGGGAGTATCATCTGGATGCTTTAGCATTGGCGTTTACTGTTAATTTTGGTATGACTGCTCATTTATTATTTATTAACATGAAAAAGGAAGTCTCAGAATCAAATTTGTTAGGGCTTTAAAATAGAACAAGATATGTTCTTGTAAGACATGTACATTGTAACTTACAAAGATCCCCATTTCAGGCTCCACTACTCATGCATACCTTAGATCATCATAAACCACAATAGCATTTCCAAACTTTTCCAATAAATGCAGCTGCTGAGATTCAAAGCTAGATGTGGCAGTATTACTAATCTATGAAACAAGTAGTTGGGTTGGAGAATGAAGAAGCCTAATCATCTCTATGGCACAGATTTCTCCTATATATAATTTGATTCTATTTAAGCTGACTCGGTAAAATAATATGATTGCACCAACAGATGGGTAATGGATAATAGCAAGTGGAGCCTAGCGTTGTGCTACATTTGGCACACAAGTGCTAGGGTCAGGTTTAGGATAAGTATCATCACACATTTAGTAAATGTACACGACCAAATCAATTCATTTCAACAAGAAAGATCGATAACTGTGCTCTATATTTAGTTATTAAAATTAATACTCTGCATTATAATAATTGTAGTTATACATATCATACGGGCACAAGATAAAACTGAACTACGTGTATGGGGAATCTAAAGAACCTGTTCGAGCCATTGAAGAAGTGCAGTTTTAAATGCATAACACCGTTACCACTTGAGACTGTGGATCGATCATGTGCGCCTATTCGAACCATGAAAGCTACCTGTTCATCAGAATTGTTAAGAATAAATACAGTGTCAGTGTCTTTAAGACTTGCTATAAACAAACACTTGAAGGGAAAAAAAAAAGAAAAGAAAGAGCCTTCGAAGCATGGGCTACTGACAGCTTTGATGACCTTCATGCTGAATTTCCTGTACCTATATGTTTTGGCATTAACAAAGACAAGTTACTCCATTATTCTGAAGTCATCATTCCTGAAGTCAATAATTTCATTACGCAGAGTTCCTTATAATATCTTTTATATTCTTGAACCTAAACTTTATGAGGTGTATCTCAAAAAACAATTTTAGGTGGATCACCCTATATTCCCTTTCCTAGAGGAATTTATCAGATAATCACAAAAAGAGTAGTTACGCCAACATCAGATGATCATCAAATCACCCAAGATGGTGATTTGCAAATAATTTAGAATTTCTGGAAATAAGCCTGACCAATTTTATTGTTGATCTTACCAAAATCTCAACACTGTCCTGTTCCCATTCCAAACTAACCGATGGCATCCTGCACTTCAGCATTTACCTGGCTCTTGAGTAATTGTTTGAAGCTGGATGAGGATTATAGGAAAGACAAGAAATATACTGCCAAGGAGATATCAAAAATTTATTCAATCCAGCATTTGCCACAAGATTGAGGATTACAGGACAAAAAAAAGCTATTAACAATCAGGATTGATGATATAATCAAACCAAGAAACCCTTTGGGAACTGCAAACAGGCACTGATAAATTGCAAACAGACAACAGAGCTAGAAAATTTAACAATATATCACTTTGAGGTTGCTCCATATCTGAAATATCAAGACAATACAAATACTGTTGAGTAGGATGACAAGCTATCGTTGGCACCTAGTAGAATAGCTCTTCATTAAACAAAAAGTGAGGACTTTATGAATTTTGGCTATTATGCAATGTTCAGTTATTCTGCTCCACAACTAGCAAATTATTTTGCATGATTCCCTCACCAATGGTGGGGAAGTCAGGAGATAGTTTCCACTCCCCATCCACCAAGAACTTGATCTCATACCTTAAATCCAAAATAAAGATTGTTAGCATGCCACACACATTGGCTTACAGAAAATGGAAGACCAAAGATTGTATACCTCCCAGGTCTAAGTTTGAGGGTAGCTGAAAATCTGGCATAGTCACCAGTATACTCTGGTGACATCTCCTCTCCTTGAGTCCAACCATCAAAGGAACCCATAACATGGACACTCTGATTTGAAGAAATCAAGTGAAAGGAATCATCCTCTATATTAACTGGGTAAATAGAGAAATAGATCAATTCAAATGGATTAACGAACTGAAGTATGCAGCATATAGTTTTCACCCTCAATATGAATCAGGTTGAGATTTTTGAGTTTTGCATTTTCTTTTTTCAGTCATGTCTTGATTAATATAGCATTTTTAACAATATATCATTAATAAATGTGTAACCACTATAAGACAATATAAATAGATATGTGAAATTATGACATCATAATTGAGAGAATCTAAAGAACCTTTACAGCTGTGAAAAAGAATGTTCACAAAAAGTAATCTTTTGATTTGCTTTCATGAGTGCTAAATGCTTGCTCATTACATATCTTAGTATTTTTAAGGAAAGCAATATTAAAATCAAATGCCAATGACTCTTTAAATACTCAAATAATGAACTATATTTTTTAGCATAGAAACATAAAGGCACGTGGTAAATTAAAGAATATGCCACATAATCCAAATCATTATAGGATGATGGGATATTGTTGTTTAAGAATCTACCTCAGCCATCCCAACCCAGAATAAAGAAACCTCAAACTTCAAAGTGTCCACATCCTTTATCTGCTCCTTAACTTTTCCGTGGATCGCTATTCGTGCAAAAGAAAAGTTATGGTTAAAATGTACACAAAATGATGAGAAAGAGAAGCAATAAAAAGAACCCATACCGACCAGCTCTGTGCGAACATAGATATGGGTTGATCACATATTTAACTGGGTCCCTTAACATTGAGCTTTTTTATTGCTTATTATTTCTTCAAAAAAAGGGGCTTAAATGTTTTACAGTGACCCAAGTGCCTCTAGAAAATAATAGTGGGTAAAACTCATTTGAAATTGATAGAGAAGAGTTTGTTGTTTTTTATATTCTCAGAATTCAAATTCTTCCTTACATTTAAGGAGATCTATAGACTTGTTATTTTACCTGAATATAGGAGATGATATTGGGTTTTATAAGTGGAACCAGCTAAGGAGAATTAGATAGATGGTATTTCATGGTCAGATGAACAGTTGAGAAATTTTCCATTATGATTCAGGACTATGAAATTTAAAATACTAATGAACTAGTATTAAGAATAAATGTCCATGCGCATATGGATGAGGTTACCTTCTAATCTGGCAAGGAGATGGGATTGAATGTATCTCCCATTTATCTTCCTCGAATCAGGCTGAACCCCACTATTAGCTATCTCTTCTGCTAAGCTAACCAAAGTCTGATAAAGCAAGTGTAAATCATAATCATCAAGACATTCTGCACGAGAAAGTGCTCTTTATTATATAGATAGATAATGATATGGTTATATGAGGTTAATACAAAATTGTGATGAAACACTTGAGTTATACTTGAAACCAACAATTGCACTCATCAGGTTCCAAGTTGACTCAATCTTTTACCTGACATTTGCTGAATTCATCTGATGCTCATTTTGGTATCATTTAACTCAGCAATTTACTGGCTAATTTGGACTACAAACTTCATTGAATTTGAAAACTCTATGTTTTATTTTATGTACTAGGAAAACCAATACTTTCAGCTCCAGTGTAAGACTGTAAGCAAAGGGTTTACAATTGAAAATCGCACTGTTTATATAATTTATGATTTATGATAGGGCTCTGTATCAAGTTAGTTGAGTCCTATGTGTTATATATATATGTGTGTGTGTATATATATATATATATGTATATATATATATATATGTGTATGTATATATACATACATATATATATATATATATATACATATATAAATATTGGAAAGCAACATATGTACTAGCCTGAAGTTCAAGCTCCAAGACAGCAAGTTCATTTTTGAACTTGGCTATTGCATCCTCTTCCATAAGCAACTGCAGCATCAGACACAAAAGGGTCATAAGTGATTGAAACATACCCAAGGTCTCCATGACTATTACTGAAATCATGAAAACATAGAAAAGATAATATCAGTAAATACATATTATACTGTTTCAACAATTTAAACCAATCCATTATAATTATATTGGCAGTCAGAGAAATATCAAATTTTGAGAACCATCATCATCAATATCAAACCATAAATCCTAACCGTTTAGAGACAAGCTACATGGATCTTTTCTTATAATTATGCTCAGTAAAGTGTCCATGGCAACATAAATATTCAAACTAAGTGCCATCAAGATCACTTTGTCATCCCACTCGTCCCCACAGTGGTCCAAGATATACTAGCTGCTGACATGCTTTATATCTAAACAAACTGTAACCAAAAGAAGGTACTTAACTAACCAAGAGCAATACAGCTGTGCTCCAATGAGCATCATCCAAAAACCAATAATAAAGCCTTTGAAAGTCCTTTTCAACAAATGTGAACTGTATAATGAAGAACCAACTAAAAAACATCAAAAATCCCCTTTCAACAATTGCAAATCTGTAGAGCCACATTCAATATTATTAACAGTATCCATAGTTCAGATATAAATTAACCATCAAAATTGAAGATTTCTCATTAAATAGATACTTTGGCATTAAACTGGAATAATGGACTATTAGGATAAAGTTGATATATGCATCAAATTTTATGCTTGAATTTTGAATCTTGGATTCTAAGGCTTTATATTGATGCTGTGTTATACAACAAGAACAGAACAAATAATTCGTTAAGACCTGTCTTTTGAGAAATCTGTTGTATTGATTAGCTTCGCTGAGTTTCTTCAAAAGCTTTTTTCTTTCAGTGTCAACCAGCAGTGCCTTCAACTGTCAGTCAATAGCATAATTTGTCATAACCACTTAAAATATGCCATGTGCATAAAAATTCATATATTTTATGAAGCAAGCTAATAGCAGAGAAGTTACAATTACATACATATAATGAGGGTAGATAACAAAATAGTAATGGGTGGTGGTACAATTTTTATAGTATGTATACTTGTTGGTTAAAAAAGAATAACATCATCACTGCAATCAGGTAAATAGCAGTTGCTACTTGAGATGAAGAGATTGCAATTTGCAAGTGGATAAGATGTTCAATAAATTAGACATAATATAATCAATTACAAACCTAGTGAATTGTTAATGCTTAAAATTGGATATTAGTTGATAATACATTATGCAGGGTACTCTTCCATTCACCAATTATGGAACAACTGCTGAAATACTAAGTCAAAAGTGAACTGTGACGGAAACAGGAGGGCTGATTGAGGTAAGGGAAGACCAGCATTAAAGATTCGAAGAGCTCCTTCCCCTCTGTTAGGTAAGTTCTACTGCTTTTCTTTTTCTTCTTTTAAACTGCACTAAAGAGTCCATAACATGGGGCAAAAAAAATATTTAATTAAAAACCCAGAAAAATTGAAAAATTATGTTCAACTTATTAAATCAGTAACAAATAAGTGATTTATATGTGAAAATTGTGCCAAAATTCATGGAAAGATAATGGTTAAGCTTTAGAGTCAAGGCATAAAGGAGGCACATATTTTATCCTTTATATTATTATAAAAAGTTGAGATCATTGACATATGGATTTGAAAATAGCTTATACATAGGACTACCTAATTATTATAAAGTAAACATGCCTCAGAGAACCAACTATCCACTTATGTATGAGTCCAGTATGTAAGAATTAAGATTGTGTTTGATTTGTTTCCTGGTCATGTTAGTATTCATTATTAAAGGAATCATCCATTAGGGTTTTAAATTAGATAGAGTCTTGAACCTTGACCAGCATGGAGACTAGCCTTGCATTTAGTTGCCTGAAAGAGGGAAGATAATGTAGCTAACGAGAAGAGTAGAAAACATCAGTTAGACATTTATTCTCATTAAAAGGAAAGATGATATACAGATTAAATACCTCATCAGACTTCAACTTTTGTGGCAAGACCTCCTCAGAAGAATCAGTTGGCACAGTGTCATCAATATCACTTATGTTTTCTACCTCTGATAACGAGGAAGGCTCCTCACCCAAGCTTATGGAAAAGGCCCTTGAAGATTTACGTCCATAAAAGCATGATTTTGCAGGGTATATCTTACTAAAATATGCATGACATTCTCGATAACAAGCAGAACACTGACGTGAATATGCCAGTCTTCTTGGGACTGTCCATAATCTATCTGATGGATTACATAGAACTGTGTGATTTTGCACCAGCTCCAACTTTCTTCAGTGCAACAAATACACACACCAAGCCAATAAAAATGGAATCAGTAGAATGATTCAATGAAATTGATAACCATTCTAAAAACCAAAATTAATAAAGTAAACTATGTCAAATATTACTGAATCGATTTAGACTGATTTAGTTTACTATTATGAAGCACTATAAAGTAGATGCATGCTGTCCATTTTTACATTTTTAATGAAAGAATAGAGTGTTCAAACACTGACTTTAATTACTTGCCTAAAAGAAGATAGAAAAAAATATGACTTCTATAAGCTAGTTATTTCAGTAAAAGATACTTCACCTTATAAAGTTTGTCTTTAAGCACTCCATGACAAGGGACCTACACAACCAATAGGAAGCAACATTTAACTTTCAAAAGTAAAAGCTTGTTCAAGTGATCTATTGAAGGCCAATGTTAATTACAAGCTATTTATTAATATAGGCACTAAAGTAATTGTACACCATTTATGTATGTCTATGCAAGGGTATATAAATTACTACTATTATGTCAAAAGATAAAACAGTGCGAGTTAATATCCTTCAGAAAGAATTGCAGCCACAGTATACATGACCAAATATCAATAATATAGAACCTGAAGTCAGCTAGCATATCTCATTTAGAAAAAATAAAGTCATATGCCATCTATAACATTAGAGGATTGAAATTTCAATTCTCAAGACCTATATCAATTAAATGTTTGCATTTCAATTATATATAACATATCTTCAGATGTAAATATGTATAAACATACATGCAGATTTCCTGTACATTCCGAGTATCTGCACCTCTGTGCATTCTTGTATGCAAGTGAAATGAGGCAGAGTGAGATTAAGCCAACCTGATTTGGTGACAATATAAAACAACCAACCTAACAATAAGAAGACAACAAGTCATAATGCTACATTGATTTGAGGGCACAGCCATCAACCTGTTGGTATAACATTCAAACTGCTAAATTGGTTTTCATTGTTTTGTTAACCAAAGTGATTAACAGCAATTATACTTTACACAGGAAAGTCCCAATGAAAAAGGTACAAAACCAAATTCATAATTATATCAACATAAATATGTATTAAACACATATTTATACATGCACATGTTTATATTTCCATGTATCCATTTCATTATGATATTTACCAAATGACTCACAACTGACGCTTTTTGCCCATCTACTATTACCTCGAATCCTTCTCTAGTTACTTCCTATTTTGCATCTTCCTCATCATTTGAAGCATTTATTATGAGAACCATATTAAGTAACTAAATACAAAGGCTATCACATGCCTGCGTCTAGTTTGACATATTTCTGAAATTTGTCAATAGTTAATTCGTGTACTCACATCAATTAATTATATTATTTCAGTGGTTCAACACATTCAACTTTAAGATGGCTTAGTTATTTCTGGAAGTTCCATAAGGATTCATGGCAAACTAATGGAGAACGTGTAGTAAACGGAGCAAACCCCGTTTCCCTCGCGTTTTATAAAGTTTTAACAGAAAGCTGTTGTGGGTGGACTGACGTGGCCTGCTCCGGGTAAAAATACTAATATATTTTTTCCCTTTTCTTATTCACCTTCTTTTCTTTTTTTCTTTTTTTCCTTCCTCGTCTGCTCATCTCCTCCGCTCCCCTCCCACAACAACCACGTCGTCGGCCACCAGAACCCATCGCTCCCTCTTCCTCCCTTCACCGTCAGCTCCTATCGCCGGGCCCTTCCCCTTCCACCACCACAACCTCTGCTAGCCCTCATGTTCTCACCCTCCACTACTGCCGCCGCCACCTCCTCCATGGCATCTACACCGGCCGTCGCCCGATCGATCTTTCCATCTCGAATCTAGAGATGCAAGAAGGAGGTTGATAGGGGAGGAGGCGACAGCGGTGATAGAAGGAGGTGCGGGGAAGACGTGGTGAAGAAAAAAGGAAAACCACATTGCAATTGTCAGGTAATTTAAGATCGGGGCTTACCGGAGAAGGCAAGAGTGAGAGAGACTGTCTGCAACGCGGTGCGATCAGAAGAAGACTGCTCGTCGCTGGAGAAGAGTCACCCGAGCAGAGGAGAAGGGTGTCGTGTTATCGAGATGGGGTTCGGTTGTTAAAGAAAGTACAGTTCGTCGTGTACCGTCCGATCGATGCGCAATTCTCAGATCTTAAGATTGGCATATTCGTAAATACTTGAATAAATTTTTCTATCGACATTAATCCAATAACTATTAGAATAGCGGTCGAAGGCATTCGGATTTAGTATGTGGTTGAGATTGATCACCATCAAATTAAGACCATGAGAGAAGACCTCCCACGCCACGTACAAATCATGAATACAATTCCTGCGGAATAAGATAAAACACATCACAACCGTCACAAAACAATAAAAAATGCTGATCATCCCATGCTCCGTACCGATCATGAATACAACTCCTGTGACATGATGAGAACCAGGAAACCTGGGCAAGTGAATTGAAGTGAAATCCAAACCCAAACAACATATGGGATTAGGATCGACAAGGTGATAATACCACATCGAACTGATGTAAAAACATATGCGCAAACAACAGACACAAGCCACATTGATAAATTTGTGGACAAATTTATCAACTTACAAGAAACAGGTTAAAGCATAAATTGACATCAAACATACAAGAAACGAAGGTGATTCAAGCGAAGTAAGCTGGCAATAATATTATTCAAGTAGTAGATGGTCTATCCATCACTAGTGTTACATTTACGGACTAGAATGCTCTTTGATTGGCCGAAGGAAGATTTGCAAACAGCTTACACTTCCGTTACGTAGCACTAGACTTGTGACTAAGATTAACTAACTGAAGAAAACTGTGCTGAAAGCTGTAAGGGCCACGAAGCATCGAGTATAAAACCTTTCAGATCAGAGGCCAAAGAACCCGAGCTCGCTAGCTCTCTCCTTCTCAAAGGTCTCAAAGTATTGATATATGATCGTAACAGCAAGCAGGATTCCGGTTCCAGAACCAATTGCGCCCATAAAATCTGCTAGAACAGTCAATGCACCAATGCACATGCCACCAAAAGCTGCTGCAGTTGGGATGTACCTGTTCAGTTCCTTCTGCAAATTTGATTCTCGATGGCCGGGCATTACCATTTGTTGTTCCTGTGTAAAACCAAGGTCAGGAACCAAGTTAGAACTCCAGAGACATGACATTAGACTTCAAAATTTTATACCGCTTCCAATTCTGAATTATCATCTATGTACAGTTGCTTAGATGGCTATAATGGCAGTAGCATCCATTTGTTGCTTAGATGTTGAGTGATTAGAGATCAAGTTTCACCAATGAGATTGAGTATCGGTATTCTAGAGACAGTTGCTCAAGTAATTAAAGCTCTACATAGAACAGGAGCAAAAACCAAAGAAACCTGATGTAGCTATCTTTTGGCAGTGAGAAAGGACAAAAATCAAAAGCATAGTCTGGTTGGTTCATATCCCCAAGTTAAATAGAAAAAGGAAAGTCAATTTGAGAAAAGTGGCAAGTTCTAAAACATAAAAGGATGATGAGAGTGATTGGATGAGCTTTTAGGCAGCAACAAAATTGAGTTTTATGGAGAATTGTTATCTAATGGATGACACTGCTACACAAAGCATCATGTTCAGAGAATTGTACTTGTTCAAGGGATAATGTTGGAAGAAGTTTATTGAGTATCAAGTGCAATTAATGACAAATATAGAAGCCCAAGTTAAGACAAGCATGATATTTGACAGATTGCACCAAAACTGAGCAACCACATGCAAGGGAATCAATAAATTGGCTACCCATCTCCATATCTGTTTAAAACAACAAAAGAAAGTGTACAATCCTGGACTGTCCAGAGCACACCCTGAAACAGTTTAGCTGCCGATCAGAAAATCAAACTAGATTGGACAAATTGATCCCTGATTGGAAGAAGCAACAGTGTGTTAGGACACAACTCCACATGGAAATGGACCTGGCCACAATGTCAATGACAATGAGATGTGACAATGAGCAGGCAACAGCAGTACTAGGCTAGCCCATATTGAGGTCTCTTCAGTCTAAATTCTGGTCCAACCATCCATGTCACATTACCATGACTCCTTCTATGACCCGTCCATCCATATTTTAAGAAGTTATCACACAACCTTTTGCAAGGTATATACCTATAATGAGCTCTACTATATATTTGTGTATTTAATTCATTGAAACTTGACGCTTGCCGAGATCATTCTGTCAATCCTCGTTACTTTTAACAGCAGTTGTGAACAATAATTCTTTGATGCAGTTTTAGGCTATTTAAATATTGATTTGATACCAGTTAACCCGAACTGGTACGAAATCACAAAACCAGATGATAAATCTACTTCGTGCAGTGTGTTACCACTGAGTAAAATAATAAAACCCATAATAGAAGTAGTGTACAGTGTGTTACCAATGTGTAAAACAATAAAAAAAACCATACTAGAAGTATTATAACAGGCCTCGAGCCATATGTTTTGATACTAGTACTTAGACAAACTGAAAAATACTGGTTGGTACGTAGTGGTCCAATTAGCATTTATGTACTTGGTTTCAGGTTCTTCAGCAGCTAGCTCATAAAGGATGTCAAGCAGTAAATGAATGTAATCGAAACATGATGTTGTAATTCTACCTTAAGCTGTTTGGCCACATCCCTTGCAGATGATCCAGAGACTTCTATCCAAGTTTTGGAGAAAAGTGCACAAGCTGAGAGCATGAAAACTATATAGAAAAGTGCATGGAATGGATTTGCTGCCATATCCGCCAAGCTGCATGATACGATATGATTCAAAAATAAAGACAAAAAAACATATTGCACAATATCAGATTGTGAGGAGGAGGGGTGTGTGTGTGTGTGTGTGTGTGTGTGGAGAGAGAGAGAGAGAGAGATTTAACCACCTTGATGGTGCTGTAATATAGTAAGCTATACCCCCTACAGGGATGGATTGACCAGAATACTCGGATTCCTTCCATTTACCCAGAAGATTTACAAGGAAATTTCCACTGTACCTCCTGTACAACAACTTTAGTTGACATCGAACAGGTTAGATTGAATAATAAGATATCCTACAGCTATATTATGAGAAGGTATACCTGGGAGATGAAGTACAGGTTGGAGACAAGAGCTGACTGCAAAATTATGGGCATATTAGAGGTGTAAAACAACTTGATAGGGTAAGAGCCTTGCTGTCCACGGGCATTCTTTGACCTCACAGGCAACACAACACGAAACCCTTGGAAATATATAACTATGAGAAAGACCAGAACTGTAGCAAGCAAGTTGGTCACATTTGGAAGATTTTGTCGGTAGAAAGCCTCACGAAGAGCACGAACTTTATCTGTACGAGTTATCAGTAGGTGGAATAAGGCGATCACAGCACCTTCAAATTCGGCACCACGCCCACTGTTGATGGTTGTTGGGCTAAATGCCTTCCAAATGATATTTTCACTGCAGAATGAGAAAATAAATAACAGGACCAGTAAATGAAGGTAACAAGGGAAAAGGTTCATGAACTTACCAGATATTGGTAGCAATGAACAAAGAAATACCAGATCCTAGACCATATCCTTTCTGGAGAAGTTCATCCAAACAGATGACAATGATGCCTGCGAAGAAAAGCTGAAGTATAATAAGAATAGCATTCCCAGTTCCTAGTTGACTGACACTGCCATACATCCCAGATAGAACATATGCAACTGCCTCTCCAATAGCAATTAGAATGCCGAGTAATTTTTGTGCACCATTTCTGGAAAAGAAAACAAAATTCATTATGGCAAGCATTTTTCTATGCACCACTTGGCTATCTTCAACTGCATTAATAATAATCTTGGAAAAGAACGGGATTTCTTACTTATAAAAGCAGCTGTAACCAATGCATCCTCTTATAGGATAGTCTAACACAGAAAGTTATGTCAAATTTGGTGATTACACATTCAATATTTATTATGCAATGTTGAAGCAAAGTACTTGAGTGTTCATCTAAAAGTAACACAACACAATCTACAAGGTTTCACCACTATTCTATGCAAATCCAAGTTGCAAAAGTTTCTAATAAGAGAAAATATTTACATAAGGAACACTTACAAAAGAGCACGATCCTCTCGTACACTGTTGTCGACTTCAATGATCTTGGAACCAACCAGAAGCTGCATCACCAATCCTGAAGTCACAATTGGAGTAATTCCAAGCTCCATAACGGTTCCACGATTTGATGCGAGAATAACACGCATCCAGTAAAAAGGATCTGCTCCCGTGGTTGAGTGTATGCCATAAAGTGGAAGTTGGCTGCAGACCAGAAATATAAAGAGCGAGATAACAGTGTAGATAACCTTTTCCCTGAATGGAATCTTACGATCAGCACTCTGAACTTCAGGCAAGAAAGCCAAAAATGGTCTAACTAGATGAAGCACTCTGAATCCTCCTGCCATTCTCCTGCAGCCTGACAACAGCAACTGATTACTGCATATCAGAATAAACAAAAGTGCAACACACAACACCCAAGACAACCATATTTCTTTTTTGCAATACAAAACCACTAATCAGAATATGGAGATAGAACACTGGTGGCACAAAATAGGAGAAAAGAATAAAATATGATTAAATAAGCAAGGACAGGATTCACCTCAGCAGATAAATAACTAAATCAAATTACAAGCGATAATTGCCTACTGTATCAGATATTTTGCCATCTGCAACTATGCTGTCTGTTATCTTTCGGTACAAATGAGAAAAACGACCAGAACATCTAGAAAATTGCTTCACTGACACCAACTTCTCTGCAACATCATTTGGCTAAGATGTAGCAAAAGGAATTCACGGATATATGTTTCAGTTCAAACACCATGCCCACTAACCAGTTTGTCCATGTTGTAACCAGCCTCTATTGTGTACTAGTAGTCTGCATCTGTGGGATTCATCCATGAAACACAGCATTCATTTATGAGCACAGATCTGTCTGCATATATACAATCCTGTGCGCATATATAGAAGTGCATCGGGAAGGGTTAATATGAGTAAAGAAAAAACATAAAACATGCAAGATTCAGCAAGTGCCAGGAAAAATAGTTCTCCGAGCAAACTCGAGATGATCTCAATCCACCAACCTATGAATCAAAGCCAACCAACACGAACATGCCAATGATTGTACACTTTCAGCAGGACTCAGCTGAAATTAGCTGACGCTCAGGTGGATCAATCAATCCAGCAGCCGACTTAACAGATCGACAATCCAATTCCGCAAAAATTAGCTAGGGTTGATCAGATCAGCCGAAACCTAAACAGAACGAGACTCATGACCATGTAGCGTGAACAGGACTTGCGATTCTCGTCCCCTGATAAGGATGGAGAAATACATCTCCACATCAGCCTATTACTAACTAAACCTTCGCAGCAGCCATCCTATCATACCGGCGACACCATAGATGGCCGTCAACCGACGAGATCGAGGAAGGACGAGAAGAGGGAGGTCGTGATTCTCCGGACATGGTTGTCAGGGTCGTTTCCCTTGAAACCACCGCCCAGGTCGCAATTTCCGATTCGAGGGACTTTTCGTCTCGGATCGCACGAATGCGATCGTCTGGAGAGAGATCGGTGAGAGATTGGTGACTACCTTGAAAATAAAGAGAGGAAGAAAAAGACTGCCGGCTGCGATGCTCGATCAGGAGAAAGGGAGAGGCGGGGGGCGGGGGGCGGGCTCGTAGCCGCGTTCGGGAGAGGAGATGGAGGCGCCGGAGGAAGACTGGATGATCGCAGAGGGAAGCTGCAGAATTTTTAGGGTTTGGGCGTTTAAAAGAGAGCAGTTTAATACGGACCGTCCGATGATATGTTGCTCTAATCAAACGGTGACAACATAGCGGCATACGTGGCCAACGGGTTATCTTGAAATAATGGGCTTCATTTTTTATAACAAAAAACATTTTTCTCAAACAATCTGATTCTAATAAATTCCATAAAGTCAATATACAAAACAATTCGCAGGGTAGCCAAAAATATTATATAATATAAATCAATAACAATTTATCAAAAACGAATAGATCTAAAATCCACCAACAAAAATATCCAATATGAATTTAATAACACAATCAATTCCCATGGATCGAGGGATTCATAGCCTCAATCGACGTCCTGTGCGTCGGTTCCTTCTCTTCTTTGATGGATTTGATGTGCCCAAGCCACGCCGAAGAAACACAAATCAATAAACAAAAACAGGATCAAGGAACAGCAGATGAATCTAAAGCCTAACTAAACAACTCTGCACAGACTGAGAAGTCATATAATATGGTTTCTTGCAGGTTGGGCTATCTAATCTGTGTGGAATTTTGATATATTATCAGTACACTCGCTAATAAGCTGATCATTTCCACTGGAATCACATAAATTAGCTTAGTAAATCATGGAGTTTTTTTTTCCTTCACACAACAAAATCCTCTTCTTAGACACTGGCAATGGTACCAACCATCAGCACAAAAATAACTGCAACTATACAAGTGTGGGGTGGTTTACACAGGATTGAGGAAGTTGGCTCTTGATTGGTTCCTTCTGTTTAGCCTAGGTTTTGAAGGGTATACACACATTATATATATTTAAGGAAACAAGACAACTTTTAAACTAAATAAATAGATGAAAGCAGAGTATCTGTGCGCATGGAAAAAGATCCACAAGTTTTCGAATTTAACATTCCTCAATGACTAATTAATCAGATGCTATAATATGACTCCAGAGACTTTACGATGTCCGTTTAACATATTTGGATAATAAGACTTGTAACTGAGAGATTTGACAAAATCTCACATTTAAAAAGTCTCTCCTTTTATTGTGCGTATAAAAACTAGGAAAAAACTTATGTACACAGGGTCTTTGATACCAAAAGATGTGTCATAGAATTGGCAACAAGGATGCTGGCATCATATGAGATTTTCAATTCCACGCAAACAAAGTATGATGATGCACAAGGAGATGATGACAACTTCTAATATCACATCATAATCCTGTAGCCTCTCCATTATCCAGTGAAAGATCCTCTGGCCCTACAACAACATTCAACAAGATTGAGTGATGATTGATGATTTATAAGAATGTCAAAACTAGTCCCAGAGAAACCGGTAGAAGAGAAGTCATTCAAGTTCTTCCATAACAGAGTTTTGCATCCATTATCAGTAAAATATTAAAAGCAACAACAACGATAAAAGTCATTCATCCATATGCATAAGCGTTATCATATAGACTTATATAATGTAATCCAACAATGAAATAAATAAATGGATGTAATATGAAGTATGAACACTTCAATTCTGATGTAGTGGACTACAAATTTAAAAAGTTGAAAAATCTCCATAATCCTTAACATTATCCATTTTAAGTGCTAGTAATATGATACAGTCTCTTAAGAATCTTCTTATATAGAGGAAATCGAGGTTTCTCCTGGCTACTTATTCCATTCACATAATTTATTTGTTTTTTTAATCTCCTGTCCATAAAAAAATATGCTGTTATATCCAATCGGTATAGGTCAGAGTTTTTTCAAGAGCATATGTCTATTGTCTTAGCATTAATGTCACCAGTGTCTCACAAACTGCCTCATAAAATTCTTGATTTCTGTCCACTAATTTAGTTTCAAATACAGCATGTTGCTCTCAGAAGCATGCTTCATCCTCCTTTCCAAGTTAAGGAGCATGCATCAGACTCCATCCCAAGATTACAGAGTTCCACAAACTAGAAAATTGCATTTACCCACTTATGGAATTTTTAAGAAGTATGTAGGAGGAGTTGACCAAACATGTTTCTGTCCTGCCTTCTTATTCTGCGCTCATGCTACTTTCATAAGGAGCAAATAGGAACATCAATGTCTGTACTATCTGCATAAATGATGAGAATGAACCCCCTAGAATTTAATCTCACAATGCCATCTTAAATGTGAATATCTTATTGTTCAAAGAGAAGAAAAAAGAAACTAGTCATCATTGGTTGAGCATTGATAGTTAAATTATCTACATGTGAGTCCTCGGGGAAGTGTAATGTCAATTGCCAATAATCTGTGACCATATTGACATGTCTACTGAACGCACATAGAACAATAGCAAAGTAGAGAAATTCACGTCCGACAAGAATCAATTGTCACAAATAGAATCGTGCGACCAAAAAAATCAAATACAGTGGAATATGATTGGAAGCATTTCCATGACCAAATTTAATAGATAAAAGCAGCAGCCATCAATTCAGGCACAGAAAGGAACCACAATTATATAGGTTCTGATAAACTTTAGGGATATGAACAACAGGTACTTAAGAACTTCATAAAAAGCTGTTCTATTGAAAATTAAGGAAGAGAATCATTATAATGTGAACAAAAAGTACTATGCTATAAACATTATAGTAAAAGATATCCAGACAATATGGAATGACGTAATTCCCAAAAAGACCTAGTTGTTTGCAGAAGAAAAGAATCCAAACCTCAAATAAGTAACTCTGATTAAAAGCAAGGTTCCTGTCAGCATGTTCAATGGAATAACGCAACATGTCCACTATGGCCAACTCAGTGTCAAACTCACTTGTGCCTGCATTCATGGTTTCCATTTAATTGCACAAAATCAAGTGCACACGTTATTTGTGTAGGAACAGTACATATCAGTTTGTGTCACCTGGGATGTCAAAGATTTGTTTAATCGGAGGAATTCCCAACAGCTCGCCCAAACGAGTACGGATAATAGCACGCTCACTAAGTGACAATTCATCTCCATGGGTGACCACAACAGCTGGCTTGTTATCTGCAAAATTATACACTTTAGAACTCTTACAAATTCATATTGAGGTTACAGGTACAAATAACATCTGAAATCCATACCTTTAAATGACAAGAATGGATAAGTGAATGTTTCAAAAAGAATTTCATTGTACTGGTCATCCTTCGCATCCATCGATTTCAAAACAGACAATCCATCAACAACAAATATGACAAAGTTCACTATCCTCCTCTTGCACGGGCTCAATAGGCCTTGTCGTCTCATAGACTTTATGTTCTTCCTCGTTACAAAATCATCTGAATCCCTGTCACAAGGAAGAAAGACATCCTAAAACTAGTATAAGAGCCATCTGCAGGTTTGTCAAAGTCACGGATTACAGAACAAAATGCAGAATCAAGAGGAACAAAACTTGTATTCATGGCGGTTATCATCAATTTCACAGCTCATTTGAGATTTTGGAATCTAAATTGGATCTTCCTAGACAATGAACTTCTTTTAGAGCATTCCTAGAGAATACATCTGAACTAATTCTAAAAAATGACAACTTTATAATAGGAATTAGAATGACAAGTATAATCGATACAGAAGATGCATTCAAAAACCACAATGTCACCTGATCACCATCTCTCCATGGCTGACACCACGGGTCATCCAACGTTGGAGCAATCGAAAGTTGTGCGGTAGGTTTGTGGATAAACTACGAGTATCATAAACGCAAAGCGACTTTGATTTCCTCGGAATCATGTATTCCTGCAGGAAGCAGGTCCCTCCAGTCGCTGACAAATTATCTGCAAGCATACAAGAATTCCAATCGTGACAAATTATCTGCAAGCTTCTACACTTTGCATCGTGAATCATATGGAGACAATGGAGAAATTGGGAAAAGAAGGGTGCTCACGGGACACCTGTGCCCTGTCGGGCGCCGAAAAATCATCGTCAAAGACCCTTGTAATCCTATTGACGAGGGTACTCTTTCCGGAGCCCCTCGGCCCAACCAGGAGAAGGGTTATGGCGTCGGGGACTTCGTAGTCGCCGGCCGTCGTGCCGCCGACCTCTTCGATCCAGTCTCCGGGCTTATGCCTAACGGAGATCAAAACCAACCAACCAATTAGTGCACATAATTCACCGAGTACGAGAGAAAAAAGGCAAACAAACATGCCTCAAGATAAGATCTTTGGCGTCTCGGAGGACACCGGCGCGCTCGTCGGAGTTGCGATAAGACCGCAGGACGTCGAAGTAAGCCTTGCACCATCGCCGATTGTCCCCAGCGGCGGATTCCTCTTCCGAGGTGTCGGTGATGGATTCCGTGATCCCGGAGGAGACGGAGAGTGGTAAATCGTCCGGATGGTAGTCAAAGATCGAGGACGAGGTGGAGGAAGTCTCGCCCTCGTCTGCCAGTTCTGCGGCAAGATCGAGATCAAGAAAAAACACGAATCGATCACGGAGGGTATGGTGAAGGACAAAGGAGTGAGATAGAAGTATACCAGGAGGAAGATGATCGGAGGGACGACTTCCGCCGCCCATGACTGCGACCGAGTTCTCGTCGGCTTGACCCAGAGCGAACGCTGGATAAGAGACGCCACCTCTTATAAAGGTACGGATGCTAAAAACAATATCCGTTAAGCTATTGAATTAGAAAAGAATCATTCAACCATGTGAATACAACCAATTGGATCGTACGTGGATTCGACTGTTAATTCAATTGGAAGAAGAATCACCTATACGTGCCAACAATTTCTCCCAAAACGTTTCTCTCATCCTATGTGGCTTTCTTGCATAAGGCCTATAGGTCAGATCCGTGGGGCCCATGTGACACGATCCGTGAGAGGACAAATATGATGAGAAAGCTCTTGATACAACACAGCGTATATACATTAGCAGTTAAAATCAATAAATAACGTAAATATTTTTTGTATCTTGATAGTGAAGGTTGATTTAGTTTGACTATAGATATCAAATCGGTCAAACAGTTAGAGATAAGTATCTACTAAACAAATCTTTTCTTACATTTAATGCATATATATATATATATATATATATATATATATATATATATATATATATATATATATATATATATATATATATATATATATATATATAAGTGTTTCGATCGTTGTTTCTATTGCAAGTATCATGATCTTTCCTTATTGTAATTTTATCTCTACATTTACTTTGAATACGAGGAATTTTAAATTGTTCTAGCCTTACATTTGATATATCTCCTGTTTAGACGTAACAATTCGAATCTGTGCAACTTCTGAGATTCTGACATTTTGATACCGAGCTACCTATAAGTCTTTGTTGGAATGTTCGATTTGTTCAAAACTGATTTCATTGAAAACTAGACTCGAAGTTCTTTCTTTTGATGTATGGATTGAAATATTTAGAGTCCAAACACTTGCCCTGTTGAATCTGACCTTATGAATTCTACCAAACATAGATTTTGTTCTCCGACGCTTGTTTACCAAATTATTTGTAACTTTTTATTGGACAGTTCAATTCATATGAAGCTTGTTTTATCTGAAAGTAGATTGAAATATCATTCCAATGATATATTTCTAAGTAAATTGGAACACGATTGATAGTTTGAATCATTTATTCAATGTGCCTCTTGAATTCTACCAGAAATCGAGCTTTGATCGATTTCGCATATTCTGGTTTCATTCCTTTGGAAATTGATATCCTTTAGCTTTTTATTCAATTGAGCTTTATATTACTACTTTGAATTCTTGTATGCTCTTGTCCTTCAAATTATTTGCATTCTTGAAAACTATTGTGTAACATTTATGCTATATCGTATTGACTCATATAGGCACATGTATATCTCATTGTTTTTCATTTGCTTTCAATATGTGCATATTCCAATTTCATTCCTTTATACATTGAATTTATCTAACCTTATTATTTGAATTAAGTTATATGTGATTGCTTGGAATCCTTGAATGCTCTTGCTTTCATTTCTTTTTAAATCTGAATACAATTGTGAAAGATTATTGTTTACTTCGTATTGACTCGTAAAGGCACATGTAGGGGGGTGAATTAGTGCAGCGGATTAAAACTTCGGTTTTAGAAAATCTTTCGTATGATAAGAACGAAACTTGAAAAGCTTAACTTGAAAGCGTATTCTTAAAGTTGCGCAGCAAAGGTAATAAGGAACTAAAGCATATAAGAAGGTTTGCAGTAATGTAAATAGCAATAATGAAATGCAAACCAAAGATCACGTCGATTTTAGAGTGGTTCAGTCAAATGACCTACATCCACTTGCGAGGCCCCTCTTCGATGAGGATCCCACCTTCCACTAGCAAATCTCTTGAAATGGAAGGGCAAATACCCCTCTTACAACCTTTTACAAGCAGTTCAACCTCTTACAAATTTTCAGCAAGAAAGGAGGAGAACTTTCTAGCAAAATTAAAAACAAGACTTACTAAGACTTTCTAAGACTTTTCTCTCAATCAATTGCTTCTCAAAAGTTGTGCTCTCAGTTGAGACTTGAGGGGTATTTATAGGCCTCAAGAAGATTCAAATTTGGGCTCCAAAAAATTTGAATTCTCTTATGTTCCTGATGCTGGCGGTGCCACCGCCCAGCCAAGCGGTGCCACCGCCCAACTCTCGGGTGCTGGGCGGTGCCACCGCCTAGCTCTCGGGTGCTAGGCGGTGCCACCGCCAAATCTGGCGGTGCCACTGCCTACACTATTTCAGCTCACTGGTTGGGCTCCAAAATTGGCCCAAACCAGTCCGAACTAGAGCCCAATTGGCCCCTACTTGGTTTATAGGATTAACACCTAATCCTAACCCTAAGTAATGTACTAACTATGAATTTAAAGACATTTTCTAAGCTATTATAAAGTTCGTAAGTCAAGACTTCTTCCAGCGAGCTTCCGACGAACTTCCGATGGTTTTCCGATAAACTCTCGGAAACCATTCTACGGACTCCCGGCAAGCTCCTAGACTTCACGATTTGATCTTGACGAGTTGCAACGAGCTTCTTTGGCAAGCTCCGATCTTTCTCGACGAGCTCCATGAACTTCCAACGAACCTTTCGGCAAGCTTCCGAAAAACCCTTCGGCAAGCTCCCTACTCATTCTTGGCTAGTTCCTGCAGCATTCCCGACGAATCTTCGGACTTCCGTCGAACTCTCGAACTCGCAATGAATCCTTTGTGCTTGACTCCGACACTTTGTTTTGCTTTATGTCTTTGTCGTTATCGTAGTTAATCCTGCACACAGAAGCTAAAACTCTACTCAGATCTAGACAATTATTACAACACGAATTGACATTCTGTTGCCCGACACGTCATTGGTTGGCGCTTCGTCCGATTCTTCAGCGCATCGTCCTCTCTTACGGCTTGTTGCCCAATCGGCGGTTGACCTTCGCAACCCCGATATCCTTAGTGCAATTCCGCTCTCCTTGGCCCGATGCCCAACTTCCGAAGTGTTCAGCCATCCAATATCCTGACGTGATCTCTTCCGACGCAACGTCAATTCCTCCTACGTTAACTATCTAATCATAATCGAGTAGACCTGCATCACTCAAAATGTAGTTTAAATTATAAATACATATCAAGTGGTTTCATCATCAAAATACGAGATTCAACATGTTGTTCCGCGTGTGCTTCCGATATGTGTTATTTATTGTTCATACTGCCCTTTTGTACTATGATGTTTGTGGGATATGTGAACTTTTGCCAAAAATGGTAAAGGGAGTTATGCATAGAGCCTGCGATGCTCTGCCAGCCCCCTCCGACTTCACCTAGACGTGGGTGGATGGAGCTCATAGACGTGGGAGACTTCTGTTTGGTGGTCATTCAGAAATGGATGAATCATATTCGGTCTGTGGTCCCACTATACCTTATGTATGTTTGATATGATATCTAGAGCTCTAGTTATGTTTTTCTATACATGCTTTGGATAAGAATGATATGAATGCAACGTTAAATTCGATGTTTGAGCTTTTGTTTCGTATTTGTTCTTTGATATGCTCTGAAATGGTTCATATGCCATTGATATGCTTTGAAATATTTCACATACCATTGATATGTTCCGAAATGTTTCATTTGTTATTGATATGCTCCGAAACATTTCATACCCCATTGATATGCTCCGAAATGTTTCATCTATTATTATTACGCTTTGAAATGTTCCATGTCATTGATATGCTCCGAAACATTTCATTCATCATTGATATGCTCCGAAACATTTCATACGCCATTGATATGCTTCGAAATGCTTCATCTGCTACTGTCTCAAATTATTATCCATAATATCCTTTTATACTCTAGTGTTTGTGGGATTATTTGGACCTTTGCTAGAAATTGTAAAGGGTATGTGCTTAGAGCCTACGATGCTCTAGATTATGTTTGGTGGTCATTCAGAAATGGATGGACCATATTATGTTTGGAATCCCACTTCATCCTTTATCTGTTTCATCTGTTATTGTTACGCTTCGAAATATTCCATATGTCATTGATATGCTCCGGAACATTTCATACGCTATTGATATGCTCCAATTACTTTATGCTCCATTTGCTATAAATTAATATATTCTGAAATGTCCTATTTGTCATTGATATGCTTCGGCACATCTCATACGCTATTGATATGCTCCAATTACTCTATGCTCCATTTGCTATAAACTGATATGTTCTAAAATGTCTTATTTGCAATTGATATACTCCGAAACATCTCGTATGCTGTTGATATACTCCAATTACTCTATGCTCTATTTGTTATGAACCAAATATGTTATGAATGAAATGATATTTGCGATTCTCTATCTAATGAGAGGATATCCTTGAATCTCTTGGATTTTGTCTTGCATTGTGATATCTTGTTTGTTTGAAACTGTCATTTCTCGTGCTAGATATGCTTTGTCACTTACTGAGCTGTTTTTAACTCACTCCGTTATTATATAAATCTTTCAGGTCAGCTTATCACTTTTTGAGATGTTTGAATTGGGCTGAGACAGTGGAGAGCTATTCAGAATTATGGGCAAATCTTGTTGGTTATTATGTTATTGTTGTATAAGCATATTTTTATCTAATGAAATGTTATCGATGAATCGAAATAAATATACTTTGTAAAAATATTAGACGATATCTCTTATATGAAATTATATATATATATATATATATATATATATATATATATATATATATATATATATATATATATATATATATATAGTTCTCCATCCAACTCAACAAGCTAAATTATGTGATGCAACCAAATCAAACGGTGGATCAATAAGAAAACTATCTTACAAGGATGCAAAATTCCAATGATAAGTATAGTTTCTTCCTCCATCTGCACCAGCCATGGCAGCAGTTTGAGATGGAAGAGTGCACGAGTTTGGAACTTTTCGATACAGAATCCTAACCATCTTTTGCCAGAAACACCACCATGTTTCTCTTCTTCTCTTCCCTTTGTGGCCTTTGGATTCAAGTTTCAACCATTGGAATGAAACATGAACTGTAGCCTTTTATTCTAAGAAAGAAGGAGAGAAAGAAAGAAGAGGCAAACAAAAAAGAAAAAACATCATTACATTGTATCTGTACTTCCAAACTCTCACAAGACTGAGTAGTTGTGCAACAAGAGAACTCAAATCTTGAACTCAAATGTAAATAATATCATCTTGCTCATCAGAATCATGGCCATCACACTCTCCAATCCTTTTCGAGGAGCTGCTTTGCTTAACTCTGTGGAATGAAAACACAAGTCACCAATTTGTGATTCAGTGGAAGTCTTTAAAATCATCTTATGTGATCTTCTAGTAAACATCAATCTATTTGCGCCCCAAAATTCTTGGATCAGTGAAAATAAGTGAGGAGAGTAAGAAGACCAGGAAAAGAAGGGAATGAGGTGTTCATTCTCCATGAGCACTAATTCAATCTCAATTGAATAATTTAATTATTCTTAGTCAAACAGTGAAAGAAATTTCAAAAAGAAAAATAAAGCTCTCTACAAAAGTGTGTGACATTAAATTATAAATATAACATCAAAAAGATAATATTTACCTCAAGAAAATAAGAAGAAACAATTCTATTTATAGAACACCATGTAGCTCTATAAAGCATCGAGCATTCTTAACATTATTCTCGATGAACATATTTAATCTCACATCGGTTTGGATTAAAGAAACCAATATTTAACAAAGAACCGAGGATAATTTCCTTTTCATAGATATCTTTTGAGGTCTATTTCAAATGAACAAAATTATAGAACATATAATTCATCATAGTTTGAAAAGGCTTGCACCGATGATGATCAATCAGTATGACATGCAATATTATTTATGTATATCAACAGCTAAATTGAAAATTAGTGTGGGCTATCATAGATGTTGAATGTTATTGTGTTGTACCATTCGTAGGGGATGGAGCCGCTAATGTTGCTAGAGCTTGAGGTGACAATGCGGTTTTAACATCATCATCTGCACACAGAAAACGCAAAAGTAAATAGCAAGTTGGTGCTGCATGTCATGAATAAGATGTAATAGTAATCCTATATTATGTATACAGATATAGCTAATATTCATCACCAATCGAGGCTTAATACATGAGTCCAAACAGTCAGATATCGTCGAAATGAGCTGATAGAATTTGTCATGTTGGTACCAAATCATAGCAAGAACATTCTCCTAATATTTTCCTTAACAACATGCAGCTACGACCGTAACGAGATAAATATGGTGCAATACAAATATATTATCTTTTTATTGCATTTGATACTCTTCACCAAAGTCAAACATTTATCGATCAATATTAAAGAGGCCTCACTCGATATGGCCTCCTTCTTGGAAAGAGTTTTTTTTGGTTTTTTGGAGTTTAGAATTTTGAAAACAAATTTTCTCGAGAAAACTAGTCTCATCGGATCAATTTATTGAGGCTAAAAGAGTGAAATAGCAAATCTCAGAGAGAGAGAGAGCTAATTCGTATAAATTATATGGAAATCGACGATTCATTTGATGCGTAAGAGAAATTTCATGAAAAAGCTTCATTTCAGCCATTGTATTCTCAAATGAGGTTATGATTCAATGGAGATTGTCGTTTGTTTTCTCCTGTATTGTATTTGGACGGTGCACGGGGGGTCGGCCAAAACATGAGGTAAAGGAAGCCGAGGAAGATAGAAAGAGAGAGAGAGGAGATGGATCACCATCAATGTACTTGCTGCAGTAGTTCGCGGCAACGCTGATGCCGCATCTGATGGTGAGGTCGAATATCTGCTCTTGCGTGACGTTGAAGCTGTGCAGGAGTTCTTCGTTGAAGAAGAGGGAACACATACAGATGGAGTTGTGCTCGAACAAGTACGCCATGGGCGAACAGCACGCAGAGGAGGCGACCGGTTGTTGTAAATTCTCCTGGCATGCTATCAGGTTCTCCAGGCAGGGGAGGATGATGGTCACGTCCCCATCGACGATCCCATCCTCACCGCAGACCGCGGCAGGGGCGCACCACCAGAGGATGATGGCACCCAAGGCGATGAGATTTCGGGCGGCCATGGCGCAGTATCGCGAGGAGGACGAGGGCGGGCGGCCATTTGATGGGCGAGTGTGCGTGAGGAGGATAGAGGAGTCGATGAAGGATTCCTATTCTGAGACGTCGAGCTCAGGCTGGTCGTCTTCTTCGCCGTCTATTGCGGATTTGCGGGTGCTGCAGATGTTCCCTTGGTCGTTGCCACGTGTTATATATATATATATATATATATTCCCACTCGAACAAACGCATACAAGATGATACGTGGAAGATTCAAAATGACGATCTCCATCGTCCTTGGCAATCAAGTGGACGTGACATGGGCGTGAACCAAAGAAAGACTTGTTCTTTCTCCTTTCATTATCTATATGCTTCATTTTGACATGAATTTTTAGGTTGGACTCACAAAAAAAATAATCATTTATCTTAAGAGATAATATATTAATCATATGCAAATTGTTTGAAAGAAGGTCTTCATAATAATATTTTTAGACGATTATGTTTGGTCAAATTTATTTTTTTTCATTTCATTTTTCTGAGCCTTTTATTTATTTATTTTATTGTTTTTATATAATGTTTTTTTAATTCCTTCGACATTAAAGAAAAAGAAAGAGGGCGATGCTTCTTAAATAAATGCGACAATTGGAATTACATAAAATGACATTATAAATGTGAAATGTTCTACCTCGGGATTTCCATTTGAGGGATTGCCAATCCTGTACACGTGTCAAGTCCGGTCTACGGCCAAGCAAGGCTGCAAGTCTAACCTAATTCTCCGGTCACCAAATCTGGAATCCCTCCGCTGTTCAACTCCTCCTCTCTTCCTCGCACGCCCCTACATTTCCTCTCCGCTGTCCCCCTCACCACCCCGAGACTTGTCCGAAACGCCACGCTTCTCTCCGTTGCTGTGGTCTGGCCGCCGTCCGCAGCTCCCGAGTGTGCAGGAGAGAGAGGGGGAGATGGTGTTCAAGGGGCGCTTCTTCTCCTCCTCTAAGAAGTCGGACTCCTCCTCCAGCCCCGACGGATCCAATAGCCCCGGCGGCTCCACCTTCGGTTCCCCCTCCACCGCCCGATCCGACAAGAAAAAGTCCAAATCCAACGCCGCCCCCGCCGCCGCTTCCCCCCGCCATACCCTCATCAAGGACGCCGTCGAGAAGCATCACCTGCAGCACCAGCAAAAGAAGAAGGATAAGGATGCGAAAGATTCCAAGGGGAAGGATACCGCCCATGCTTCCTCCCCCAAGCCTTCCCCTGCGGCCGCCACTGCCGCTGCCGACGGCGGCTCGTCGCCCGCCAAGCTCCGTAAAGGGGCGGCGGTGGGCAAGGAAGGGGCTGGGCCGGCGGCAGCCCTCTCCCCCATCCTGGTATCCTCGCTCGGTCTCAACCGGATAAAAACTAGATCCGGGCCTTTGCCGCAGGAAGGCCTCCGTGGAGAGCACAGGATGTCGGGCCTCGGGAGTAGCAACTTGTCGAGAACCACTGGCTCTGCCTCAGCATATGTTTCGTCCACTTCGATGGCTAGAACAGGGGTTGACAGTGGTGGTGCGAAGAAGGACGGTAAGACCCTAGACAAGGTGCCCGAGTCGTGTACCAGTTCTTGGGCTGATCACGGTGGGGGTGGTGCCAAGCAGTGGTTCACAGCCAGCATGGATGCACCATTCGGGTGGCAGGGTAAATAATTTCAACCTTTTGCTTTTCAGATGGATACGTCTATGTAGCATTGAAATTATTGTTGACATGACCTTTTTGGGTGTTAGTGTTAATATCTTAGTTATCCAATCTATGAACAATGGATGTATATTGGTTATCATAATAAATTTACCATGTTCCAATCTTTCGCCTACAATTGTAAATAAATATGCAAATTTGTTCAGATATGCTTGCATGTGATATTATTTCGGCTAATTCCAATAAGAATACTTGATCGTAGTCATGAGGTCGAATATTTTCATCACTGCCAATAGACCTAATTATTTTTCCCTTGCAGGAAAAGCTGATCTACCATGGAATAAATATGAGGATTTAAGTAATAATACTACATTTGCTTCGGAAGCAGAGGTTGGACATCAGTTACATTTTGTGTTTTAAAGCACAATTAGTATTCATGTCTTGCCATGTATCACTTCATATAAGATTTTTGATTGAGGTGTGAATAATGGTTTTAATTGTTTGCTCTTACAGTCACCATATGATGCTTGTGAAACTCCTAAGGAGTCTGAATCTCCTCGCTTTAAAGAAATAATGCAGGCTACTAGTGTGCCCAGGAAGAAGTTTCCTGGAGATGTTAAAAGTTACTCACATGAGCTGAGCTCCAAAGGAGTACGACCATTTCCATTTTGGAAGCCTAGAAGTGCATACAATTTGAAGGTGATTACAGTCTTCATTGAAACTCTTCTTTGAGAAATTCCTTCCTGAATGTTCTATTCATATAAGCTTGGAAATTTTTGGATAGGATGGTTATGTACTTCTAATGTGCTGTACAGGAAGTCTTGAAAGTTATTCAGGTGAAATTCGAGAAAGCAAAGGATGAGGTAAACTCGGATCTGGCTATTTTTGCTGGTGATTTGGTTAGTATAATGGAGAAAAATCTAGAAAGCCATCCTGAGTGGAAAGAAATCTTAGAAGATTTGTTGATACTTGCTCGGAGCTGTTGTGTTATGTCACCCGGGGAATTCTGGCTTCAGTGTGAAGGCTTAGTTCAGGATTTGGATGATCATCGCCAGGAGCTTCCCTCAGGAATGCTAAAGAAGCTTCATACACACATGCTCTTTATCCTTACTAGATGCACTAGATTACTTCAATTTCACAAGGAAAGTGGTTTTGCTGAGGATGAGATATCTATGGATCCAGGATCCAAGAAATTGCATTCTGCTGAGGTAGCATCAGTACCAGCAAAAGATAGTAAACATATGTTTATGAAGGCTGAAAAGAACTCTGTGGAAACAGTTGTTTCAAGGAGGTCCTATAGTCAAGAACAATACAACTTAAAATGGAAAAGAAGCCAGGAGATAAAGCCTGTCGATTTCTTCTCACAGCTTGACGTTGCAAAGGATGATTCCCCTTCTTCCAGAGAACGCATGGCTTCTTGGAAACCTCTACCATCACCTGCACCAAAGGACAAAAAAAAGTCTATACCCCTTATTGATGAATCACCCAATGGGAAGGTCGAATGCTCACAACTGAGAGCGACTTTAGATAAAGGCTTGATCACCACTGATCCTCCTAAGCAAACTAGTTCTGTTCATGCCTCTGTGAATCAATCTGTTCCTTCCAAGCATCAGCACAATGTTTCATGGGGCTTTTGGTCAGATCAGCAGAGTATTTCTGAAGAAGGATCAATTATGTGTCGTATCTGTGAGGAGTATGTTCCTACTTCGTTTGTGGAGGAACACTCAAAAGTTTGTGCTGTTGCAGATAGATGTGACCAAAAAGGTTTTAGTGTTGACGAGCGTCTCATCAGAATAGCCGAGACTCTAGAGAAGATGGTAGAGTCCTATAAACAGAAAGATCTTCCTAATGTTCTTGGAAGCCCGGATGTAGCAAATATCTCTAGGACAAGTTTGATTGAAGAATCAGATATTCCTTATCCAAAGTTAAGTGATTGGTCCCGGCTAGGTTCGGCTGATATGCTTGACTCTCTTCATGAGACTGAAAATACTCTTCTTTTCGATGACCTAAAAAATCTGTCATCAATGACTTGCAAGACTCGTTTTGGTTCAAAGTCTGATCAAGGAATGACTACCTCATCAGCAGGCAGCATGACTCCCCGATCGCCTATAATGACACCAAGGGCTAGCCATATTGACATGCTTTTGACAGGGAAGAATGCTACTTCTGAGTGTGAGGATCTCCCGCAGGTGGTTATTATCTAATGAATGCAATATGTTCATTCTTTTAAACATTTGCACTGGTACCCATTCTTCATGTCTGCTTTCTAACAATTAGCTTAATTGACAAATTATGTTTTTCAGGTTTATTATTTTTACTTGTATTATGAATCTAAACACTCACATATAAATGTACATGCATTTATGTTATACATGTATTATTTTGCCCGTCTTTGTTAGCAAATCAGGATTCTTTTTCTTAATCTTTTTGAAATTTGCTTTTGTTGCCTATGATGCATGCAAGCTGTGCCTACTATTTGCATGTGGTCTGATGTATTTGTTATTATTCACTCATCTGATCATCTTATTCTAGGAAAGGGAGGATTTTCAGAAATTTCTAATTGGCAACTTATCCATTATTATGACACATAATATCTCGTAACGATGCTTAATTTAGATGTATAAGCTTATTTTATTTGCTGTTGAAGTATATATTGCTATTACTTTGTACTGCTTTAACAGTTTTACTTTCCATTTACTTATAGTATTTCTCTGAATTCGGTCATGTTTTCATATCTCAATCTTAACTAGGAACTGAATTTGTCTATTTCTGTTGTTTTGTAAATTAAGGTATGGCCTGATATTATTGGAAAATTAGTATGAAAAGTTGTAGATTTCATTGTCAGTTTGTGTAAACATGGCAGTCCCTTTTAAGTCACTTCAAGTAGTGAATTGATTGATCCAATTTTAAAGCATTGATAATTTGAGGAATACAAACTCCTTCATTCAATTGTAAAAGCATGATGCTGTTGTTGGATTCTCCAACTGCATTTGTTTGCAGCTACAGATTGTTTATGACTAAGCATGTCATTCATCAGGGGTGCTCAATTTTCTCTGAATGATGCAGATGATTGAACTTGCTGATATTGCTCGATGCATAGCAAATACTCTGGTGGATGAAGAAAAATCCTTGAACTATTTAGTTTCATGTTTGGAAGATCTACAAGAAGTTATGAACCGTCGGAAGCTTGAAGCACTTACAGTGCAGACATTTGGAACCCGTATAGAGAAGCTCCATCGGTAGGTAGATCTATCGATTGTCATAAGAGTGTCAACTTTTTTTGTTTTCTCATTTTTTTCTCAGAAGTTTAATTGCATGCATGCATGCATTCAAGAAAGATTAATATGCTCTGGAATTTGGATGTTTTTTCAATTCCGCCAAGGCATTCTGTATTCTCTTGTTCTCTCACCTCTTATGATCATGACTGCTCTTTACCTTTTGCTATGTGCCATCCTATAGTGAGAAGTACTTGCAGCTTTGCGATACAGTAACTTCGCTTGACATGGAAAAGGTTGAGGCAACAAGTACTATGATGGATGAAGAAGATGATGTAGTTCACAGCTTGCAAGCAAGTCCTGTTCACGCTACCACTAAGGATCGAACATCTATAGATGATTTTGAAATTATTAAGCCCATCAGCCGTGGGGCATATGGTCGGGTTTTCTTGGCCAAGAAACGAACTACAGGAGATCTCTTTGCAATAAAGGTACTGAGTGATGCCTGAAGTTGTCAGGTTTTTTTTTTCCTGAGGTCAGCTCTAATGATTGTGTACTATCACGAGTGTTTTTTGGTTGCTTCTTATGTTGATCTTGTATCTATGGAATTTTGTTGTTATCATGTCTTATACAGACCTTTCCTATATCCATCTAGGGCCTTTCTATTTTTTGAAGTGGTTACACTGACTGCATCAATATCAAGCCTGAGATACTTACCCTGAGATAGCACCAGATGATGATTGCTTTGGAATTTCCTTAAATCTAATCCTTGAAATGACAGGTTAATTTAGAATATCAAGTACTGAGTGACATGTAGAAATTGAGAAAAATGAATATCTTGAAATCCTCGAGGGTTTTGGTTGGTAGTGACTATGCATAACCAAATATATTAAAACGATGGCGTGTTTTCTCGTTGATGTAATTACACAATTTTCTTTTTGCTGCAACCTTTAATGCGTGATCTTTTTCGTTTGGGTTTTCTAACTAAGAAAATTCATTCCACGGGTGTTGGACTTTTTACTTCCTATATTTTTATCCATGCTTGTTATTGCTTACCATCATTCAGTTTTTATTATTACACTCATTGAGTGTGTTTGACCAGACCTGTTGATCCCATGGGGTACCTTCATACAGTTAATCATTACATATAGAGTTTCCATGTTGATAGACATTTGTCTGGGCATAGTGGGAATGCATACCACTACTTAATTGCAGCTTGTCCTTTTCAATTGTATCTACATGGCTTAGTTTATGTGCAGGGTCATGTGGTTTATATATGTTTCATGAATTCATGACCTATCACAGTATGCAGAGTACATTATGTGCTATCATGAGCCACTATATCTTAACAGACATGTACTTTTAAGTTTTAGCCAAGGTTATAATCTTAAATGTTAAATAATTATAAATGTAGCTTAATCATATTAAAAAGCTTAATTTCCATGTTACCCTTCAATTTACAATGTGGTACAACTACAAGCCATAAACAGCAAGAAGCTATAATGTGTGGTATAGACAAAAAGGTACGTATATAGTTCATCTTTTTGTTGAAAATCTGGATGCACAAAGGTTATTTTGGACCTTTTGTTCCTGGAAATAAAATTATATACCTTCACGAACTCCAGACGTACTTCAGGAATGTATCCTTAAGAAATTTAGAACAATGTACCATTTCGTTAGTGAGGATGTGCATGCTAAATGGTTATTTTCCATTCATACACACATGCCTTTTCAAATTATTATAAGAGGGAGAATTCTTAATTGAAGTGATCAGAGCCAATAGATCTGGAAGCATCGAAAATTGTGGGTGTTTGTTATGAAGATATATTCTTTTCACTGCTGAGTTTCTGCTAATGTGAACGAATGGTCATCAAGACTTGTTTACAAAATTTCTGTTCTTGATGCATCTTTGTACTTAACCAAGAGTAATATGCTTTGTCTCCTTTTAGTTCCGTTGTGCTTCAATTTTCCTTTTTTGTTGTGGTTGTTCCCTAATTCAATACAATGCTTATTGTTTGGCCATAGAGTGATGAATCGTGATCAAGGAGTCTCATATATCCTTTTGTCATTCTATCATATGCATTGTGCATATTGTAATTTTGCCTCAAGTAAACAATACTTTTCATCATATCCTGAGGCGATATTTAATATACTTCCATAGCTGATTCATGTTCTGAAATTCTCTCTCTTCTATCTCATTTGTAACTCCTATTGTTATTATTGTAATTTTCCAGATTCAATTTTGGTTTTGAGATGTACTTTGGTCTATACTTTTTAATTTTTTTCGGATGGTTACATTCTTGTTATTCACAAGTCCTGTTGTGTATATTTTCTTAGTTTGTTATGGTGAAAATTCCATCCAATTTTTTTCAGGTTCTAAAAAAGGCAGATATGATCCGCAAAAATGCTGTTGAGAGTATATTGGCTGAACGTAACATTCTTATTACAGTTCGCAATCCTTTTGTGGTGAGCAATTTTTCTGAAGTTTATATCCTTATACTGAAGTTATCTAGAAGTTTATATCCTTATACTGAAGTTCTCTAACTTTTATCTCACTGGAATGCTTGTTGTGCAAGGTTCGGTTTTTTTATTCTTTTACTTCTCGGGAGAATTTATATCTTGTGATGGAATACTTGAATGGGGGAGATTTGTATTCATTACTGAGGAATTTAGGTTGCTTGGATGAAGATGTTGCTCGAATTTACATCGCCGAAGTTGTACGTTATTCTTTGAGAATTATTTCCTGCATCTGCAATTTTTTTTTGTCCTACTGTAACTGGAGAATAATTTTGCAGGTCCTTGCACTGGAATACCTACATTCATTGCGTGTAGTGCATCGTGATCTGAAGCCAGACAATCTGTTGATTGCTCATGATGGTCACATTAAGGTATTGAAGCTACATACTTTGCATGTGTTTTTAGTAGTTCTGTGGTGACTTTTCCCCATATACTTTGAAGTATTTCACTAAATAATAACATTTTGAAATGACAGTGATCCAATCTTTTCTTGCATGGGTCATGGGTCTGTGGTTTAAGGACTGGTCAATCTATGATTGATCTATGACCGCATTCGGTCAAAGAGTTCATAGCTAGTCTGGAGAGCTCCTGTCTGGTGGTCGATGGTAGGCAAGCGATATTTGCATGAGGGGTGAAAAAGAACTATTGTGGTTGTGGTGGTGGACTTAGTGTTTGATTTTGAGAAAGATGGTTTGGCAGCTTAAGGCCGCCCAATCACTGGTGGAGGCAGACTGGAGTGCAGGCTAGGAACCATGACAAACTAAGTATGAAAGGAAATAAAATCCTTTCTGGATGTGAACAGTATATAGTATATAATATACATTGCATCCACTTTGAAGATTTTTTAACCCACAAAAATAGCTAACCGAACAATTCAGTTTTTCAATTGGTTCAGTCACCTGCCCTGATTTTGATTAATTATGATTGTTTAAAGGATCAGGTATAATAATCACTGAACCATGTATAAGCTCTGAAGCTAGTTGGTCAATATTGACATGCTTGACTCAATTGGGTCTTGAAGCACTGCAAGAAAGTGTAGCCTAACGTAGACTGAATTGCAATAAACTTTTGTGTCTCTTTGCCTAAGGTTTTTAATTTCGAATAATATCGCCCATACCGGGCGGTACATACCGGTCTGCTAGCAGACCGTACACGGATCGCTCGCTACTGGACGGTACCGTCGATTGAGAATTGAGGGAGAAGAAAGAAGAGGAAGAAGGGGAAGAAAGAATAGGGAGAAGAAGAGAACCTGGAGATCGGGGTTGCTCTCCCTCCTCATCCGTTGGCGACTTCTCATCTGCGCGGGGGAAGAGTCCTCGGCGACGTTGCCCTACGTAGGGAGAAGAGAGGCGACGTCGCAGATTATATATATATATATATATATATATATATATATATATATATATATATATATATATATGTATGTATGTATGTATGTGTGTGCCGAGCGGTATACCGAAATATATCGTTCGGTTTACAGTACCGTACCGTACTAAGCGAATCTTGAAACTTCGGTACGGTACGAAATTTCAATCTTTGTCTTTGTCTATGGCAATAAGTGCAATCTTGTATTGGACCCTTGTTGGTCCCAAGTCGAACTGGTATGTATTGCCCGTGTTGGTGTACCAAGTATTGGTACATCGGTATAGAGGAAGAAAAAGGAGAAGAGGAAAGAAGAAGTGGAAGCGATGAAGGGAGTGGAAGAGAAAGAGGAAGAAGGAAGAGGATTGCATGAAAGGTGGTAAGTAGCACATGGCGAGTCAGACAATGGTGGTCAGGCAAAAGACAGTGGTTGAGCAAAGGCGGCAACTGGGAGATAGAGAAGGACAAGACAGTGTATGTATTTGTGTGTGTGTGTTAGCTGATATTTGTGTTATGCTATGTTAGCTTCACAATTATTGACAGTTTAAAGATTTTTTCCAATATCTGAACATTATCTGATTTTTAACTTATGAATGCATTCCTTGTGTTAAACTTTGCTTTCTCCATCTGCTTCAAGATTTATCCCATGTCTGATAACTATGAAGATTGGTCCAGGTTATATAGCCAAAATTAATTTAAAAATGTGTCTCCTGCCACTGCTTTTCTGGTGAAATTTGGCTTTACATGGCATGCAATATTATCTCTGATGAAGAAAATTGTTGCTAGGTTCTTTTACTTGAAAATTAAGTAATATATTGGTGGTATTCTCTGATGACTCCCACCAACCTAGCTGAAAGCCTGAAACCAGTCAAGTATTAGTGAATGGCTTTCAGGTTTTGCATGTACACATTATAGGTGACGTAGGACAGTCTAGCTGATTTGTAGCTGCAAATATTGTTGATTCAGTCAATGCATGGTGGATGTGGAATTATAGTTGAGTCTAACAGAGCGATCAGTTCAAGGAAAGGTGGGCAAGCTTTTCATTTCAGAATTCTTGGTGGCCAAGCTTCCATTTCAGAAAATTCCAGTATATTCCTTCCATCTAATCTTCTATATGTGGCTATCAGATCCCTCACTTTTGGCCTAGTGCTTAAAAGTTCACTTGTATTTCTATCCCATGTATTCATTGAGTTTGCTTCAATCTTTTTATTATAATCTTAGTGCAAATGTGTCTGAATTGAAACAACTGAGACCTGGTTCAGCCTCATTCTTTGGTGTCTTTAATTGCACCACATCATCTTTAATTTGCACAAATTAGTTATATAGTTGTTAAATTACCTATGCACTCCTGGGGACAAACCTATCAATTCCAGGAGTAAGGCTAGGCACATAGGTCTTGGCACAAGTGTCAAATTAATGCAGTCAAGTCACTGTTCCGATTTAACTAATGCATTTTTGTTATAAAAGCTTCATATTAATTTTAGAAAAATAGCATTTGATTGTTCCTCGACTCTAATGGCTGTGATATTAACATTTTAAAATTCTCAGTAGATATGTTATGGTTTGTCGAGTAATTAAACTGAAAAACAAACATGAAAAAACTAGCATATAGCGTTGTTATCTCATAGTGGCACATGTTTATATTGCATGCATATGCAATTATATGTGGAGATATGCTTGCTTGTTTATGTGCATATATGGTAGTCAAGGTGAGGATATCTAAGTTTCTGTGGCATGCATACTGCCTAGGCACTAGCTCATGTGTCATCTGTGTCGAGATTCTGCTTATCGATTTATTTAAACTTTACTAAACTTTGCACCTGTGGTATACATGATCATGTTCTCGTATTGGATTATGTATCTTAATCATTCAAAAGATTAGATCAAAACTTTTATCATATTTTTTTCTCACTTTCTCTACATACACATTGATACCTGCACATGCATTTATGAATATCGGTATATGCATTGCTCTCTCAATAATTGTAATTGTTGGAACATAAGGTTCTTTATATTACAAAATATACATATTACTGAACATGCTTCAAACCTTATTCTTCTTGATACTGTTCTCATTGTTCTTATCTTTTTTGGTCCTGGCAGTTGACCGACTTTGGTCTTTCCAAGGTTGGTCTCATTAACAGTACGGATGATCTATCTGGCCCTGCTGTTAGTGGAACATCATTATTTGGAGAAGACGAACCCCAGATATCTTCATCTGAGCAATTGAATCAGCGAGAATGTCGGAAGAAACGGTCTGCTGTTGGTACACCCGATTATTTAGCACCAGAGATACTTCTAGGAACAGGACATGGTCTGTAGTCTGTACAAGCTATGCAATATTTGGTGACATTCATACTATTTGGTTGTTTCTGGTCACTAAAAATATCACATCTGCAGGTGCAAGTGCTGATTGGTGGTCAGTTGGTGTCATTCTCTTTGAGCTTATTGTTGGAATTCCACCCTTCAATGCAGAACATCCTCAGGTTCTATAAAATCCAGATACTTTGTATCCTTATTTTAGCTCATTCAGATGAATCCAAATACTTTGTATCCTTATTTTAGCTCAATCAGATGTGACAAGGGGGAAAAAAATAATGAGCCTGACTATTAAAGCATTTTATGACTATAGATACCCTGAAAAGAAATATCATCATAAGATGGTCTTGATAAATTCACATGCCTCGTACACAGATGCAAAACTAATTACTAAAATTCACAGAATTGTTGCTTTCCTGACTGCATGAAGAAGCTCTCACTTATTCTTTTAATGTGGATTGGGCTTTCCAAGGTAACTAACTATTTGTGTTTGTTTATCAGTGAACTTGGGTGGGTTCGATAGCTAAATTGTTACAAGTGGTGCATAAACAGAGTGATCTGCTGATCCGCTGTTTAATTTTGCCACAGTCTACCAGTGTACATGTGCCAGGAGAAACTTTTAGGGATTTAAAAAGTACAAATATTAATTCAGCTGTTCCTAGGGGTGATTGTTTGATTAACAAAAGTAGGAAAGTGTTAGTACTAGGTATTACTTCATCAATAGCACTAACTACCATAATAATAATATATGCAAGCTCTTGTGGCCCTAAGGCATCCCACATTTTATATGTTGTCCTTAAGGTCTGTCTTCCACAGTATCGCGGATGCAAGGATAGAACTCTGAAACCACTGAGTGGTGATTTTTAACATGAATGTAGTCTGTGCAACAACTGCATGAAGTTGCCATTTATAATGATGGGATCTGTTTTTATATGTGTTCTTACTAGGATGCAAATATATGATCAGAACATTTCATCTAAGATGCAAATATATGATCAGAACATTTCATCTAAAAGTAGGAATTGCTAAAAGAGATAAACTAATCGGGTCAATGCATGATCCAGTTTATTGATCAGCCTTTTTGTTTTGTTAAATTATTTGCATTTTGATGTACATTACATAGCTGGAAAAAGAATTCTTTACTGATATTTTTTAAATATTATTAAATTTAAAATGTCTGTCTCCCTATAGGTTTTGCTGAATATTTTTTAAAGACTATTAAATTTAAATTAATTAAGTTTTTTGCCTGTTATTTGCTTTCATATCTGAAGAAGGAAATGATGACCCATTTGGATTTACATAATTAAGATTTTTAAAAGGAGAAAGCCTCCTGAATAGACCTGAAACTCTGTTGAAGTATGCTATCAGAACTGAACCATCAATCACCTCAATTGGCATATGATATGATCAGTTTTCATCTTCTTCAATCTTTTATTGATATAGTACACTATAAATAGCAACACTTAATCTCTTTGTATTTGATGAACTGATTATGGAATAACAACGTTGAATTCCCTTCTGCATCTTAAAAGCCTGGGTTACACTTAATTAGTTTTGATACCTTTTCTTCTTCATTGTAATTTTTATTTGTTAATTACCAATTTCTCTCTGATGGTTGATTATATTTGTAGAAAATTTTTGACAATATTCTGAATCGTAAAATACCTTGGCCTGGAGTACCTGAAGAAATGAGCTTTGACGCCCAAGATCTTATTGACAAGTAAGAGATAATTCTTTTTTGTGCTTTTCAATGTGCATGCTGTTGTATTTACCTAGTGCATTGGATCAAGCAAAATTTTAGTTGACTTGCATATGACAATTGTTGTTTTAGTTGCATAGTTTCTCTTTTTGAAATTGCTTAGTTTTTGCATTTAATAATCTTGTATTGTCTTTGATGCCTTTTACATATGGCTTCTTTTTCAGTGTGTATTTGATTTTTGTTGCCCTGACTGCCTGACTTACATGTGCCCATCATATCTAGGGCACGAAGCTTCTTAATTTGCTTTGTCTTTCTCATATACTCTAAAGATGCTCATGGGATTTTTCCTTGTTCCCAGAGTATGTTTAATGATCAAGAATAGTAATTGTTAAAAAAATATTTCAGTTATCATATCTTTAGATCTCATTGTTATTTGACATCACATGGTCATTCATAATTAATGCTTTTAACTTTTTAAATAGATTAAGTATTGAAATTCATGAGTTGATACTTTATTAATAAAACTTTTATTGCCAAAATTCCAAAACTTTAGCAAGAAATCATGCGAAATCATTTATTGTCCTTGTATGATATATTCATTAACTGGTGAAGTCTCTGAAGCTCTATTGTTTCACATTGTTTATGAGTCCAAGTCAACTGGAATCATGTAGCTTCAGAATAGTCAGTGTCCTGCCTTTTATATATAGTGGTTCACCTGATAAGTCTTTCTTTTTGTTCTTGATCTTTATTACATTGTTTTTACTAGATCAGTAAGTAGGGAAATAAGATTTCCAGATCTCTACAAAAGAGTTTTTACTGGATTTGGTAAATTAGGAAACTAGGACTGACTAGCCCCTTTGGAGAGGTTTTATTAGTTTGGTAAGGTGGAATCAAGGTTTTAGAATCTCGGTCAATGCCAATACTAGTTGATGGTTGGGTTGGCATGATGCTGGATAGCTTGACATACTGACCCCAATTGTAGGTCGATGCCACCGGACTAGAGAGAGAGGGAGAGAAGAGGGGAGAAAGTGGAGGAGGAGGTGGTGGAGGATAAGAGGACGAGGAGGAGGTGGAGGCAGAGGAAGAAAAGGCAGAAGAGGAGGAGGAGCCTTATCAATAGGAGGTGAAGACAGTGATTTGGATGAGGAGGAGATGGTGGCAACATGAAGGGGTGGACATGGCAGCTATGACATCGTGGGAAGTAGGTGACAGCAAAACTGGGAAAGAAAGAAAGCATAGAGAGAGCATATGAGAGGTCAGTTGTTAAAGAAAAATATAAAGAAGTCGGTAGCAGCACCAGACAGCTATTTATCATCTGGTAAGCCTAGCTATCTAATGACTAGCTATCTTGTGAAATAGAGCGGGCTGCAAAATTTATTTTTTTCACTTTATTTATTTTGTACAGAAATATTCAAGCAAATCAATGAATTCTACATCAAGCAAAGCACAATGACTACTCACATAATCTTCACCACAATATGGACCTTACACCACCACCATTGCTAATCAAACATTAGATTAAGCCTTAACAGAGGCATTTAACTATGAAAATATTGTATCATAATTATGTCATAGTTTAGTGAGAACATAATATAGTTAGCAAACTATGAAGCATGGATACAGACATTGACATAAACACAAAAATATGTGGACATGCTAACACCGCAGGTCATGTAAAACAGTAAAAGTAGGACAGATCTCTCCATGGTCGAGGCACTAATGCATGTATATTTTTATATGTTGTCATTTCATACTTTGAGAAAGATAAACAATATAAATGAATCAGCACAACAACCATTAACATATGTAGGATATGTTGACAAAAGAACTTCAACATAAGTTTATTAGATCAAGGGGTAAATTAGAAGTCCAGAATACATACACCCATGGTTTGTAATACCATACCATACCGCTCGGTATGGGCAGTACATATCGGTTCGATAGAAGATCGATACGGGCGGTACATCAGTACACCTTAGTGTATCATGTGTCGGTATGTTCGGTACAGCTTGGTACGTACCGTACTGATGGCTGATCGATGTATCGGTACGATACGGTATTTAGAACCTTGCATCAGTGATTGCAAAAGGCGCTCGGGCGCTCGCCTAGGCGCTTGGGCGAGGCGAGGCGAGGCCCGAGCGCCTCGCTAATGTCCTAGGCGGCGCACTTCAAACAGGTGCCGCCTGGGCGCTCGCCCGAGCCCAGGCGCTGGGCGCTTCGGGCGAGCGCCTGGGTAAACCAAGGCGACTGAACCAGAATTTTAGGTCTGGTTCGGCCCTGGTTCGGTTGTTAGTTGGTTCAATCGAACCAACTAAACCGATATAACCCCAACCCTAATCCTAACCCTAACCCAACACTAACCTGCTGCCGCTGCCGCTCTCGATCCCGATCCCGATCGCGATCTCGTCGCTCGCTGCCGCTGCTCCCGCTGCCGCTGCTCGCCGCTGTCGCTGCTCGCGCCTCCCGCGAGCCTTCCCGCTGCTCACGCCTCCTGCGAGCCCTCTCGCTGCTGGCGCCTCCTGCGAGCCCTCCCGCGAGCCCTCCCGCTGCTCGCGCCTCCCGCGAGCCCTCTCGCTGCTCGCGTCTCCTGCGAGCCCTCCCGCGAGCCTTCCCGCTGCTCGCGCCTCCCTCGAGCCCTCCCGCTGCTCACGCCTCCCGCGAGCCCTCCCGATGCTCGCGCCTCCCGCGAGCCCTCTCGCCTCCTGCGAGCCCTCCCGCGAGCCTTCCCGCTGCTCGCGCCTCCTTCGAGGCCTCCCGCTGCTCGCGCCTTCCGCTCCCTTTCCCGCTGCCGCTGCTGCTGCTGTTGCCGCTGTCGCCGCTCACTGCTGCTGCTGCCGCCGCTCGCCTCTGCTTCCTCGTTTCTCCATCAGGCTCAGTATACTCTTAATATTAAGTTTATTTGAATTTTGAAATGATTAATTTTCTGTTAATAGATTAATAATATATTATTTTGATTTTAATGTTGTTAATTTTTATTTATTTGAAATTATTGTTATAATTATATTATATATTTTTATAATTTAGCGCCTCGCTTCGCTCGGGCGAGCGCCTAGCGCCTCGGGCGTTTGTGGACCTTGGCGCCTAGCGCTTTTTAAATCACTGCCTTGCATACACCTGCTTATATTCAACACGCCCTGAAACCTTTTGTATATGAATTAGGTGTACCTGCATATATGTATACACAAACAAATGCTGATGGTATCAATCCTTATATAATTTAAACTTTCGGACAAGTATTGGTGTCCGATAGAGATAGGCATTTGAAGTGCCCATGTTTCATTCATGGTGAACCATCTCTAATTTCCCACAGTGGAAATCTGAATAAACAAATTTGAATTAGTGTTGCATGGACATATTTGCAAGAAAATGAGATGGTTAATAAAAAAAGAAAACATTACTAGATACACCAGACTGCCCTATTTTAAGTGGTCTGCGACCCAGTTGATGGTTGGACTGGTAAATACCAGCCAAACCATACTGAACCGGATGTAGTTAAAAAGTAAAAACCTTTGCTTTGACACTATTAAAAATTAAAATCACCCAAAAAGGATAACCGAGCATTACTTTTTTCTGTCCTTTTATTTTCTCCGTTTGTTTATCAGTGAACTCTTTTCTGAAGCAGATATGACTGAATTCTTCCATACAAACAAGATCCCAGATTAAAAAATCAGTATCCGTTGTTGATATCATATTTTGTCAGATAACTCTAAGTTTGATTCTTTTTTCTGCTGAAAATAGTTTCTGCAACTAGCTTTATTAGGTCCTATCTGATCTTGGCCTTTTTTCTCTTGAGTTACTAGATTAACAGTTGGTATCTATTGCATTATAGTATAAACTTATTGTAAGAATCCTGCTGTTATTCCATCTGATAAAAATTACAGCAAACATTAAATTCTATGGAACCCTTATGGATCCTAAAGAAACTCCACCCAGATATTGCGGGGCTCTTCAAACTGGTCCTGCACCGTATGCACCCAAACCCAGGTTATACTTTTTTGTTACCCAAACTAGATTCTTTCTGCAATTGATACATGGACAAGAATATATTTTTGAACAGTTGAATTTGTGGATTGCTATATCAAACTAGTTAAAAGATCCCGTTGATCTTCTTTTGCTGGTAGAACAACGTCTACCATGTATAGCAGGTCTCTTCTGACTGGCCTTGCATTATATACACTGAACCTACTGTTCCAAACTAAATTGAACGAACAATATAAACATGGACAAGACAAGCTGTAGACTGCTAAGGGTTTGATTGCTAGCTGTTTTGCATTTTCATATCAAACAAGATTTGTGTCAGTATAAAGGTACTGTACTATTCTGTTTTTTCATTGTCTGGTCTTGGAGACTTGATCTTTGCACACGAATATGATATTATGTTGATTTTCTGCTGTTGCCAACTTCCTTGCAGATTATTGACCGAAGATCCTCATCAAAGACTTGGAGCGAAAGGTGCATCAGAAGTATGTTGTCTTTATGTAGCCACTATAATTTATGGCTGCATGTCTTTAGTTTATGCATACCAAGCTCCATCTTCTTGATGTTTACTCAAATATAATTTTCTAGGTCAAGCAACATGTGTTTTTCAAAGATATTAATTGGGACACACTTGCAAGGCAGAAGGTGATGCCAATTATTGTCTTCCTATTTGCCTTTCTGTACACTAAAATGAGTCTGCTAATGCTGCTACTTTTGCAGGCTGCATTTGTTCCTTCATCTGATAATGCACTTGATACGAGTTACTTCACCAGTCGTTATTCTTGGAACCCATCAGACGAACAGATATATGAAGCCAGTGAATTTGAAGATTCAAGTGATAATGGAAGCATAAGTGGAAACAGTAGTTGTTTAAGCAACCACCATGATGAAATAGTATGAAATTGTGCTTGTGGTTTTATTTTTTTATTTGGTGAATTTATTCAAGAAAATAATGGTTTTATTTTCTTTTTGCTGACTAGTCAATCTTTCTACTAATGTTTACCAATTATGCTTTTGTATTGGAATATTCAAATTTTCTATTGCAAAGAATGTTGATCTTTTTTGTTTTAATCATGACAAACAGGTTGATGAGTGTGGAGGCCTTGCTGAGTTTGATTCTGGCTCATCTGTCAATTATTCATTTAGTAACTTTTCTTTCAAGGTAACTTCAGCTCAATCATATTATTTTCTTCTATTGTTGATTACTTTCAGTCAAAGTTTCTGACACTACAAGTAACTTAGGCAGTCTTGGGCATAAGATTATTTACTCCAAAGATAGTCGAAAACAATAGAATTAAGAAAGCAATTCTATAGATTCATTCAAAGAAGATATTGTGAGATGATGTGCTACAATCATGCAGCAGCGGTAGAGGAACTGCAAATAGTAGTTGCGGATAGGCATATGTTGAACATCTGTTAAAAAGATTAGGTTAATTAACTTGATGAGTGAAACCCCAAAAAGTTTGAAGTAAAGAGAGAAGAATAAAGCATGCAAATTGCACTACAACAAAATTTGTTGATCTTTAATATTTTTGGTCTAGTGCAATTATCTGAAAGCTTCTACAGGTTTCCCCTTTTGTTGACCTTAAAGAAAAGAAAAACAAGTTTTTCCATTGTTAACTGTGGATACAAAAAAGGATGCTACATTTAGAAGTCCATATGTAGGCTTCAAGAATTTGAATGGGGGTTTACATGTTTTAAATGTGTTAAAAGTTTATATGTAGTGTTTGGGCCTGTCCTACTGTCTCAAGCCTCAAGAAGTGGTCATGCTACTTATCACTTTATTGTAGTATCACAACAGGTGATGAGTTCAAATTTAGCACTCTTAATACTTCCCTTTCCCTTTGATCTTTAACCCGGGTCTTTTTCTGGATTCTGTTAACCTTTGACTTATGTCACTTATCATACAATTTGATTCACATGCCAAGCCCATTGATCCTTCATCTGGTCTGCATGTGATCAGGGATGTTAGATCATATGTCTAATTGTGGCCTTCTCTCACTTTGGCTATCAGGAAAGTGATCACCCAACTTTCTGTTTTATCAAAATGAGGAAGACAGCATTCAATTTGTAGAATATGTATGGTTGTTAATTGTGGTGGATGGATTCTGCCGATGAGATGCCCCAAGCATTATTTCTTAGTTGTGCTTTACAATTTGCTTTACTTATGACTTTTTCTTGGGTATGGTTAGAGATGAATATTCCAGGTTGGCACTAACCTAGAATCACATGACATCCTTCAAGTATTATACTTTGCAACATTTACTTTTTTAATTGTTTTAATTCTAAGAATTCAAGACAACTATTTGTAAAGTGCTAGAATTAGTCAGCCTAAGGTAAAGATTCAAGTTCATAATTCTTGTACTAGAAGCATCATTTTATAGATGATATGCTAACTGCTATATAGAGAGATATCTTAAATGCAAATGTGTTGTGAGCCTTCAATTCCTGGAGTACTCTCATCACATTTGGCTTTCAACAATAATTGCTGGCCAATATATTGTGTACTGTCTTGCTGTTGTGTTGTGTTTTGCTGTCTCCGGGTTCCTACACAGGGGTTTAGCCAAGTACTTTTTGAAAACCTGGTCTGGACATTACTTATGTTTGAGATATATTTGTATCAATCTTGACTTCTAAAGCACCATAGCAGTTATACGTGTTTGCTCTCCTGGAGTTATGGCATGCTTGAAGAGCTTAAGAAACTTGTCAGTTTGCCATATGCCATTAGAAGTAAAAGGGATTCATTCTCTCTTAAAAACTGTCCAGTAAATATTTCCTCAATATTCAAGCTCTTTTGATGCCCTCAGAACCCTAAACTGTAATGAAAAAAGAAAAAACATGTGATTATTGTTGTACAGCATGTGCTTCATAATTGTCGCTTAAAAAACCAGGCATTAAAATTGCCCTTCTATGGTGAAAGCTCTTCAAGTATCAAGAATTTCTTGAAAATTACTACAAAATTTGCTGCTGCAACATCCAAGTGCATCATTATGTAGCAGATGACACCAGTTTCAGTAGGTAATCTTAATCAATAGTATCTTGTTGGAAACAAGGGAATGGCAACAGCCATGTTGACTTGGTAATCAGTCATGATTAATTTGTTGGTTTGGACTTTTATCAAAGAGTCAGGACATTGCGTTGGCAAATGAATACATCCATTTAGCTTCCACAAAGTTAAAGTGTAATCTACATAAATATGCTTCTTATAAATCTGCATCAGAGAGATTTGGCATTAAGGTTTAGTGAGGATAATAAAATAAGCTAAATTTCATACCATTCGAAGAAGAGCCATTTATATTCTTTTTTACTTGTTTTCTGCATTTTCCGTTAACTTGATCCTGAACTCTCTTGTCTTTGTTGATTAGAACCTGTCACAGCTTGCATCGATCAACTATGATTTGCTCAGCAAGGGTTGGAAGGAGGATCCACAGCCAAAATCTGAAACTTAAGTTGTATTGCTTTTGCAAGTTGTTTCATTCGAACAATCTCATAAAAATCTTCGTGTCTCATGTACATCTTGTAAATGTAAGTGAAAAACAGCACATAAAAATTCAGATTTGTTTCATTACTGCTTGTTTATTCTTGATCTTGTTTTCTACTCTTCCAGAGACATAGGCTCAGGACAACTACAGGCTGGTGTTCTTCACCTTGTAGACCACTGCTCCAATGGCTGCCTACAATTTTAGTGGAGTGATCAGTCCTTTCTGATTCTGTATCATTCATTCTCCATGAATGGCTTTGCCCATGAAATTGCCTATGGCATGGAACAACAATTCAAGCTGGGAAATTGCAAATATTCCCTTTGACTGGTGATGCCCCGGCAACTAGTGACAATGGTCTGGCAGTCTTGTGCCTAATCTACTTGTACGTGAGTGTTAATTTGCCTGTATGCCAAGAGAGAGGAGTTTTCTGTTGAACAAGGAAGAAGAGTGAAGGCTGGTCCTTGTGGCTTATAGCAGTTATTCTGTGTGGATGCATGTCCCAATTTGTATTTGCTAATTTATTCATGTTTGCATTCTCTGCATCGATGCATGTTATGTTATGAGCTGTGTCTTTAGATAGAGTTGATCTTTTGCTTATGCACCTGAGTGTGCTGTGTGCCTGGTGCACGATTTGGTTTCTTTGCACGTGAGGGAGTGCCTAATGTTCATGTTTCAACTATCACCTGCTTTTGTCAGTTACGTTCATGATTTTTCTTCCTTTATTTCCCTTGTGTGGTGCAGTGAAATTTTTGCGCAAGGTTCTGTCAACGGACCATCTCTGTGCTGATAAAATTATCTTTATGAGATAGAGATTTGTTTCCATTGTCACATGAACTTTGGTCTCCATTTTAACATGCTATAAATTATCTTTTCTCCCTTCACTTTGGCCACGAGGTGGATCATTCAGCTCCCAAGTGTTTGATGGGTTGCTGGCATATTAGAATTTTGTATGTGTGTTTCCAAATAAAGATCGTAGTTGAAATTACATGAACTCTGTTCTGCAAGAAATTTTGTGAGGATGTACGGTCTTATAAATTTGTCTAAAATGGAGTCAATCATGTAGGAATATATAGCTGTATGTTTTGTCAGGTTTGATAGGTTAATCTCACTTCCGAGTATCTACTGCTGTATGGAAGTTGCAGGAACGGCAAAAAATTCTCAACATCTGGTTCTCCAACCATTTCAGAAAGCTTACGGCAGAAGGACAAGCTTGTGGTATGTAGTCTTTGATATCCAAATTGTGGATGTGCAGTTGTCAAACACTTAATGATTAATGTAGGATTAATCTATCTATCTTCTTTGTACTTTAATAATTTTGTACAATTTATTCTCTGTTCCTTCTTCATTCGTATAAAGCTACGTCAATAGATAAAGAGGTTTGCTGCAGTAAAATTCTATTGCTTGTGACGGACGGCTACGGTGTCATTATGCTCTGAAACTGATTTGCAACCTCATCCCATCTTTATCCCTACTTAACCATCTCGACATCTAAATTATAATTATGTTTTAACTTAATCCTCTTCACATAGTTGATTGATCATAATTAGTGGAATACTAACAAATTAGCATACAAAGCCTTTTCTATAGATAAAAAAATAATATAAAAAATAATGACAAAACAAAAATTAATATAAAAAAATAAAATTATAAAAAGGAGGGAAGCGAGATGGTCGACGTGCCCCGCTTGAAGCCAAGGAGGACATCCGGAGGTCTCGAGGCGTATGCGCGGTGGCGTCAGGCGAGTGGGTTAGCGGTGTGGACGGAGGAGACATTGCAGTCCTGGCGGAGGAAGGCGTCGTCGGCGTCGCAGAACCATCGGCGCGACGGCGGAGGCAGCCGTCGCAGGCGCGCACCATCTTGGCGCCCACGGCGCTGGCCGGGTGCTGCTTCTCGGTGTAGCTCATCGCCGGGGTAGAAGCCAATGCTCCAAGTAGAGCGCTCGCCGGCGGCGTGGCGGGCGTAGAAGTAGCCGAAGTGGTTCATGTTCGCAGGAAGCCGGAAAGCCACCATGCGGAGTGTGGGTCCCAGATATTCGCTATTAGTGACGTGTCAATCTAATCGTGGCGGGATTAAGAGGCTCCCTGGGGCCCACCGTAGGCTCTATCTCGAACGGGATTGGCCGGAGGCCGAGAAGCCCGTCCATCCGCTTCCCTGGAATGCCATTGATCCCGTGGTCTGTCGGCGGGACGTCACGCCGTGGCCCGCCAAAGGCGGAAGAACCAGGACAAGGCGACCGTCGCCGTCGCTGTTCTGCTGTCGGCGGAGACAGGTACCCAATTCATCGACGCCCACCAGGCCTCGGCTAACCTCTCCACCGTAGTCTCAGCGTCACGCGCTGCTTCCAGAGGGGAGGGAGGGAGGAAGGAGACCGGTTCGCGAGCTTCGGCTTATTTTTAAGTAGGGCCCACTCAAGAAACCTAATAAGAAGACGAAACGTGTCACTCAGCATTCATCGCTGGTCGAACACTTCGTAGGGGACTCGATTTCCTATCAGAAAAATCTGTGATCGATTACCAGCTGACAGGGAGTGTATCGTTTGTAGTACCAAAACGGAGTTGCAATATCGTACGTTACAGAACTAAGCAAGAAAAATGAAGTTCATATTTCCAATCCTCAAATTGCCTCAAAACAAAAAACATTCCAATACCTGAAGTTTGCATTGGTTGAATACGTTTTCCTATGTACTATATCGATCTATCTTACCTTGGCATGACTGCATGTCCTTCCTTATATTTGACCCACTTAAAATATGCTGCAATGAAGTTTGGTTGCATATGCCTACATTTACGCTATGATCTGATGGGATTTTGAAGTGCAACTCGTGGAAGACAGGATGTGCAACTCTGGAAGCTCCATTTGTTTTGACATTGCTGCACTCTCCATTTCTCTCTGGTGATTGATTCTAAGAGCCATGGCTGTGTTGATTTCTTAATGGCTAGAAATTTTTTGTGACATTATTTTCTTTCCTGCATTTAAATTCTACCTTCATAATTTCAAATAGTTTCTACGGTGTCTCTTTTAATAATGATTAAGTTTGATGGAAAGAACATTATTTAAATAAATATATATATATAATATTAGTCAAGTAATGATATACTAAGCCTACTTATTAAAGATTAAAGATTCAATATATTTAAAGAAGGTGTTAAATATCTTGATAATTTATCGTATGATCTTCGATTTGAATTTTACTTTCGCTATATATTTTTATAAAAAAATTATAAAATCTAAATCAAGAATCTCATTTGTTCCAAGAAAATTCTTCACATTAATAATATTTTAAACTTTAAAATCATTCCAAATATATATATATATATATATTTATTAGTAAAGGATAAATGATGAATAATTTCATAATCATGTGATGATTAGACAAGATATTATTTTATAAATTTATCAAATGAGGTTGAAAATAATCACCCTATATATATATATATATATATATATATATATATATATTTTATTGACATGCTTTAAGCAGCAGTTATTTACACTTATATAATATTCTTATAATAATAAAAATTAGGCATTATATGACCCCAACTCCCACCCATTGTTGCTCTTCTCCTTGTCTACTACTTTCCTAATATATAACCCCTCTCTTTCTCTCTCCCCCTCACTTTCCCTTTCGTCCCACTGCGTCACACTTAATTCCATCCCATTAGCAGACAGACTATTCTTCCTCCGATCCCTTTCTGTCTCCTCCTCCCTCTCCCTCTCCGACCACAACCCCACAGAGTCGCTCACCCCCCGTAGTCCAATGGGCACAGAAGAAGATCCGCGGACCCACCCCCTCCCTCCGTACCCTGAGGTAGTACTCCATGAACCCTAATTGACCCCCTATCCTACTGCTCCTGCTCTTCCCTCTGATCTTTGTCGATCTCTTGCTTCCCTCCCCCAGATGATTCTGACCGCGGTCTCGGCGTTCGGTGAGGATAACGGGACGAGCGAGTCGGCCATCTCCGAGTACATCGAGTCCTCCCACAGTGGCCAGCTGCCGCCGTCCCATCCTTCGCTGCTGGCTGCCCACCTCGCCCGGATGACGGAGACCGGCGAGCTGATTTTGGTCGACGGCGGATACCTGCGGTCCTGCCCCGACACGGCGCCGCCGCCCATCAAGCGCGGCCGCGGGCGGCCGCCCAAGGCTAAGATCCCCGTCTCGGCCGACGCCGCTCCGAGGCGGCGCGGCCGTCCGCCGAAGCCCGCCGACCCCCTTGCTCCCGCCAAGATCCCCCGCCCCCGCGGTCGCCCCCGCAAGAACGCCCCTTCTGACGCTGCCCCCAGGCAGGCTGGTCTGGCCAAGAGGCCGAGGGGCAGGCCACCTAAAGTTAGGACGCAGTTCAGGGAAGTCGGGTTTGTCTGAGCTGTGGGGGTAGTAGGAGGATGCTAATTATTCAGACAAGTTGGCATTTTGATTGTGGAAGCAAGTTGATGGGAGTGGGGTTGGATTGTGGTTTTCTTGTATGTTGCACAAGACTATGAGGTGAGTGTTTAATTAATTCCACTGCTTGATGTTCCGATGCCTTCCTTCTTCTTAAAAGAACTAACTTTTATTGTGCTGACTTCTTTTGATTGAGAAAGGGAAGATTCTTGCTAATTGAATGTAGTGCTTCTATGCTAACGTGTTCTCCTGAATACGTTGATGCATTCAAATGAATTTACACTATGTTTAGGAAACTATCAAGGTTTGTACAAGAAGCTGCTTGTTACCATTGAACTTGTTCTGAATGTTATGTCAATTATTTGAGCACTTTGAGTGGTATGAACTGGAACATGATCATATAAGGTAGCAAATCCACTTGAGCAATTGTAGTTTGCTCTGTTGTTGGCATTTAAATCTTTATTGCTTTTTCTGACTTGCTACTTTTGGAGCTTAATCATTCAAATATGTATTGCTGTTCTTGATAACAGACTTAGGATGAGATTTTGGACCGTGCCGGATTTAACGAAGGATTCATATGTGAATTGCAACTTAGTGGCATCAAGAGAAAATTTTAAGGTATGGTTGGCGCAGATGGATGAAGCTCCAGAAACTAAAACTTATGTTGTCTTAGGCCTTACATTTAACTTATAGGATAGTTGGAAGAAGATATTACTTATAATACTAAAAAGGACCGATCAGAATGGAGTGGGACATTTAGATAGTTTTGTGATATCAAATTCTTTGTATGGGTGAGAACCAAAAAATGAAAACAAAAAAATCAAAGATAGCGGGATCAGAACATAGTGTCAGAAGACGAGGATGTTGAGGTACATGTGGAGTTATCAAAGCAAACAGAGTAGAAAGAAAATGTAATTTAAAATATTGTGATAGTAACAACTAAGGAGGACTTGTGCCAAAGATCATTTGAGGTGGTTCATGAATACTCAAAATAGATCTACAAACATGCTAATTAGGCAAGGTGTACTTTTCCACATTAGCAGGAAGACAAGAAACAACTGCTGCAAATGATAAAAATAGCATTTCACTTCCCTAAAGTTATGTAGTGATGTCTCTCTTAAGAGAGCTTATTGGCTCAAAAAGTAGGAATGATAATGAGATACTTGTGAATTTTGTCATGCCCATTCCCGAACTTGAGATTTACAAGCCAAGTATCCGAATCCATCCCAAACCCACTAGCACACATTAATCTGGTTAATATGTATCCTAATTTAGCTTATGCAAGTTGGATAGGCATCTGATCTGTTGCCATATAGGAATGATGATAGATTGGGATCCGCGGTGCTCAAAACCCATCTTAAAATCGACTCGGATACCTATTCTCCTACATAAATCTGTGTCGTACCTGATTAACGAGTATCATGATCTGGATTAAGCAGGTTCAGTAGGAATGTAGCTGAGGAACCTCCCTATCCAAAACTCTGAAAACTAACATATTGCTTATTATTGTTTGTTGTTAACTCATCATCAGATTGGATAATTGCTGGTGTCATGCTTTTTGCGGTAAAATTGAGGATTGAAGAGGAATGTAATAAATGTGCATGAATTGGTCTTATTACCTTGACAATGTGTCTTACCTGGCATTTTTTAGAATCCTCATTTACCAACATGATCTCTGACAAATGTTTGATAGAACAACAAGAAGCAGCAGTGTTGTCCCAATTATTTGTGTTTCTGCATGCAATCAATTTTTACTCTGCTCAGGTCAGTTTTTAGTTGGGTGGCTGCCAGAAATGAAATGCCTTGTGCATTACAAAGAAATACGGATAGAGGATGCAGAGGTAGCTTATTCCGTAAAGACTTCGACCTTGATAAAGGTATCTCATCTTTGTCCTTTTATCTCTAAAAAACAAAAAAGGAATATGATCTTTTGAGCTATGAGATTTGTTAGATACTTTTTTTTTTTCCCTCTTGATAACATGAAAGGATAGAAGAGAATCCGATGGTGGTGGATATTAATTAGTGCATGTAATTTTATCTTATTTGAAGCTGTTCATGCCTCAACATCTTAATAATGGTATTTTATTCTTGTTCATTATGCTTCTCTACAAGGTAGATGCTAACATAATAGAGTTCCATATGCCAATTCATTTTGTCGATATAATTGAAGTTTTATTCATTTTTCAAACCTATATTCGATGAGTAAGTAAACCTAAGATCTAAGAGTCTCTCTGAATGCAATGTCTTTGTTTCAAATAAGAAAAAACACTTATATTACTTTAACCAAATGGGATTCTTTCATCAAGGTTCGTCATACCGTTCTGTATACTGTTGATCTAACAGGAGATCGATATGGATGATACATATCGATTTATCAGTTTCGAGATCGATATGGATGATACATATCGATTTATCAGTTTCATCATACCATACGTCGACACATTGATATGGTGGTATATATAGTATCAGCAACCGATCAATACATCGACATCCTGAAAATAGAATTCAAATCTTAGTACTTTTTTTCTCATATGTTTCATCTCAAATTTAATAGAGACTGCCAATTTAGGTAGATTGAGTAGGTAAAATTGTCACAAACAAATAATCTCAATCTATTGTCGTCCCCATCCACATCCAAATCTCAATAATTTCTCGTCAACGGCTCGGAAGCTTTCCGAAGGCTTGATGGGAAGAAAGCGACGGAATAAAGTGAATGCCATCTTGTCACATCAAATCATGTTTAAAATGCCTCGATAGCAATCTCAAATAACATCACCTTCCAAGCGTCGCGGCCCATTACTTCTTCTTAACGGGTCGCAAGTTACGAGCAAGGGTATCTATCGTCATCGGATCTGAATCTAATCGGATCTATCCACAACCCGTAATATCGTATCCTCGCCCGTTTTCTAACCCCGTTTGATCACCCGTCTCATCGATGGCACGAAACAGGGCTGCGGGCGACCCGAGCCGTTGGGTGACGTCGACGCGTGCCTGTGTGTCAATTTGGCAGCACGTCATTGGGCTGCGCAAAGGCCCTGCATTCCGCGTGGTCCAGCCGACGGTGGCCCGTCTGCTCCGTCCACGTGTTGGGCCCTCCTCCGGAGGAGGACCTCAATAACCCTTTCTTTTCCAATACCACTTTTCCTACCCGTCAGTTTCTACCCAATCTAATACCTGCCTTATGATAAGTTAGTTTTAAGGTTGGTTCATATAACAACAGGGTGTAGTCACGGGTACCGAACTGCAAGGTACAGTAAGTTTGCTCTTTGTTTTCCTATCACCTCGCCCTCTCTTCCCCTAAAAAAGGCCAAACAACCCAAATTGAAATCCGGTCGAGCGGCGCAACTCGTCCTCACGGAAAGAGAGGAAAGCAAGAACCCTAAGCGTCTCGATTCGGTGAATGTTAACTCTGTTCTTCGAATTCCTGTGCCTCTGCATGATATCGTTCTTGATCGCTAAATCCCAACATTTACGTGTTTGGGGATCCTTCTGTGCCAATGAGTTCATCTGATAGCCGACTTTTCGTGCTGGGATTTAATTTCTTTGGGGATTTATTGTCTTATGCAAACCCTTCATTTTTCCTGATTTGGGGGGCGTAAAGAATGGTGAAAGTTATCGTTTTGATGTCGATCTGTTGCTCATGATTCGGCAGAGAGGAAATACTTTACTAGAGATCGAGCAGAATGTCTCCGGTGGAGTCGTCGCGCGAGGAGAACGTGTACATGGCCAAGCTGGCGGAGCAGGCAGAGCGGTACGAGGAGATGGTGGAGTTCATGGAGAAGGTGGTGAAGACGATCAGCGGGGAGGAGCTCACCGTGGAGGAGCGCAACCTCCTCTCGGTGGCCTACAAAAACGTGATCGGAGCTCGCCGCGCGTCCTGGCGGATCGTCTCATCCATCGAGCAGAAGGAGGAGAGCCGCGGGAACGAGGAGCATGTCGCGCTCATCAAAGAGTACCGCGGCAGGATAGAGGCCGAGCTCAGCAAGATCTGTGATGGGATCCTGAAGCTGCTTGATTCTCACCTCGTCCCCTCTGCGAGCGCCGCCGAGTCCAAGGTGTTTTACCTTAAGATGAAGGGTGACTACCACAGGTTAGATTAAGCATAGTCCTCTGAGAAATTGAATAGATTTCTTCACCAGTTGAAGATAGTTGATTATTTCATCTTTTAATCTTGGTAATTATGGAATTGTTCTGGATCTGTGCTTAGGTACCTTGCAGAGTTCAAGACTGGAGCTGAGAGGAAAGAAGCAGCTGAGAGCACTCTGGTGGCTTACAAATCTGCGCAGGTATGTGCTATTTTTCTGTAAGCCTTTTGCTGATTTTTCCATCTTTATCATATGTCCTCTGAAGTAACCCAGCGCAATGCTAAGAAAACGTTACTCTCTTTTGAGGATCTAACTTTTAGACAAAACAGAGGTATGTGAAGTGACTTATTCATCATGGATTTGGGAGAGCAAAAAAATAAAAAGAAACAACCCTGGTATGGTTGAAAGTGAGGTTTCTCAGCATGGTAAGTTTGCTTCTTTGCAACCCTGGTGACCAGATTAGAGGTCACAGAAACAGTTTCTGTTTGTAGGAGAAAGACTGAGAGCTTGGCAGGAGTTTTGTGCACTAGGCTATCCTTTTTTCCAAGATGCCATATATATATATATGTGGGCTTATACTCATAACTGTTGACATTAATGTTTGTGTAATGCATACTTTCTACTGGAACTTTTATTTTATTCTCTTTCTAAGGCACTATTGTAAATTTTGGTTCAAAATATGACGTTTGACAAAACTTATTACAGGATATTGCTTTAGCTGAATTGGCTCCGACTCATCCAATAAGGCTTGGGCTGGCACTTAACTTCTCTGTGTTCTATTACGAGATTCTTAACTCACCAGACCGTGCATGCAGCCTTGCAAAGCAGGTTTATCTCAAAACCACACTCAGCTTGATATACATGTGTGATGTTTAAATTGTTCCTGACTCTATCTGACTTGATGTGAAATGTTATCTTGGAGCTTTTATAGAGACCTTTATAAAAAAAAACGGCTAGCAACTAAGTTCATTGTAAAATATAGTAGAAACGTGAGATTTGAAAATATATCTTCTGGATTCAGATTGCTTTGCTTGCATTAATATTGTGTATACATTTGAGTTTCTGTTGCACAGATTCTAGGCAGAGTTAAATAATTTTGAAATAGGAAATTTCATGTAACAGTTGATGAATTCTGAAATATAAAGTTGTTTCCCTAATTATGGTGGGACTACATACCATGTGTATTATCTTTACTCTATAAGAGAACTATCATAGTTGTGTTTTCATGTAGCTAGGGTATCAGTTTAAGTGACAACACTGTTAAGGTCCTTTTCAGTTTATTGGTATCGAGTTAAATTTCATACTATATACATTCATATGTGTTGTTAGAGATTTCATTGGTCCTTCCTAAGTGTTTTTTGGGGAGTTTAAGTAGGCAAAATACTGTCTTTGAATATTATCTAGTCAAAAAGAAAGGCTTAAAAATGCTTTATAATAGTTTTGCCATAAAAAAAAACCTGACATCTGCATTGAATAACTTCAGCTTTGTAGTTAATGTCACATGGCTGGCTAGAGTATGGAACTTCTCCCAGAGTAAGACGAGGAAAGGTAGTAGCAGATCTCAAAAGTCAAAACTATGTTCACGGGTTCTTGCATTGGAAGCCTATTTTATGATTTGCCCAATGGAGAGTAGCTAAAATTTAGTTTTCACTGTGATTGTGGTCAACAAGATCATCTAAATCACTGTGAAATTCACAGGTTTCAATAGTTAGGTCAGTGAGCTAGTTTGTCAATCAGCACACAACCGTTGAGTTTTTAAGAACCCAGGTTTCATTGGGAACATGTTTGACAAGGATTAGAACATTTGTTGATTTGTTGAGCTCTTGGTTCACCAATCCAGAGGGTTGATCTGCTTGACTCTTCCAGATCTAAGAAAATATTCTGGTTCATCTTGTTTGAACTTACTCTGATGTTACAGGCATTTGATGAGGCCATCTCTGAACTGGATACCTTGGGCGAAGAATCCTACAAGGATAGTACTCTAATCATGCAGCTTCTCCGAGACAACTTGACATTATGGACCTCGGATATCACGGTCAGTTTATTTCATTGGTTGGTACTGAACTTTATCGACACACCATTACCACTTTTCGCTAATTGGTTTTTGCCGGGCAGGAGGATGGAGCTGATGAGATCAAGGAAGCTCCGAAGAAGGAATCAGGAGATGGCCAGTGATCATGATCTAGTTATTTATCGTTTTATCGTCCATATAGATTCTATCGTTTAAGTAGGTGTTGCCAGAATCTTGTGTTTGTTAATCGTCCACCTCTTCCTCTGCCTAGTGGAGAAACATACTGGGATACTAATATTTCTGAAAGATTGGATTCTTGTTCGTCTTCAGTAATTCGTTTGTGGAGATTTCTATATGCTTCTTGTGGTGGAAGATATGAATCTTGAGCTTTGGTGGCCTTGAATCATTCAGGTCATCAGGTGCGTTATTGGTGCCCGATCTGTGTGGCGGACACAACTCCATGAAGAATTTTCGGTTTTTTTTACATATCAATCTTTTCAGAGTTTGAAAAATAAGTCCTCTTTCTGTGACTCCCAGCAATCATTTAATAAATTCAGTTTGAATCAATCTTAAAAGTTTTATTGGTTATTTGATTTTAAATTTTTAATATCTGAATTAGAGATTTTTTTATTTTAATCCGAAGCTTTGATGTCAAGCTTAATATATATCTATGACGGCTTAAGTTATTAGATTTTTTGTGTTTTATATGGTATTGGAGGCCAAACTTAATTTTGGAGGGGGCTTTACTAAAATATCTAATTCGGTATCGTTGCATAGATAATGACTGCTGTATATATATATATATATATATATATATATATATATATACACACACAACTCATTTATACATATATATAAATTGGCAAAAAGAGGAGCGTCTCATTTCCTTATCTTTGGCATCGCCAAGAGAGCGAAACCAGAGGGGCGGTTCTTGATGCCTCCGACGGCGAACCTGTAGCAACTGATTCCTGCTCATCTCTTTGTCGCCCACTATGTCTCTCTCCTTGATCTCGAGCATGGCCGGGCCCGCCGGTGTGTTCGCCGCCCGGCACCAGGACTCCTTCCCCTCCATCCCCTCCTCCCCCGCTCGCACCAGTCGCGGTGCCGCGCACGTGGCGCGTGCGAGGAAGGGCCTCTCCTCTCGCTCCCGTCGCCTCGAGAAGCGGGACAAGAAGGGTGGCGCCACCACGGTGAACGACGAGGCGCCGCCGGCGGAGGTTGGTGGAGGGGGGATGCTCCCCATGGAGAGCCCAGGAGGAGGGGGGATCGAGGGGTTCGAGTACTCGACGACGCCGATGCCGGTGCTACAGGGCGAGGATAAGGATTTCTGGGAGGGCCCCCAGTGGAACGCCCTCGGCTTCTTCGTCCAGTACCAGTGGGCCTTCGGCATCGTCTTTGCCGTAATCCCTCCCCCTGCCTACTACTTTGTTTGGATCTCTATATTTACTGTTTACCCTATTTGCTCTCGTGCCCTTTGCTGTTCTTGTTGATTGCTAGAACTTCTACTGCCTTCTCTGCTTATGATTTGTCGTTCTCGTTCTCATTCTTGTTTGCCTACTACCATCTTTACAGTTTAGCCTATTTGTTTCCTGTTCTTGTTGATTGTTAGAACTTCTCTTGCTTTCCTTGCTCATGATATCTTGTTTGGGGAAATCTTGAATTGCTGCGTCGTTCTTCTGGTTTTATTGTTCTCATTCTTCTTCATAATTAGCGAATTAGCTGTCTAATTTTTGTGAATAACTATTCTTGTGAAGTCATTTATAAGAGAAGTCCAAGAAGAATCACTAGTCTTGTACATGGAAACGAAGCCTGAGCCGGTTGTAGGAGAGAACAAGAGGCAGCCACATGCATCACTTTAGATGTTGAATTTGTCTTAATTATCCCAGCACTCTTTATCTCATGCAAATCTGTGATCACAATTTGCCAGAATCTGATTCCTAGGTGTAAACTGCAGTGATTGAGAGCTTTGTAGAACAATTGAATGACAAAAATTGAAAGAGAGAGGAACCTATACTTAGTGGATCATCATGAAGACCATAGGTGTTTAAAGAAGTATCCCGATATTTTCCTGGAAAGATATTGTCGTAACCATCGGTTTGTGATTGTCTACCTTAACATGGTCTCTATTCCAGGAAAGTTAGTTAAATGTTATTCTTTGAGAACTATCGGTACATACAGTTGTTATTTCTAAGTGTACACTAATGCCTAGATATTGTGGTCAGTCTTCAGATTGTAATACTCCTTGTTATATTATTTGAAAAACAATATAAATTTAGTGCTTGTGCAAAAGAATTTGCAAAATCTTATCCTTTTCCTTCTTGGATTGTCGATGTGCTTGCACGGTAAAGCATATGGTTGTTGTCTGTTTAGCTAAGTCTTGGTAGATTAAAAGAAATGAATTCTTCAAAGGTTATATTTGTAGTTAGTTTGCAAGGTAGCTTTTATCTTCAAAGGATGCTATTGATGAGACGATTCCTTAGTTGCTTTTTTCTACAATTGCATTCCCAAAATCAAAGCTGTCATACGAGGCATTTTCAGTATGTCTTACTAAATATAAAATAGAATTCATCTTTGTCGGAGGCAAATCACCCATATAATTTGCTATACCATCTTTTTGGCATGTTTAGAAGATGCTTTTAGCTGCAGTTTACAGCCTGCAGGGCTCCGAACGGAATCGATCTTTAGGTTTCTGCTATTAGTGTAGTTTTTTGAGTCATAGAAATCCTTGCTTTTCGAGTTTTTGACCTCAACATATTGGATCATGAGCTCTTTGATGTCATGTAACGGTAGTTAGATACCGACTGCAAAGAATAAAATGGGCATGCTATACTATTCTCATAGTGGTTACCACTTGAATTCCACTGGGTATGTTCTGACTGAGGCAATGCTTTCTCAGCTGATTGCTTGTGGGATTGCTGTTGCTACATATAATGAAGGCGCAACCGATTTTAGGCAAACACCTGTCTACAAGGAGTCTATTCAGTCCCGCGAGCTATTAGAAGAACCAGAGGCATCAAACACTGATGTGTTTGAGGCAAATCCAACTGAGGTAGCACCGAGCCTGGAATAGCCTTATATATCTGATAGTTTCTGGTGCCATCAGTTAATTAAGGCAGTGCAGACCATCGTGCAGGTTCAGTTCCACGAAATATTTGCCATCAATTGTAAGCATCAGTTTGTATTTGGCGCACTTGTTTATGTTTTCGTGATTGTATCTTTATCGTAGAACATAGGCTATGAAATCACCTGGAATGCATGTGTTTTTCATAAGAAATGCCATGGCCAAATATAAGCCATCATAACTGAAGCATATTTTTGGTGGGTGACATATTTCTACCTAATGTGACCTTACAATAAGTAAATTCTGTCCAGGTCTTCAAATCACCAGATTTTTTCCTGTTTTCCTACCCAAAGTCTAGTATTATACGAATACCCCCTGATATAAGTTGTACTTTGTGCATGTCTTCCGCACATGTTTGTGTCTTTGACATGTTTTGATTTGATTGGTCCGGTGTGCAAATTGATGATATATAATAATGAATGAGGAACTACCAAATCAAACACAGTAGAGTGAATGCCAGGTACTTCTTGTTTTTTGTTTTCAGAAAAAAGAAGAATCTATTAAGATTTCATAGCTCTATCAAATGACTTTTGCAAGTCATTTTGGAGAGTTAAACGACAAGTCGGGAGTAAAAAGATCCTCCCAAATAACATTACAGTGGCCCAATTTCGATTGCATTCACCATATAAGGTTCTCTACTTGAGCACACGAGATTCATCTTTTCCTGACAGTAAAATAACAGGCTCACGCTTGTTGTGTTAGTGATTCATCGCATACATGTAAGGACTACAAGATTGCTCGTAAAGAGTGACTTGTTATACGATGCTCAGTCCTCATGGTACAGATGCAAGCCAAAACCAAATCTTGCGCAGGCTCTGCAGAAGGCCAATTCTTCAGCTGCTGCAACTGGGTCGTCAAGCTGGCCGTCGTTCACGGACACTGTTCCGGTGGACTCACGGTGAGCCTGCAACGATGCATGCAGCACTAGTAAGAAATCCAAATAGAGGAATCTGACGTTCCAATGATTTACCAAGTAGCCGGTTTCCCACATAGATCAACACATTGAAACTCATGAGGATGGTGAATGTCCTTGGTGTGATAGAGAAGCCCTCTGTGCCTTGAAATCAACTCAAATACCAAAACATGAAGGCTAATCTTTGTAGAATTCCTTGCTACTTGTGCTCAAGGTGATTGAACACAAACAGATCACGGGCAAACTATTGAATCCCAGTGTGCGTGCTTTCATGGTGGTGGGTGCCTGCTGCAGAAGCTTGGCGACTTAGGGACTGGTTTTTGAATCGAGCGATCGCTCGTATCTTCTTAGTTGAGCTCCCTTCTACTAACCTTCTGATCACTGAGAAGCAGCATAATATTCCGCAGACCTTGAGAAATCTTAGAATTTTCCAGGTAGATGACCATATTATGGTTTACTGGCCATTTGAAGCTCTAAAATCTCGAGAGTTCATTCTACTTGATTTAATTTGGTGCCTGTCTTACTTGTTTGGAAAAGCATTCTACTCATAGAAACCCGAGAGATTAACACAATGAAGCATAGGTTGAGAAATGTAACCGAGATAAATACCTCTCCATCTGATCCTCTAACGGTGACTCGATACACCACGGTCACAGTACCATAATTTGAGAATCTAACATCGCGTACTTCTCCACACCAGCCTGAGGACACAAGTAGTGGTAAAGAAGTTAGAAATGAAAGAATGGGCAATCCTGCCGCTCTCATAAAAGGTCTAAACCACTGACAATTTTGTTAAACCCTTCATATAACTCTGCAGGACAAAGAGAAAACATGTTCTGAAGTTTAGGAAGACATTATATAATTGTGTGGATGGCAATTAATGTGCACCATGTTGAGGCAAACATAGGATAGCTTTGAAAGGAAACGCCATATGCAGGAAGGTGTATCAGTTGGAGTGCCACAGTACTATCTAACTTCTTTGAGTGGAAAGCCATCTACCAATGAGGAATCAACAACTAAATAAATCAGAAGAAGAATATGCAGAACAGAACTATCAAATTTCTGCCTTTAACCAGGATGATAGTCAATTATAAACTATGACATATGCATCATGCTTGGACTCGAAAAGGAAGGTGAAATCTCTCCAGCTTCATCTACGAGTGTCTCTTTCCTACTAAGGTATATTGCAATATTAGATTACCTCTAATAGTATTTGTCACGATAATTAGCTTTTTAACACCGATCCATTGACCTAAATTATCTAGGCCCGAGTTAATGATATTACATCCCATTTATGGATCAATTCAAATCTGACTAAACTACGAGTGTCACATGATACATCCTCGATTCTATTGGACTGTTAAACTTGCCGTTGTTTTAATCTTTATGGTGGTTCACTTAGTTGCTACCAGTACATGAGAAAATTGAAAAGAAAGTATACACAACTAACATTCTGATGTATCACAATGGTAACAGTGGAAAGTACAATAACATAATGCAGAACAAGCAATTTATTTATAATAGATGCATTGATTCTACTACTCTGTAGAAAACTGAAGCAGCATAAAGCCCCTCTGGAAGTAGGTTAGATTCTAGTACATCAGAGATGATGCTCCTATTGAGTCTATGATGATAGAACAAAAAGATGAGAAGTCATACTGATAGGCAGCTAATACACATAAAGGAAGAGAGATTTACCTGGGGCATAAAAGCTCAGCATTCTATTGGTGTGGTACCTATACAAACAACAAATGAGTCAACCCAGTCAAGAAACAAGATCTACATAGCACTTAGTGAAAGAAAAGTATCAGTAAACTGTACAAAAGATCAATGGCAGCATGTTTCTCCATCTCGAAACCTCTCTGAACATGATTTATTTTTTGCCTTCCCTTCTATAGATGTCAGTAGGAAGTAATCCATCAAAATTAAATTGTTAATGGTCCTTGATGTGAAAAACAAGTTTCTAATGAAGGTGCCAACTCATTTGCATAGTTTATATGCAGGTTATTGGACGAAAAAGACATGTACTATTAACGTAGCCCCTTCGAGATGCAAAGGAACAGTTTGTAGTCGTTCAAGAACTTGTAAGACCGCGTGGTAAGTAATAAGTAATGGCAACAATAAAAATGACACCATTCTTTCCGACTCTTTTTTTATCTTCTCAGCTCCCATGGAGATTTATGGAAATGTAGAAGAGAGAATTCGATCGATCAACCACATCCGGCAGCCATGCCGGTTTTGATCAGACAGAATTCATCATCAATAATCACAATATGTGTTGCATCCCCGAAGAAAATTGATCAAATATTACTCATTCCATCCTAATTATAAACTGGGAAAAGGTGTCCTTTTTGGGGGGATTCTCTGAATCCACCAATCATTAGTACCAATTTCGTTGATATAGCGTTAGGAAATTCTTGATTCATAGAAGCACATGACGGAGAAGATGGAGATTACCAAGGGATGGTGTTGTCAGCGGTGTCGATGATCTTGTCGGGCACTCTCTTGTTGAGGTCCCTGAGGATCTCGTTCAGGGGACGGGCGAGCGACGAGGTCGCTTTATCGAGCGGCACCACGTAGTTGGAGTTGGGCACCCCGGCGCATCCTCCGCCGCTCTTCCCCCCGTTGCTCGATCCTGCTCCGGCCGCAAAGCCCCGACGCCCCGGCCGAGCCATGCAGAGTGGGCGCACATTCTTTCCGGCGGCGGCGGCGGCGGCGGCGGGAAAGACCGAAAGGGACGAGAAGTAGGAGGTCTCCATACGCCACACCGACACTGGAGCAGGATGGGCGACTTCAGACGTCGACGGGAGGCGGAAAGGGGAGATGGCGATGCCTTTATTTTCGTGCATTTGATTTGATCGTACCCGCAACCTACCAACCGAACCGCCTACCAAACCTTCTACCTAACGACCAGCCGTTGGCCGTCGTCTTCGCGATTATTATTCCAATCAATCACATTGGATGACAGCGGATCGGATTTTTAGGTATTAGGCTAATTAACCCGGATCAGAAAACACTTTCAGTGAATTTGGAAGACTGGAAAAAGAACATAAATTAATTGGATTCGGGTTGGATACAAAAAAAGAGGGGACATGTTTCATAAATAAATTTTTTTTTAAATTTTTTTAAATTTATTTATAGAATTATAACAGACTTAGTTGGAATTGTCTTACACATCCTTACAATAATGTCATGAACTCAATTAAAATTATTTAAATCATGAGATATTTTTATGTTAATATTATGGATTTAATTGAGATTGTCTAAGTCATGAGACATCAATGCGTTATCCATTCACAAGAATTAGTCTAATTATAACCTTGCTCGGATCTCTAAAGACTTGTAAAAATAAATTGATTAGTTCCAAAGGGAATGATCGGTAAGTCCCGACGCATCATGAAAATGACAGTTTTATAAGTAATTCTATAAATACTTTCTATGCAAGAGAGAAAAATGAAGAAGGAGAAAATAATGATTCTAGAAAACAAACAAATAATCACAAGTCTACGAATGACTACTCACTGGATATCGAGCGCATTGGTAAATCCCTGTAGGCTTAACGTGCAAACTTATGAATCCAATAAATGTTCAACACTATCCTAAACCCTCATCCTCCCATGTGCCGTACTGGGAGTTCTAAGGTTCTGAGATGATTGACGTTTTTCTTTGCACCATAGCTTGTAGAAAACATACTATGACACACAAAAGCTGAATCATTTTGGATAGTTTTGCTCATTTTAATGGGTGATTGCTCTACAACATTACAAAATGTTCCTGCTTGTAGTTTTCAAATAAATCATACAAAAATGAGATAAAACATACTACCTAAATATATGTACAAGTAAATAAAAGCAATGAATAGTCCATTGATAAATGTATTACAAGTATGTAATGACCATCTATGACATTCTCCCCCACTTAAATTGTTGATAATTTTGTCGATGCTTATTGGTAGACTTTGATGATTGCTTCTTTGTGTCATGAGATATCTTCAAGATCTCAATTGGCTTCTATTCAGGAAAACTTTTTCCACTTTACCAAGTACTTGATTTGCTATACTATGTTAGGAAGCTTTATCTTTTAATACGTTAAAATGATTTTAACTCACTTTTTGTATGAGGCTTTGATGGAGGGTAACCGAGTTGGAATACTCCTGGTAGTATCTTAAAGGTCTGAGTGGTAGGCTTTCAAGCTGCTTGTGTGGAAAACATTATGAATTTTGAGTCATGCTAGTATTTGCAACTTGTAAAAGACATTATCTTCCTTATTGATAATTGGGAAGGGTCCATATTTGTATATCAATCCCTTATGTACTTTATGTCTAAAGAATTAGAGTGATGTTGTTGAAGCTTCACCAACACCAAGTCATCTTCATCTTTTTAATCTTCTTCTTAAGTAAGCCTATACAATATTTGTGTTTCGATGTCATTCCCTTGCAAAGTAATATGCTAATGGACTACTCCTTATATAATCGATCACCAAGGTGTAAAAAGTCAATGACTACTATTCCGTAATGGTCTCAAAGGGGCTTTTGTTAGATATAGAACTTTATTGTAAGTTGTAAGAGAATTAGCCTACGTCTAACAACTTCACCTAATCTCATTGGTTGACACTCACATAGTGCCTAAAATATACTTAAGAAGTGAATTTATTCTTTTAGTTTAAAAATTATTTGGGGGTGGAGGCTTATGGAGAAGTATAACTTAGATTCGGGCATTTTAAATAACTCGATCTAGAATCATCCCAAGAACTGCATATCTTAATCACTGATGATATTATGAGGAAATCTCTAATACTTTATCACATTCTTCATCATCAACTTGGTTGCCTCCTAAATTAAGCAGTGTAGAGGTGGAACAATGAATGTTGCATACTTTAAAAATTGATCGACCACTACGAATATCAATCTGAGTCCCCGTATTACCAGCAAGCTTGATATGAGATCCAAGGAAATGCTCTCCCATGACCTTTCTAGTACGGGCAACGAATTTGAAAGTCCCATCGGCTTCTATTACTTTACCTTATCTTGTTAGCAAGTAAGACAAGTTCGAACATATTTCTCCATATTAGTCATCTTTAACTAATTGTCTGCTTAAGAAACATAAACTCTATTCCGTTTGATGTAGATGAGTCACTCTTAGATCCAAAATCACTGTGTCTTGCCCTCTTTGATTAGGTGCATTAGGGTTATGACTTGGCATCACTATATAGTCTATCTTTTAGGGAAATCTAGAGGCAACATCACATGTGTAGCTAAAGAACGGAAAATAAAAACCCTAAATTTTCCAAAAAGGTGCTTGTCATCGTGCGAAAATTGATGCGTAAAAACCCGTGAAACTTAAAACCATATGTGAGATAGTGTTTTACCTAAGAAGATTGTATATCCCTGAATTCCTACAGATCTGTGAGGTTAGATGAAGGAGTTCAAGTGCCCTCCTCTCTAACGACGATCCACACAGCAAGGCTGTGACGATCTCTAACGACGATCCACACAGCAAGGCTGTGACGATGCTCCTCAAATTATTGCCCAAATCTCCACGCCTGCTATCTAAAGAGGAGAAGAGAAGAGGAGAATATGAGGTGGCAACTAAGAAGCCTCTAGCCTATGAGCCTTTAGTTCTCTCATATTTATAAAGGCCCCCTATTAACTTAACCCTAATAGATCTTGTCATATCGAGTATTGGATCTTCATCCAACTACCTAAGCCTCTTAGACTAGTGGATCTCTATCCAATAATCTCTTATTGGCTCTTATTGGATCTCATCCATATGATCTAATAATTAAGAGGCTTAATGAATATCCATTAAGATAGGGGCTACTGTAGATATCTCATATTTAAACCTCTACTTGTCGCAATGCCTACCATATGTGTGTAACCATCTAGGCCCAATATCAAGCTAATCGTGAGTCATACCTATCAAAACTCCTTTTGGTTTAGTAAATTATTATCTTCATAATAATTCACTCGACTCGTCGACTGTAGACGTACTAGGCCACTACGCCGTAGTCCCTAGATGATATAGGAGAATCAAATCCTTTGGACCTATATGTCTTCATTTACCATGTATCTATAGCCTCTCATCCATTTAATATCCTATAGACTATATACCATGTATGGTGCTGTCAGACCCATACGGTTTCTACTCGAGTCTTGCTCTAATCAAATTCTTTTGGAGAACTCTTTTTTTATCAATCTGAATGACCTTGGCTAAGAATTTGTCTGAGCAAGAACATATGAGATATTTCTCTTATGACACTGAGAGTAGATGATCCTCTATCGACACTCAATAGCCCTCGTAAGGTTGACTATCACTCTCGATGATCGGTTATACTAGATCTGAAACTTTCAAACTTATAAGTCTGGTATCAAAGAGTTGAGTACTCATACATGATATCCTTGGTGTCTCAAGTCTAAGGACTAAGTACACCACTATGATAACGGAATCGATGTCTAACAATGATGTATCATTAACCATCCAGCAATCCGTAAGCGGATTAATCATTGAACTCATTCTTTAATGAGCACCTGCACTGTAGCCTAGTGTCCCCACACGAGCAGCTATGAGACCAGCTACCTCCATTATATGGACGGGTATACAACACACCTATTTGTCCGGTTATCTTGATGTCCATCTCGAGTAACCTATGACTAGGAATATTTAGGGTTTGTATTTAAAGGTGAATCGATCTCATTATAGTGATCCCATCACGATTTGATTATATCAACAAGCAATAAATAATATAAAATATTAAATAATATAATAAGCGAAAAAACTATATATCATATCACACATGTCATCACTCACGTGATTAGCTTATAGGGCACATATGACTAACAATCTCCTACTTAACCTAAAACAAATCACCTATGTGTCTGATCCCTATCAAACCCCTATGATACTAAAAAATAATCTGAGACAATGGCTTTATCAATGGATCTATGATATTATCTTCGGATGGAACTCTTTCCGCTGCTACATCTTCTCGAGTCACGATCTTTTTGACCAGGTGGAATCTCCATAGAATGTGCTTAGACTTCTAATGAGACCTGAGTTCATTGGCTTGAGCAATTGCCCCGTTGTTGTCACAATATAATGGAATTGACTCTTCGCTGCTCGGCACGACTCCCAAATCTATGATGAACTTCTTCGTCCAAACTTTCTCTTTTGTTATCTCTACTGTAGTAATGTACTCAACCTATGTGGTTGAGTCAGTAGTAGTATCTTGCTTGGAACTCTTCCAATATACTGCTCCTTCATTCAGGGTGAACATATACCCCGAATTAGACTTACTAACATCGACATCAGATTGAAAGCTCGAGTCTGTGTACCCTTCAACCTTGAGGCTACTACCTCTATATACTTGTATTCTTAGTCCTTCTCAAGTACTTAAAGGATACACTTTACTGTTTTTCAATGCTCCAAGCCTAGATCCGCCTAATACCAGCTCGTGATACTCAGAGCATACGCTATATTAGGGATGGTACATGACATAACATATATGATAGACTATATCGTTGAGGCATAGGGTATCCTATCCATGTTCGCCCTTTTTTCAGAAGTCTTTGAGGACATACTCCTAGAAAATGATATCTCATGTCTCATTGGTATGAGACATCTCTTAGAATTTTTCATGCTAAAATTTTTAACAATGGTGTCTATGTACCTGAATTGGGATAGTGGACCTCCCTCTCAACTTGGGAGTCTTGCCATCGTATTTGCTTTAAGGAGAGTTTCTATTAAGTTTGGAAGTAACTTAATACGATGTTGTCCATTTTTAGCATAAATTATGTTCCGAAAAGGTAGTACCGCTAAACTCGTAGATAGTGGACCACTATTGTCATCTCCTTCTTATGCGTCAGATACCATCACTCGGTCTCGTCGAGCTTGCAGCTCTTGTAGGCCATCGAGTGACCCTCTTAGATAAGTATTCCTGTAATAGCGAAGTTTAAAACATTTGTGTTGACTATAAAGATTTCCTATAGTTCGATAATTTGAGTACTATTCTCCTAACATAGAAACCTTTAGGTCTTAGAATATTGCTTCATATTTGTTTGACCATCGATAAGGATACTCCTTCAGCAACTCTATCAATGAAGCTACACACTTAGAGTACCCAACTATTAAGTGCTGATAATAGTTGATGAAACCAATGAGGGATCTCAGCTCTGACACATTCTTTCGTGTTTGCGACTCTACCATAACTTGCACATTGATTTGTCCATCCGAATTGAACCTTTGCCAATTCAATGTCCTAAGAATCAAATCTTCGTCGGAGCAAAGTGACACTTCTCCCTTTTCATAAATAAAGTGTTCTCATTGAGAACCTTAAAAATTGTTCAAAGATAGTTGACATGCTTCTCGAATGTTTGGCTGTAAACGATTATATCATCTAAGTAGGTGATTATAAATTTGTCTAGAAACTCTTTGAATACTTTATTCATGAGAGTGCAAAAATGTAGTTGGAGTGTTAGATAAGCCAAAAGGAACCACCAAAAACTCAAATGCTCCATAAACATAGGTAGACTTCACTTCATCTCTGTTAGCAATGCAAACCTACCAGTAACTCGACCGAAGGTCATGTTTAGAGAAATAATTTGCTTTGCTCAATTGATTGAATATGTTTATTATGAGTAGGATGAGATATTTGTTCTTCACTGTTACCTTGTTTAGGCCCTAATAGTTGACGCATAATCAGAGAGTTCTATCTTGTTTCTTTTGGAAAAGGGCTACAGCTTCGAATGATACTTTAGAACTATAAATAAGACCACCGCCTAATAGTTTATCTAATAACTTCTTGAGCTCTGCCAACTCTTGGGGGGTCATGTGATATGATGGTCTTGTTAGAAGCTTCACTCCCTACTTCAGCTTGATGCGATAATCTATGCCTCTGCATGGCAACAGAGTTTTTAGCAACTCGAGTAGCATAAGATCAATAAACTCCTTCAAGACGTTTGTCGCTACAGTAAGTTCATGAGTGGCCTCCACATTAAGTGGTTCTAGCTTTATTACGACCATAAAAGTTAGTTCTCCCTTTGACACCCCCTTCTTTAATTGTAAAGCATATATTTGTCCCTTTAACACCCCTTCTTCAGTTGTAAAGCATATATTTGTCGTAGGTCCTTAGTTCCTCATTAAGAAATAGGAACCACATTGAAGTCGTCACCACCAATTAGCATAGAGAGTTTAGGAACAACATTAGCATCAACTTCATTGTGTACATGAACTCTATTTCGATGATCACTTGGAAGTCATCCAATAGCACCATAATCATGTTTGTGCTTCTACTCTATGTCTTGATATTGATAGGGACCCCCTTTGTCAATTCGGATATCTACTTAGCCTTTGAGTTCATAGCTTTTGTCTGACTAAAGTTCTTCTCTAAGTTCAGCCCAAGTTGCCTTACTTTTCGATCGACAATGTGATTGTAGGCAACGCCCGTGTCTACCATCGCATAGGTTATTTGGCCATTTAGCTTGATATCCACATATATCAGCTTATTACTCCATACTTTTTGTGGCTTCGTCTTTATGTTCTCCCCCACTTGATCCTACAATGCATTTATTCTTGTGACTTGTTATTATCACTACTAGATTCTGAACTACTCAAATTAAGGGCGATGACCTTGCCCTTGTTTGATTTAGGAGAATGGATTGATATGGTTAATGCATTGAGTGGGCACTCCCTCACCATGTGTAGTCCTCCACAAAAGAAGGATCTGTCAAGTTTTAGGGCATTGCCTTTTAAACTTAGTCCTTTGTGGGAACTCTTTTTCTTTTGCTTGCTTTCGGATTCCTTTCTTAGGGAATATTTGGATGGACGATTTCCTAAAGATTATTTCTTCTTTCTCGAGTCCTCTAAGGAAACAAAGTCGATGAGCCTTTCTGTAGCTGTGATTGTCTCAATCACATCAGTGACATTCCTTTGATGTAGTTCCTATTGTGCCCATGGCTTCAAGTGATTGAGGAAGCTAAATAGCTTATTCTTCTCAAACATGTCTTGTATGTTCAGCATGAGTATAGAAAATTACTTTACGTAGTCCTGAATAAAAGTACTTTGGCGAAGTTATCTTAGCTTCATTCTTGCGATGAACTCCATATTATCAAGTATGAAGTGAGTTCTCAACTCTTGCTTCAAATCCTCCCATGTGTCCACTCAACACCGCCCTTGTTGAATCTCTTTCCAATATATTTGCTACTAAACTTTTGCATCCTTATTTAAATATATGATTGCTATCAAAACTTTAGTTTCTTCATAATCAGGCCTCGTAGCTTGGAAGTATTATTTTATATCGAATAGAAAATTCTTGAGCTCCTTCGCATCCTTGGAACTTTCATAGTAATGCGACTCAGGTGCCCTCAAGTTTTGTGATAGAGCAACGCGGGTGTTGCTTCCTCCCGTATTAAGATCTATTGTGAGCAATGTAATCCTAGACGTGAGTTTCACTATGACTTTATGTAGGTGTCGCATATAGTCTTTAGTGTCTTCGGTTAATTGATCAATTAGAGATTTGACCTTATTGGTCTAAGATTCTGCCTCTTCTTGTAAGTTCTTTATCCCAAGAAGCCTTCGTTAGCCTTGGTAGAGTTCCTCTAGATTCACTTTAAGAACGTCAAGATGGGTTTCCACAATTGTAAGCCTCTCCTTATGGCTTCTTTTCTCGGTTGGTGCTCCAGATTGCACTTCCTCCGCTCATGGAAAATAGTCAACTTCTTGCTCGTCTTATTCGCTGTCACTCCTCTTGAGCAACTCCAATAGCTTGAAGGTGAGTTTGCACTTGTAGGTCTAGCTTATCTCGTCTTTCTCGATTCGTCACGATGCTTCGCCATGACGAGATCGTGAAACTTTCACTGTTTGTTTGAATTGCTTGCCCGCTTTGTTACCATAATATCACGAACATAACTATAATTGCTTAAGTCATAAGGCACTCTTGTATTATTCATCCACAAATAGTTAGCATAGTTACAACTTTGTGTAGGTTCGTAAGGACTTGTAAAAGAGCAAATAGATTAGCTCGAAAGCAAATGATGGATAAGTCCCGACGTCTCACAAACAACTACTTACTAGGTACTAGGCGTGTTGGCAAGGTCCCGTAGGCTTAACGTACAAACTTGTGAATCCAATCAACGTCCAACACTATCTCATATCCCCATCCCACCAAATACCACCCTCGAGATTCCAAGGTACTAAGATGACTAATATTTTTCTTCACACCGTAGCCTATAAAAAATAGTCTGTGGCATGTAAAAACTAAGTCATTTTGGGATAACTTTACTTATTCTGATGAACAATCTATTTTCACTTACAGTTTTGAAGCAAAACGCACAAAAACAATACAAATATATTTACTAGTAAGATTGAGATATTCTGTAAAATTACCAAAAATTCCAAAAGAAAAACATCAGCAAAAATTCCAGAGGGAAATTTGTTATGTAGGTTTCCAACATAACCATATCCAACACATCCAAAACATTTGATGCTTCACAAATTCACATACAATACACAAGACCAAAACCCACCTTGTGTGCTTACTTACCAAAAGCCACCAATATGTTTGCTGCCATGGCTATTTTGTCATATGAAAACAACAATACATTCTGGAGATTAAGTGCCAATATTAACATGATTTTTACATTTTTGACAAACCAACAAAGCTGAATACTTAAATGAGTAATGACAACTCCAGACATGAGGCATTTTTTTCACTCGAGTACAACTGCACCTAAACGACCCAGAACCAAGAAACTATTGAACCAGTAGCCAGGCCAATCACTAGGAACAGAACGATAACGATCCCTGCAGTCTCGGAGTGCTGTATCGGCACAGATTTGGGTGCAAGAATCATCAGCACTGAAGTAAGATACCCATTTGTTAGTCCCAAAAGGCATGTCAGAATTGTGACTGGGATTTCTGTGCGGAAGAATTTGGGGCCATGCAAGCAACCAAGGAAAAGCGGATAAAAGAGAAGCCTTCCGACACAGCAAGCAACTGCAACATTAGTATTCTCAAGAAGATAGACTGCGGTCAGAGACTTGCCGACCAGATCAAATACATTGTATCCAGCAATGAGAATAATTGAATACCAATCCTTGAGGACATCAGAGTGAACATCCTCGGTGATGTATCCCGGGAATATGGAAAGTGTAACAATGTAGATGAGGGAGATCCCAAAACCAGACCATTTGATCCGTCCCACGATGTGCCACAAGGTTGACCTCCATGCGGATCCACTCTTGGGACCCTTCTCATTCCTCTCTTCTTTCATAGCCTGTCCTTTGATATCTTTGTAGTATTGGACAACAGGAAGCCTGTCTGCTATATTATAGCAAACAATACAGATGGCCATCACCACAATGCTGACGATGAAGTAAAGGTTTGCACTTTTTCTTAACCCACTATCATCTTGTGGATAAATGGCTTTGGTAATTACTCTCAAAGCTGACACAAGTACCCCTGTATAAAGCAGATTCATAGCATCAAAAGTTGGTTTCATATGCAAAAAGTCCCAAGATAAGGAAAATCCACACGATAATCTGTTTGATGAACTTACATATTCATGTAAACTTTGGAATACTAAGATTCACCACACAACACCACAATCACCACACTATGTCAACAACAGGAGGTCCCAAACATTTGCGGCCTGCTATATTAATCTTTTTCCACCATATGATTTAATACCACATAAAAAAAAAAAAACCATCATCTCCAACATCCAAAATGCTATCTTCAAGTTTATGAAGTGTCTGAGAGTTCTATGTCTCTGAAGACATTACTAAGAACAGATCCAGTTCTGGTTAGTTATGGCTTGCATCTGAGCTGACATCATAATTGGCTTGATTAAGCTGAATTGAGAGAAACCTCCATGGTAATCTGGATTCAAATGTTTTAGCAAATTTACTTTGGAAGGGCATCGAGTTAATACTCCATGCTTCTTCAAACCCATGCTTTTCCTTTTCCAATTTACTTTGGCAATGTTTTAGGCTTTTAGCGAATTTACTTGGGGGCTTAAGAATTAATTTCCTTCAAAATCCCTTTAGTGGATGGTGGAAGATTATTTGAATTTTGAGTCACTCAACTTTAAGGTGAAATTTTACTAACCAATTATAATTTTTTCAGATTTCTAGATCTATCCTATGATTTAAAGATTGCAATTGAAAATTCCTGAAAATAACTGTTACCTATATTTTAACCATCTTCATTCAATACCCGTCCCTGATGAAAGTTTGAACCAAAGCAAATATTAGCTCTTCAGGATAATTAAGTAATTATGGATTTAAAGAACAATTCAGACATCAAGGATGCATTAGCTACAGGGACAACTATTGAGGTTTAAAGTGCCCACAACTAAGAAGTATATGAAAAGGAAGGCGGCTAAGGAGAAAGAAAATCAGAGGTAGAAGGAAAATTAAACACAACAATAAGAAAAAGAAATCCACAAAACTGAGAAGTGAAATGAAAAGTACCATGTACACATAAGATAGAGCGAGAGAGAAAGAGCCATTGCTTCGACTAAAACATAAAAAAATTAAAAATTTAAAGTGCAAATAAAAAATTATAAGCATAAAGAATATTATGAGAGATAATAAGAAAATCAATAAAGATGGATATATGAAAACAAAAAAAAGCGGGAGAAGCATGCACAAAATGGTGCAATATAAAAAGAAAGTGTGGCATGATAATTAGATCTTTTCAGAAACTTTTGCTATATTGTAAATTATTCACATAGATAATAGTGTAAGGTAAAACCCAATAGGTACAGGACTTAGGGCTTCATTGAAGTCAAGTTCAGTCTTGTAAATTGAATCAAATTCAGTCTTATATTATCCTGGGTCTAATATAAGTCAGATGCTCAAAAAGGCCTTTGTATGTGAACAATAAATTAATGATTTATACTAGAAAAAAGTCCTAGATCTGACTTGCTCAATCTACAAGGGGTATCCTGGTTGGTTTGTTATCATATAATGGGTGTCATAGAGCTATACTTTATTTAGAAGGTCAGGTTAGGTATTGTTATTGAGGTACTCAGCTGGTATGACAGATAGTCTTGTATCACTTTTGGTTGGTGGAAAATCTCGGTAATCAAACAGCTATGTGCTATCTCATGATTCCTCTTCTTATTATCTCTGTGTAAAACTTATCAAATGTCTATTTGTCTGTTAAGTTTGTCGCTGTCCCTTCAGATTTAATAATTAGTGCAAAGACTGTCCTTTCCCTCCTTATTTAATCATCTATATTTTCTCCTTGCTTCCTGTGTTTCTTACAGAAGGCCATGCTTTCTAGATCCAAAAGGGCAGAAAGCAGTCAAATCTGAATCTAAGCCCATCTCTGTGGCCTTACAGACTGTTATCGATTATCACATATCCAGTCTCATGAAAAGCAAGTGTATGAAACAACATATTTTGGGCATTAAATGTGATATACAGTCTATGAATTGTCATGCTTGTAATTATATTAGTTTTGTCTTGAAGATTGCTATGTGCAAGTCAAGCTTCAAACAAGGGTTGACAGAAAAACAAGGGATTCTGCTTAAATTCTTGTAAGGTCACATTTAACTAGACTTAGACCTGAACCAAACCTAATTCTTAAACATCATGGTTTCTCCAAAGTAAAACCTAAAATTTTTGGACAACCTGTACACAACAAAGTTTGATTCAAAATTTCATCTAACATAATGTATGAAAGGAACTCTACATTATTTTGATAAAATCTTTTATCTACCTAGAGTCTTAGACTTGACCTGGTTGATCTAAAATTTTCACCAAACATAAAAATTTAAATAAAATAAAACTAACCTGTACTTTCATGAAAAAGCAAGATGGAATAGCATGTCTGTCAGAACCAATCCAGTTTGAACAATCTGACGCTTACCTACACAGTATGCCACACCCAGTTTCTTATGGGTTGGATTAGCTCCATTGGACTAAAAATTACCGCGAGTACTTCATACAAGTTGCTTCAGACTGAACTATCCCTGGTTCACTTGACTCAGTTAGTCTTGAATTAAATTTAATCAATTCTGAGCCTAGACTAATGTGCTAAGAACAAGGAATGAATAAATAACTCTTCAACCAAACAAAACATCCAGCTGTTTTAGGAGAGAGGTCAATCTTACTTGGCTGTGGATCATAATATATCCCATAGGTAGAGTTTAAATTCACTTTATGGTGGGATTGTAGGATGGAAACCAATTAATATGTGATGATGCCCATGAAGAAAAAAGATGTGACTAATTATCACCGTGCAAAAAAAAAATTAATTGCACAATTAAGATTCTACTTTCAGAAAAATTAATGCTTTGAAGCCAAGATACAGAGAAGAAGAGCAATTGAACAAAATCAGAAAGTAAAAGTCCATGTTGGAAAGCAAATTGAAAACAGTAAGTCATCAATTCCAACAAAATTGAATGTTGTTCTTGGTAGACAGATAAAATGCATTAAAAAATAAGGTAAATATAATATCTTTAGTCGTTGAAGAGTACTCTCCAGATAATTCTGTGTAATAAGATGATGGGAGAGGAACTGACAAATTGACCAAAATATAGTTGGGTCACCAAATCTATACTAAATCCAAAAGTCATGAAGGCTACTAATATGCATGCTTTTACACTGACATAGCAGACTATAATTGAAGGCACTAGTCAATATAGTTAGAATTCACCTTAATACTGCCAAGTCCAATAAACAGTTATAAAGTCAATGCGTAAGCACTTAGTACCTAGATAGCAATCAATTTCATTATTTATCCAGCTGGTCTTGACTTTGAAATAGAAAGAAACAAAGTTCTGCACTGGACTATCACAAGATATGCATTAATTCCAATAACTGTTCCAATTGTAAAATGCACACAAAATTATTCCATTGAAGCAAAAGTCCACAAATATTAGCCAATAGGAACATAATACCTATATCAGCATTGAAGTATCATTAAGCTAAACCCTTATTTGTATTCTATACCACAGAGTCAACAAGTTTAAGTTGTGCTACACGCAACACTCTAAAAAATTAAAAACAACTAGTTATAGTCAGAATTTTCCAAAGTTCTCGTAGGCTTTGCACATTGTTGTGAATGTACTTTATTAATTGAGCAACGTAAGATGCAAACTGTTATGCCAATTAAGTTTTTTATTCAATAATGAAGTTTTTATTCAATAATTGACTGTCATTGTCATCCAAAAACAATTATCATTTAAAGGTACTATCGGCCTGTGATTTGCAGTTTCTTTTTAAACGATATGCCTTGTGCCCTTTTCTCCCCTCTCTCATGACTATTAAAAGAGATTTCGAAGGTATTATCCATGTGATTCTCACTGAACTTTCTCATTCCTCAACCCACCCCATCCCATCATCCAGATCCGATTGATCTTTTGACTTTAATTAAAGAAAAAGAAGGAAAAAAAAACTGTAGATCTGATAGAGAATCAATACCGGAAGCAGCAGTGCCGGCGACCACCGCCTGCATGTACCTCTCCGGAAGCTCTCCGGCAGATCCGATTACACCGCCCTGGACGAGGGCGTCGGCGATGCCGGAGAGGACCACGGCACCGACGGTGACGTCGTAGGAAGCGTAGAGGCCCCGTACGCCCCTGACGTAGGCGGCGTCCATGACGGGGACGATGAGGAGGGAGACGACAAAGAGGGCGAGGCCGGCATTGATGCGGAGGGGGGCGCTGGACAAGTGGGCCCATCCGACGATGACGAGGAGGAAGAGGAGGCAGGTGAGCATGTATGAGACGGAGAAGACACGATCGACGGGGGCATCCGGGTAGAGGTAGCTGAAGTAGTCGACGGCGGTGATGAAGGCGTTCCACGGCAGGAGGAACCCCGCCCCCAGCGTGAAGTATACCGCGTACGCTACGTGGAACACGTCCTTCGGGGCAGCCACCACCGCCTTCGAAGGCGACTCCTCATCGCCGGCCGCCGACACGAGGAGGCCCGTCCTCTCGTCCTCTCCGCTTCCTCCCATCCTCTCTCTCTGTCTGCCGACCAATTATTGTGAGCGTTTGACCAACGACCGGAGATGATATACGGTCTGGGCGTGCAAGCGCTTTGAGATTCGGAAGTAGCACTTGATGTTGGTAGCCGAGTAGGGAGGCAAGGATCCCCTCCAAAATTCTGCGTCGCCACCGTGTCCCTTCCACATCATCTCCCATCTCAACCGTCCATCATCGAGATGACGGATGGAGCCCACATGAGCGAGGGTTCAGATCTTAAGTTAGACAGGCTCATTGGTAGCGCGGACGGTGGAGATATGAAAGGTGAGGACAACGGGGAACGACACGTACGAATTGCAAGACTCCGATATGTAGTGCCAGTTGCAGAGGATCATTCGCCTCGTCATGGAATCTGACTCGGACACAGCCTTGCTTCCAAGGAAGGAGAAGAATCGCAGTAGTTCAACTACCCCTTTAACACGCACCAAAAGTTGCTGCCCCGAACAACTTTTCATCCGACGTGGCTCCTTCCCGATCCTCCTCCCCTGCGGGCTCCACGGATCAGCTTCGTCAGGAGGAATTACCGGGTGACGTGAGAATGGGCCCGGCTGCTATCCGCTGGAGGAGGTTTGTTGACGTGTCCGAGTACCGGCCATTCGGACACTTGCGTTCTGCATCCATACAAAATATGTTGCTGCTAATCATGGTTTTTTTTATGTGGAATTTATGAGCATGGGACAGAAAAGAAGAAAAATGACAACAACAAAAAAGAGACATTCAATAAAAACCTTCTCCAGAGGAGCAGTGTTTACCACAACAAATCTCCTTTGGGGTGCTGTGATACCAAAGTCCACATATAGTGAGCCAAAATTATCATATAAGCTTGAGTTATAAACGCCATCAGAATGCTTAAAACCTTTTCCCTTCCTGGTTTATGATCACTCACTGAACCATGGGTGAAGTTTAACTCTTACAAATCACAAATGTGAAGCAAGCCAGCAGCTTCAATGCTGGGAAATAGAATCGTCTGTCTACCGGTGATAGAATTTCTTAGAGTTTCATCACCACAAGCTTTACACAGATTTAAGAGAAAACAATGGAAGCACAGTGAAACTGGTACAGTGGTGTCATGTTATATACAAGCGATTTAGTTCAACTGGCATGCGGGAAGTGGCGCATTATCGCTGTTAACTACATGGCATCTAATTGTTATTGCGTTAATTTACATACAACCATAGACTTCAAATCAGATTCTAAGAAACCGATGGCTGAGCCAGTGATAAATAAATAACTCATACACTAGCATGAAAGTTACTCTTTTTATGTCTCGGATATCCTTCAAGGGAAGCAGAACCTCTTGGAACAGAAAAAGAAGATCTTGGCATTAGAATCAGCTTATAAGGTGGATCAGCTTTAGTTGCTGGAGACATGCACATACGACTGAGATGCCACAAAAATACTGCAGGACCAAGCAGTTGCTGTAAAGCACAAGATTTAGGTATGTTATTCTGGAAATACGGCAATTACATGTATAAACTGGCAAGTATATATGTAGTACAATTCTCGAAATAGGTCGTGGAAATGAGCAAATACCTCTACTCAAAAGACTGTCTGAACGTCTACCAGTTCGGTATCTACCATTTCAGCCTCCTTTGCCATTTTAGGATCGAATAGTGGTGTGTCAAGCTTGGGAGGGCTCTGGCCAATACAAAATATATTTCTTATTGGGAACATAAAACAAACAGTCTGATTTTCTTGACCACCAAGCAATAAAAAGTAAAAGTGTATTCTACATTCAAAGAGGATCTCCAGATACAATAACAAAGTAATGAATTTATTGCTTTATTTTCCCGTTGATCATACATTGCTAAGATTTCCTAGCTTAAAAGGTCACCATGACTAACTTAGGATAACACTATTAAGATTTAAGACACAAAAGATTCATGTGTTTCTCAAGTTTATTTATACAATGTCATAAACAAGTTCTCCATTATGAAGGTTGGTTAGATCACTTGATTTGACAAGATTCTCAAATGCACAGTATTTTAGCATTTTCAGCAGAGACATGTAGCTTGTATTGTTATATTTCCTATATCCTGCGATATCCATGTCCGGTACTTGTATTTTACTTTGTCAAATTATTTACTTCACAGCCCTATGCTTGTGCCAGTCCTCAAATGCTTTACAAACATAAATAAAAGGGGCCTAAATATGCCCTTGTTTTTAAGTTCAGCCCAGTTATGGGACCATATCTCACCATGTTCTCTAACTTGTCATTTTTAGCATCAGCAACAAGCTTTTTCTAGTTTGACATGTATTGTTTAACTTTAACTGATCACTTTTCTTTTCCTGTGCTTTTGCTACTGAGGTTTTTGAATTTATATCAACAGAAGCTTTTATTTCAATTTAAATACTTAAATAATTGGGTGGATGGTAATTGGTTCAAGGAAGAAGATGATATGCCTTAATCAAGCTATAATTGCGACTTGGAGGGCTAGAAACGATGCGAAGTTTAATGGTGGAAGGCTGAATCCTTATGTGACTCTCCATGGAGTCGTTGCTCTTGCCTGGACTATCAAGAGGCTCTTACATCTGAGGGATTTAGTGGAAGGAATGAAAACAAACCATGCCTGGTTAAATGGGGATTGCCTGAGGAATCATGGAACAGTTTAGGTAGTATATCTCAGATTGGAGGGTTAGGATATACATATTAAATCTTATTCTAGACATGTGATTTTTGCAGGATGCAAGCATAAGAGGGACATAACAAGTTTATTTAGTGAAGCTGCAGCAATGAAGGAAGGCCTTGTTGCAGCAAGAAGTGTGGGGATTCAATGGTTGCAGGTGGAAACAGATGCTATGGCAGTGATCCACCTTGGATGATAGCAAATTGGATGTGACATTTCGGGATTACTATAATGTTTTTATGCAAAGCTTACACATATTCATAGATAAGGAACTGTGCAGCTCATTGGTTAACCAATTATGCATAGATGAATAGTGTAGGCACTTTTTGGGAAAATGGCTTTCCTCCATATTTCAATGTTTTGCTCTCCTCAGATAGGAGGGATGTGTGTATGCATTTCAATCATTAATAATAGTTTTCTTTTTTGGAAAGAAAGCAAACACATATACGAAAGAACATTCAAATTACCACACATCACAATATATACTTAAGCAACAGAGTCCTACCATGCAACGCACAAGGGCCCAATTGATGCCACGGAAAAATGGGTGCTTCTTAACTTCATTAGCTCCATGACATGAACCCAACCTGTTTCTAGGATCCCTATGCAACAATCGATATATCAACTGTTTTGCAGGAAGGCTTACCTGCTAAAAGAAATGAGGTCAGCACTGTATGAACCACTAAGCAAAGTAACTTGGTGTATGGATATCAAATTGCCATGATAATAAGTACTTTCTTTGAAAAACTAATAGAGATCAGAAAAGAAAGAAATAAAGATCCAAAATGATAAAACAACTGAGCATTGATAAATAAACAGATTGCCAAAACATTCCTTATTATTGGCCAATCACCTTATGTATCAGTATGTCACTTAAAGTCAGCACAAATGACTAGAAAGCAAACAATCTATATATTGTGAAAAAAGCAGTCAGCATTGTATGGATCACTTAGCAAAGTAACTTGGAATACAGATAACCAAGTTGCCAATATAACATGTACTTTCTGTAACAAATGTACAGATACCATAAATAACTGAGCATTATTAAATAAATAGATTGCAAAGACATTCCTTATCATTAGCCAATCACCTTATGTATGACATTTAAAGTCAGCACAAATGACTCTAAAGGAAGCAATCTATACAATATATGCTGTAAGAAACAGAGTGATCCTTGAAGCTGGAAGTGATTGGTACAGACATGACACTTCTTTAGGTATGAGAAAAAAAAAAGTGACATTACAATCATGCATTAAAATTTAGGACATTCCAATACTGGTTGATGGCCAGACCTGCATGGTACCAATACAATATAGTGTCAATACAGGTAGAAGTTGGACCAATGGATAGAGAGAGAGAGGGAGGAGGGAGAGAGAAGAGAGGAGGACGAATGGTGCCATGTGGCAGAAGAGCGGTGTCATGACATGGAAGTGCAGTGGAGGAGGAGTTGGAGCTGTGACATCAACCAGGAGGAGGCAGCAACACAGCAGGGAAGAAGAAGAAAAAGGTAAAAAAAAGAAAGTTGGGTACCACAGGTGCAAGTACTAAACAGTAGGCTTATCACCTGGTATCGTTGGGTAAGATTAGCTTACCATCTGAGAAGTCTGGTGTGGTAAGCTTCCTGTGCAGCTTGTCCAACTTCAGACTGGACCCAGTGAAATTGTCTCATCCACATATCGGTTTGTCATTACTAGCAAAAACCAGATCATATCGACCAGTATAGTCAAGATTTGAATCCACAGTTGCATTATACTTGCTGCATAGATGCTTAGTCTTAACTCTTAACCATGTCAGCTAATGGGACCATCCACAGGCTTCATTTCAAACAAGGCTAGAATTTGCAAGCCAGGTTATTAATATCATCACATCAGAAAAATTAAATTCGAAACAAAATAAACAAAACTTGATCAAATATACCAATCCCAAGTTTCCTTCCTCAACTAATGCCACAACAAACAACGGAACTTATTGGGATCGTAGATCTATATCTATATATGGTGTATAAGTCATAATGCTCAATATCTGCTGACATGTGCCAAAGGTGCCAATGCACGTGCTGGTCAGGACATGGACATCCATGCCAACTAGCAAGATATGATTATGTTGTGCTAAAAAAATAATGGAACATTCCTGAGCCACATAATGTCAATCTTTGCTCAATATTGCCTATGGTACAATGAAATCAGTAAGGGTCCCAAGGAAACAAAAAATTCTGCAAGAAAATATACACACACTTGTTTCACCTCACATATGAATATTCATGCATGAAAAACAAAACATCTGCTATTACAAATATAACCAACTATGCATAATGCACACTGTTAAGCCTCTAATTTGAATAAATACATTTTATTTTATTTTTAAATAAATACTTGAATGTGATCAAAAGACTCACCGATATACTGGCAGGAAATCTCAAGTCCTTGTGAAGAATATTAGCAAATGTCTTTTGCCTTGTCTTTCCTCTAAATGGTGTGTATCCATATAGCATCTCGTAAAGAAGAATGCCTATCATAATAGAAAGAAGCAGTATAATCAGGTAAAGTGGGCGAGAAATTAGGAAAACCCAACAAATCTGATCACCTATTTCCAGATTTACCTAAGCATTAAGATACCTTGGAACAGAATACCACAAAGATGTCTTATCTGAATAGATGACACAGATGTATTGTCATGTTCCTGGCATGTCCTGTCAAGGATTGCAAACCAACCAATTCGCTATGGTTCAACCAGTATTTGCCAGTCCGACCACCAGATGGCATGAAGAGCAGCCCTTAAAACCAATCATTAGAGTGCTAGCTCATGAGGGTCAGGGTCATGAGTTGCGACTCCTCACAAGTGTTCCTCTCCACTACTGCGTAGCCACCCATGTGCCCCAGCCACTGCCTGCAAGCCCACTGCCCATTGTTTCCCGCGCACCCGCCACACCATTGCTTGTGTGCCTGCCGTCTTGTCATGGCTTTAGCTGGAATTGTCTAAGGCGTGAGGCACCCTTGCGGCCAAGACGCGAACTTAGCTTGCAACCTCTAATTCAGCGAGCACCTTGCGTGCACAAGAGAAAAGAGAGAGAGGGGGAAAACAAGGGCTTTAGAAGGTTGAACGAACAGCTGCAAGCCCACAAACAGCTGCTCACCGAGTCCCGGGCACGACAACAAGTTCCCGTCAAGGCAACTTGTGAAGGAGTGTTCAACGCCCGGTACTATACCGAAGCCCCATCCAGCCCTGTGCCACCCGGGGGGTTTCAAGGGGTTGAGATGGCTGACGTTTTGGTGAGCGGAGGTGGATTCCAGAAATCAGCCCGCGGCACACGAAAACGGAGTTGTTTTGGGATGTTTTGGGGCTGTTTTGCTCGATTCGGTGAGCGGTCGCTTTGTAACGCTGCAGCTTGTTCGAACTTATATTTTTACAAGCAAAATGACCCAAAACCAAGACAAAACATGCTGTCAAGCAGCTATACATGTAGGTGTGAGCGACGAACGGTTCGTTGAATGGAGTTGTTGCGAGTGCACGACGACCGTTCGTGACAGTCTACCCAGATCAGGTACATCTCCTCCTCTTTTACACCTCTTCCTCAACCACCTCCTCTTATTCCTTCTTATTCATCTTCTTCCTCTTTCCTCCCCTTTTCTTTCTCCCCCAACAGTATCATGGTACATACCAACGTACCAACACACAATACACCATTATGGCTCGGATATGTACCAGTCCGAACCTGGACTAGTACCTGGTACCTGGTACGTAATTCCTTGCCTCATGCAGGACTTTTGTTTGAATCAGTGTTCTTCTCTATAGGTGCAATAACATGCTTCTTAGTTCATGAAACTTGAAATGGACTTTCTGTATTGTGGTTAATAGCTAAGGCTGTATGTCTAACTCTCCCAATCTTCAATAGAGGTAGGAGGCTTGTGCATTTGGTTACCTTTCGACCTTTCATGAAATATGATATTGTATGTGGAAACCAAGTATTGTAATTGCTTTAATCTAGTTATCTAACAGAAACACTCTAGGTTATCATCGAACTTGTTTACCATATTGCATATATCAACATGAGCATTGTGTATACTGTCAATGTTCAAACATACTGACAAAAAAATGTACATTTGTGCATGTATATATGTTCATTCACCACAACTGAATATGTCATATTTACACACATAAATGTATAAACATGTCTACATATTCATGCCCTTAAGGAAAAGACAGAGAGGTGTGATTCTATCGAAAACCGAGACTTTAATCCTAACAGCTAAAAGCAAATGACCACATGTCTAAAAGGGAGATCTTACTACCAAACATGATCTATAACATCTAGAGAACTTAACATCAGTAAACCATGATTATAGAGTATGTCTTACCTCTACATTAAATACGCATGAAATCAGTGATACATAAAGTGCTAACAATATTAGTCAAGATCAATTTCACTGATTCTGATCTCAGTGTTTAGGGATATAAACAAGCACAATTCAACTAAATTAGAATGTTAAATCACCACAAATATTGTAATATGCTATTAAGACAATCTTGTATCTGATTGACGAACCAAGGTTAGGAACCTTAAGAACAATAGACTAGTTCTCTCTCGATATTATAGATGTCGTATACATCATGTCTAAGGGTGCAACTTTTGAAATTTAGTGTCCCATCTTCAATTTGAACTTTGTTGATGCTTATCCTCCAAGTGGATAACAGCTCGATTAACTCTCTCCCTCTCTCATATTACATGTATACAAACACAAAGTTGCATGTCTACATTTATTAATATCAACATTTATATATAACCATCTTATAACCATGTGGAAAAAATCTGCCAAAAAAGAGCCAAGTATGCGATGGTGTCGGACCAGGATGGCAAATATCTCGGTCACATTATTCCTGGCCATGTCAGTCATGTACCAACTTTAAATCTATAGATTTTACATCCACAAGATGCTTGATCAGGTAGGGGGTGGCCTTTCATGTATAGAAGTTGATTTATAGATATCACATTCACAAGATGCTTAATCAGGTAGTGGTCCCTTCATGTATAGAAGTTCCACGTAAAACTCTAAGCTAAAAATCTACCAGAAAAAGTTGACTTTCATCTCATCAGCATAAACTGCCAGGCAATTCTTAGATGAAAATCCATTATCCCACACCTGGTTGGTAGTTTATTTAATATCTAGATTTAGAACAGGGACAACTGTGGAAGAACAAGGACGACTTAATTCTCCAGAGTGCTAATGAATAGATAACTGAAGAATGCTATCCGATGATCTATTTCCTGGAAGATCAACAGTGAACTGTGATATTCCATTCTCCTAAAACATCCTGTCTGTTTGGATCCATAATTCTTTAACCTCTTTCCTTAATCACAGGATCTCCTTCTTCATCCCTTTTATCTCTCTGTCCTTATTTCATGAATTTAGTGAAATAAGACTGACAAATATTCTGTCATTTGCTTTAAATAATGAAAATAAAAAGAATCAGATTCATATTGAACTTGGATATTTTTCAGAAAACTGCACTGACAACATGTGTGTATAGTAGACGGCCCACTAGAAAAATCATTCTTTAATTAGCATGAGTGCAGCACTATGGGGTCAACAAGCCTCTCCCCTCCTAAATGATTGACACAGAAGTTTCTTCCTCTTTGAACTGGCATGTTTGATATCTTTGTACAAACTCATAATATAACAGACAACCATTTTTGTCTATATCCTGAAACACTTTCATGTTTAAACAGTTTTAAGAATGAATCAATCTAACAAGTCACTGATATTATCTATCATTCCAAAAATTGGATAGCTTCGTGTTGTTTTAAAATTCACCCACCTAGTGCCCACCAATCAACTGCACTAGTGTGGCCAGCTCCACTAATAATCTCCTGCAAGAAAATGACAAGATGTATTGGCCTTGTACAAGTAATGTTTTTGGAGTAAAGTTGCTAAATATCTAATCCAACATATGTGTTACATTCATATCTATGAACCATGTATGATGCATATACATAATCATTTTACAAAAAGAATGATAAATATATATGTTGAAAAAATTATATATGAAACAATGAATATATTACTTCCACCCAAGCTGAACTTCGCAAATACTAGTGTAACAAGATGATCGAAAGGAGAATTAGTAAGTCTAAATTCAGCAGAACTAATTAAATTATGTATTTAAAAGATTACATTATGTACTTAAATTTATGTATGTAGATGAATATTCTTGAAAAAAAATGTATTTTCAGGTCTTGGTATTTCACTTGAAGTTACTATTTCATTCTATCGTGCCCTTAACAAAATAGATCTGATGCTTAGCAGTACCTATGCAGAAACAGAACAAAGATAGCTTCCAGACACTAATGACCTATGTCATAGAACTAATTGGCAAAAACCACATGAGATAAATGAACTGAAGTTTTATAAAATGCAATCAATAGAGCAGTCCACTGTTGCATCTATTATTATCATTATTAGAAAATGCTATTAGTGCCTCTTAGGTTCAGTCCGATTGTTTCAACAAAATGCAGCTCTGAGCAACACAGAAGCTCAGAGTTGTGGCAAGATATATCATTTGTGATCTTGAGAACTATTGAAGCATTGTTTGCAAACAACATATATAGCAAAAATTTGCAAAGCTTTTGTAAACATTTAGGAACAATTTGTAAGAGAATTGAAGAAGATATTACTTAATATATTAAAAACTTTAGTGACAGAAAAGGCTGCATTGAGAACAGAAGATGGTGAAGTTAAAATCAAAAAGTCGTACCTCCAAAATCAAACCATAGGAATAGGGCAATCTCATAGCAAAAGAGAGAGACTTGAAAAAGTCCTTTTTCCCCATCCTCAGGGTGAGCAAGTTGCTTACTAATGAATTACAATACACTAAAAGCTGATTTACACTGTTCATGAATCATTTTGGTGTGTCAAGAAGAAAAATGCAAAAAGCAACACTGTTTGCAAGAATAATCTACTCATTCCCAACACTTTTATTACATTTTCATTCAATCTACCCTCAAATAGGCATGTCAATAATTATGATGAAGAACCTGTTGAAACAGTAGTAAAATCATATTGAAAAAATAGCTCCAAGTAAACATGGAATGTTCACAATGATGTAGTCTTTCCCATGAAAGAACCATCAGATGGATCAAAGACACAATTTTGGTTTGTATAATGTCAAATCATATTGGCCAGATTCCTGTTACATTGTTAATATCTTCAATTACCAGTAATTTGCTTTCACAGAGGTATAATCAAAAGTATTCCTTCATACCAAGTGAAAAAAAATTGTTTAGTTCAATGATAAGACATACCGGCGCAATGTATTCTTCAGTTCCAACAAATGAATTTGATGCACGCATTGGTTCAGCTACAAAAATTGGAGAAATCTTTTCTTTTATCTGCTTTTTCTTGTCCTCCACTGTTGGAAGCAAAAGCTAGATACACATGCAGATCAGTCATTTCATACAAGAAAATAATTTTACAGTTCACCATAATTCTAAAAGAATAATATAGTCCGGGATAAAAGGCTTCTTAATGGACCCTAAGGAGATAACATATCTAACTACTGCATCTGATTTAATTGTACTAGAAAACAAACAAAATGTAATACCAAAAATCTCCAGAAAAGGCTAAAAGTTGCCATGGAGCCACATGTGGAGACCTTGCTAAAATAATTTGGCAACACCATATAACTATGATCAAGGATCATACAGAGTCATCAAGAATGGATTCAAATTTATGCATGCAATGCCATAAGGATGTTCAATGGAAAGCAGCCAACCATGGCCAATATATAACAGAAACTTCTGGAACTTGTTCTTTTAAGCAAGTTGTTACACTCTTTAGATCAGCATGAACAAACATATGCAGAATTCTATCTAGACCTTCAGTTAGAGATAAAATGCTAATCATATAATAGAGAGTTAGAGACAATGGGGAATGAATGAATTTATAATAATTTATTTTGAGGTCATTAATGCAGGAAAATTGATAATAGACATATTGGATGTGAGTATACAGTTTCACATATGATGGCATAAAAAATTCTACCAACCTGTGGCTTGCAAGATGTCAAACATGATAAATCAAAATCTGTCAAAGACACATGTCCGTCCCTCCGAAGCAAGATATTTTCCGGCTTTAGGTCTCGGTATATGATACCTATAGAAAGTAAACAAACTTTCATCACCAGAAATATATGAAGATCAAACATGCAAATCTGATAGAAAATTCTTGCCAAGTTGTGAAGTATATTCTATGGGTACTCTCTATAATAACAAGGGAAGGGAGTATAACAATAAGTTCTGACATGGTATATTTAAAAGGAAAACCAATGCAAGCTGGTAGTATGAGATGCATAACAACAACTCATATTTTAGTAAAATCATTTCAACCGCATGCAACCAAATAAAGAATAAGGTAAAAATATATATGTTTCAACTTTCAATTTTTTCTTAGAGATTGACACAAGGATGGGCCACGATATAGATGCACAAGCAGGGAACTGAAGTAATTAGCAGGAACCACAGTCAATTTAAATTGTCAAACATCTAGCATATACCATACACATGCATAACAAAAATGAATTCCAAGAGCGCAAGCAAGGTTAGTTTGCTTCCCCTGAATAAAACAAGTCACTGTACATATATGCAATGCTTTTGTATAGTGACACAGATGGGACACCTCATGCCATGGTGAGGGCAAAACCTATGGCACACAAAGCATTTATGACCTTGAGCATAAATGGAAGTTAGTTGATTTTATCTATCTCACAGCTGTTCAATTGCTTCATGTAAAGATAGTTGCAGGATCTCAATGTCTATGTACCTAGCAGGGGTAAACCACAGAGAACGCTTATTTCTCCCTTTATTTTTTTTCCCTTTGTAATGTGCATTTAAATGAGTTACAAATCAAATTAGATTTTTTTTATTATTATTATGACAGAGGGAGCCCTTCAACACATGAGGCATCAATACGTTAACAGTTGAAGGAGGTTGGGACCCTTTTCTTTTCTCGAATTCTTATTTTTAGTTCATAATACTTGCTTTTCTGTTATGCTCTGCTTGTTGGCTTCCTTGTGAGGCCAATCTAAATTATGTCTTCATGTCTTTTATTTCAAGTTTAAATTTATTTTCTAGATGTTATTATTTTTTGAATATCTACTCATGTCATTGTCATCTGTTAATGCTAAAATGTACTTTTGCTCTTTAAAAACACTTCAGCTGAAATAAATACCCAGAACCTGTCACCTTCTGAACACTATACAGAACTTAATTGTCCCAAACAACTCATGCATATGCAAGTCAAACAAGATCTTTGCTGCTGTATCTGTTTCCTGAATAGTGACTCTACTTCAGCCTAAATTTGGCGATGGAATTGCGAGAATTACCAAACAAGTAGCCTTTTGCAATTTAATAAAATGCTTTTCCATAATGAAATGTATGTCAAAGGGGCTTTTGATATATTCTGTAAAAAAGTTGACAAAATTGCTATTTTCATTATTTTGCTACACTTATAGTGATAATCTTTAGGATTCAGAAAACTCAGGGACACTGATTTAACTTGCTTAGCATGCATCCCTTGTGTGGTTTATACCAGCGAGGTATATAGAATATAGATGATACATGATGTCGACAATTGACAGTGTTTTTCTTTTTTTGGGTAACTTACCAACAAAGTACATTCTTTCCATGAGCTATCCACATTTCATAAAACAACACAAGTCATAATGTCTCAACTATTTATCTTACCTGCATTGATCCTTTCCCACCATTGAGCTCTATACAAAATAATATTTTTAGTTAACTTGGAATATTTAAATCTTTTTTATAGTTTCTAGCAAAGTTAAAAAACCAATCATACCAATTAGTAAGGAGTGATATTTTATTGATTCGAAATTTCAAATATACAAAGTGGTAGTTTAAAAGATCTTTCTCTTGGTCAGGACAAAATATCAACCAAGAGAAAATTTTCTTTTGATTAAGTTAATAATACAGAGCTCTAATCATAACATATGCAAAAGTTATATTTTGTCCAAGAGAAAATAATGAGCTTAAAAGGATACCCTTATGAAGGACTTGTTATAATAAAGGTTCTTATATAAAATGGGCTTGGTATTACATATATCTTGACAATAAGAAGTATTCAAAAAATAATTTAAAAAGATGCATTACTAATAGTAACAGTTACGTTTATTAAAAAATAGCTACATACCTTGACAGTGAAGGTATTCAAGTGCTACAACAACTTCTGCAGCATAGAACCTGTGCAAAAAAGATGCCTTCAGTACCATTCAGAAAGATGCAAGTACTCTTTTGAAAAAGAGAATCTACAGAAAAATAGAGTATCTTACAAACAAAAATCAGTTGATTTTTTCTGTAACAAATATAAGAAGATGAAAGCTTTAGGGATAAACTCCAGATTCCAAATTTTCCTCATCAACTTCAATAGATATTTAACAATATCCTTTATATAATTTAGCTCAATTGCAATCCAAAACTATCAAATTTGAGTTCTTTTGAACCCCGATCAATTTCTATTTTTCTTCTAAAATCCCTTTCCCCCCTTAAGGAAAGATGAGCAATTTTTATCTACTTCATTCTATTGAATATCAAGCTAAAACAAGAAGAAGAGGAGAACAAAATGAAAGTGGTAGGTTGAGGTTTAATGAAAACCTTCATTTCCTGACTTGTTTTGCAATTTTTTTAATTTGGTATGTTCTGGAGAAGTAGGATTAGATTCTCAGGGAGCTGGGTTGTCCAAGTCAACTGAGCAATACCTATAAATAAAAAAGATGATCTTGTAGGCGGCATCTATTATCTGTTTCAAGAAATAACTTGGAATGTTTGGCACCATCATAATAGATTGTACTAGACTGCTTGGTAAAAGGAGAGTGCGAAAAGATTGTCAAGTAAGTTCTCCTGCAATGCATTTGCCTGCTGCATGATGTCTTTTATACAATTACTGTAAACTGCTCACACCTAAGACTAGCAACCACAATTTTGTTTTCATTTCTTTTGTTTTGATTCAATTCACACCAACATCAAGAAAGTATCCAAACCTGAATATAATAGAATTCAGTAAAAATATGACAAGTTGCAATGAGGAGTCGTTATAAAATGTGAACAATCATCTCTCTTTGAGTGCTATAAGCATTAGTAAGATAGAGAACTAGGAAAGAGAGGTAGCATCCATGTTTACAACTCAACAATGCTTATGAAGGTTAATTAATTTTTACTGAGACAATAAATGACACCTCAAAATGTCATACCACTTTTATATATAAGTTACATGGTGCACTATGTTTTATGTTATTGGTTCTGTGCACAAAACAACAAAACAATTAATCAACCACTGTAAACATGTTTTTTAAAAAAAATGTACCTAACAGCATCCTCCTTGAGGACTTTCTCAGGTTGCCTGTCTAGTAGTAGGAAAAGTTCTCCACCAGGGCAGTAATCAGTTATTAAACAGATATGTGTCTTGGACTGCAGTACATAAGAATTTATGGGTATTATCCTCAGCAGAAATAATTTTGCATGTAACACGAGGAAAATCCATTAGATAGCAGTTTAGCAACTCAAACAAAAGTTGGAAAATATAAAGAAAATAAAAAACGAGAACTGCATAAGGTGAAAACTTTTGTTTGAAATAAGCTGAACACGCCTAGGACTCCTGGACCAACGTAGATAAGAAATTATATGGAATTTCAGTTTTAGTACATTAAGAAAATAAAATGCATGCATAACTCTTTATGCCAAACCTGTTATGATCATCACAACCTTTTTGTTTAGTATATAACAGCCCTGACATATTTAAAACTAACAAAAGAGGGCAAGCCTTGGTGCCACATGAAGTTGCTATTTTGCAACCTGGGTGACCAGAAATCAAGTCATGAATACAGCTTCTTTACCTGCAGGGATAAGACCATCAACTATGTACATTGACCCTTCTCAGAACCATACTGACAAGAGTATCCCTTTTTTCATATGTAAACTAACCAAGAGATAAGGGCTTTGGAACTTTAATTAGACAAACAAATGTAAAACACCAATAAAAGGACCAATATTTGTAGACTATCCATCTTATCCAGAAAGACTATATCTATATAAGACAGATAGACTTCTTCAAGAAAGCATGTAGATAAGGATCTGTTTTGCACTAAAGACATAAGTATTCATAACTAACAGTTGTTGATTCAATTGAATGCTGTTATTATGGTTTAAGTCTTCTGTAGGCTTCTAAGCATCTTCTAAGTGGTTTATATCCTCCATATGACTATCACAAATGGCTTCCTTTTTACAACAGATTGTGCCTCTCTGTGGGACAAAGTTATTTGAGGGATGTGTGAGCACCTTAGCCTTGCACAATTATGTGTTCTTCAAATAAACTCATTAAACACTAAAACGAGGTGCTTCTCTTTATTTTTTGGCTTGGCTCTAGACATTGTTCATTGTTTTGTTACCGAGTTCTCTAGAACTGCAAAATCTATCCATAGAGATGTATTCATTATCATCACAAATGATAGTCATGAAAGCTAGGATCTCAGTGTAGAACAGTCAGTTCCACTATGTATTAGACTTTAAAACATCAGAGAAGTGGGAATTAAACCTGAAAAGATGCATATAATGTAGGAAGGAAAGGATGATCGAGCATATCAAGAATTTCTCTTTCTGCACAAGCTCTATGCACCTGAAGCAAAAGATCAGCAATTTATCAAATGTTCACATTGACTTAAACATCTGGTGACTCCATAAACCATGAATCATTATGAACCATATAAAGAATAAGAATTTCACATAGGCAGTTTGAAAGTGGAATTCTTGCAATTCATGACTCTTTCACACTCCCTACTCAAGTAGTAATTTGGAAGAAAATGCTAGATTCATATGACCAAGAAAACTAAGCATTCTGGTAAGAAGTTACAAGCCTCTTGTTCCATGAATAATTGACAAAATTAAGCTTCTTATTATTCATGGAAAAGTATAACTTATACTATGTCAAGGTACAGATAACAGGAACCCCATTCCCCCCCCTTTATCAAGTTTCTTTGCATCTTTTATGGGCTTAAACACATATCCTTCTTTTCATAAATTATGCTTACCCTTTCAAAAAAAGATCATAGCAGTCAAAGATGACATGTCTAACCAATGTTCTAATTGCATGGGGTGACACTAAGAATGCTACATGATATGGATGACTAAGTTAATTTGCTGCCCGATTTAAAAAGAACATAATTCAGGAGGCAGATAGCAAAGTTTCAAATCTTGGAAATTTTTTATTGCATTGGCCAAAAACTCTCAAGCTGACATACTAAGAAAAGTAACCAGTATTGTCCATCTCAGTACTCCATAGCGTGACACATTCGTCGTATAGGCCATACCAATTCTATTTGACACTAAACCTGAACAATTTGTTCCAATCAACACTTTTTGTGTCAATGTAAATTTGTCATGCCATAGCAGTATATCTGTGCCAGCCATTGGCTAAAACAAGTGGTTTCAGTGGCACTTGAATAGTTGGTAGATAGTCAAACCTATGCAGCACACTCTGAAGCTGGTCCCAGATCATGCTAAGGAGAACAGTTTGTCAACCATTTTAGACTATCATTTTATCTGACTCATAACAAATGCGTGTTCAATTACCAGTAGACAGAAAATGTATGTTAATATACAAGTCAGCAACAAAATAAACAGTGCCTTACCTTGTTACGATTAAGCATGATATTTTTATCCATAGCCTTCATTGCAAAGTACTCTCCTGTTCCTAACAATTCCACCAAGTGGACGCTGTCGTTTCAAAGCATACAAATTTGTTAAACTTATTGAGTTAAAAGAATAATAAGATATATATATATATATATATATATATATATATATATATATATATATATATATATAAGTGGAACACACAAAAGGTGATACCAACAAGAAAGGCACATTGATGACTTTTTTTCAAACTCATCAATCTGCATCATAAGCATATATGCTCTATGAAGAAACTGATTTTATTGGTTAAGTAGGAGTTACCAAAACACAAGTATCATTGCTCATTTGGAGAATATACAGCATAAGACTACAAATTAGCATGACAACTTCAAACAATATTTTTATTACCGGTGGAACTAGTATGCATCTACTGGTATTTACTGATCTAACCAAGTACTGGTACTTAAATTTATAACTCGAAACCGGTAAATGCACCATTCATGTTTAATTTTTATACTTAATTCAATGATATAGGACAGTATAGGTTGGTAAATCTCCCCATATACAAGCACTGAATTGGTATGATAAGCTAATGAAATTCGTATCAGACTAATACTTAAATCCTTGATATCAAACAGAAACAACAGACACAAGGGACTTTCTAGTATAGGCTATAAAGGTTACCATCTTATGAAGCATTTTTGTAAAGTTATTTGAGAAACTCAAATTGGGCCTCAAGAGCAAAATAATGTGTACACGGACGGATATGTCACTTTATGTGACTCATACCAAACGCATGTTCTTTTTTTTTTTAATGCATATTCAATTACCAAAAGCTATCATATCCATATTCTCAATCACAATAATCTACACAGCGATGCTAAAAAACATACGTCTATATTAAGACATGAAGAGTCGATGAATGGTTCAAGAAATTTGATAATAACATTGGTAGTTCTGGGGCAAATAAAATTTTTCATATACTATACCCTCAGTGATATAGATTTCACAAGAGCAGGCACATATATGCCAAGATAGAGAACTTATAAACAAAGAAGCTAAGTCCCATTATTGGAGTAAACAATTGGTATCAGATGTATAGGATAGCATTGCGATCTAGTTCATAGTAAACTAAGAAAAAGAAATGAGCAATGTACACAAAATTAGATGCATTGGCCTAGAGCAATTATCGAGATATTGTACACAGAAAACAGTCACCTGCCAGTATCACCAGAGCCCAAAGGTTTAACAGGTCTAAAATGTTTCAATCCAATCTTTTCTCCACTCTCTACAACCTGTAGATGAATACTAATTGTGAACTGCAGAACTATTGGCAAACATGAGATCAAGCTCTTAAACTATGTTGCCAATTTATTTAAATAATGAGTGCCTTTTCTATAAAGAGCTAGTTGTTGTGATCGTAAAATCTTCCCATATGCCAAGTGAGCAGAGAACTACATATTGCATATAATCTTAATGGAGGATACTGGACTACATGCCTGCGTAAATATTAAGTAGGTTGTTTGCAGTACTCCCACGATCAGGTGAACTAAATTGGTACAATCAGTTGACTTAGGCAGTGTAATCATATAAACAATAGATAACAGTAAAGAGCTCATGTCATCATCATGAAGCACACTGTTCTACTCGATTATAAAATAAGCATATCCCCCTCTTGTCAATGGCCATAATTCATGACAGCCCAGGAAGAAATTTAATTTGTTTCCTTACTCTAAAAAGGCAGCGATTAACCTATAGTGTCACAAGTCAACAATGATAAGGCTGTTTTCCCCTTCTATCTCTTTCTTTTTCTATGCCAAAACAAGAGAAATATGTTTTTTATATATTAAAACAAGCACTTACCATGTCAACCAAAGATTTTTTTAAAATAAATGTTAAAATATGTTAAGTCACTGCTTAATTTAACAATAGCTTTAACAATCTGTTTTATTGGAAATTCAAACTACTAGAATGCAATAAACATAAGATAAGTTTTCTAAATAAACATTATCTTCATAGACTCCATACTAAAGTTTGCATATCCGATCTATGTTGAGACATTCCAATGGTTAATGCACTATTGCACAATTGATGAGTCTCAAATTCAATCCAAGCCCATATGTGAGTTGTCTTGCATGTTTTTTAATGTAACAAAATTTTCTTCCTAGTTAAAAATAAAAATTACACATCCAAAATATCACATACTTTCTGGATAGCTCTCCACGATGTATCATTCCGCATGTGAGGCTTTGGCAGCACCAACTTTGAATGGTTAAACCATAAATCCTCAGGTTTCTGCACATAATCATGAAATATCATCAGAGTTAATAACAAGAACCTTTGTCAAACACAAAATGTGTATGAGTCACCAAATTAGCATCTGGAAGTTCTCTAACAGCTTCATCAACATTATCTGCAGTTTCTTTCACCTGAAGTTTATATCATAAGCATTCAATTAATGGAAATATATATAGTCACCAAAAAGCATTTCATAATAACTCAAAAGATCCAACAAGAGTAATGCGAATGTTGAAGATTGAGGATCCTTGTTGGCAAGTGGCAAGGTCTCTTTAAGATGCCTATACTAGACCAAGATAGTGAACCTGAAACTAAGCATTTGTCAAGCATCTCAACATTCTAACTCCATCCATGATTCATATATAACCAAGCTAAGCTGATCCTAACTGCAAAACTCATTCGATAAGGAGGACAGCTTGATTCAAGTCAAGAGCAACACAATAATCCATCTGCAACAAAATTTGACCACCTTGTATGATCCACACCTACTGACATGACCTAAACATGGAAAGATTAACATACCAACCTTAACATGAAATGTTTCATGTTAAACCAATCATTCAACTGGTTAATTCAGGCTAATCTATATCAGATCAAGTTTCAAAAATCAAATCCAGCCAATTCATTAATTAATACAATTTTGGATCAGTCAAACCTGAACCTTAAGATGCTTTGTTTCTCAAAATCCAACAATTCAAGGCCCCAAAATCAACTGACATCAGTCAGTTCCAGGGTGAGAAGAAAAAGAGGTAGCTCTACATATCACTTTGTGCAATACTTATCATGCTGTGGCAGGACAGCATATAGGAGCTAGCAGCAAGCATGCTTTTAACAGCGGGCATCTGATCAACAAAGAAAATCTTTGGAGACCAACTTGTTTGAGATACTCAGTGAACTATCAGTTATGCAAAATGAACACAGAACTCTGACATGGCACCAAAATGGAGAAATGATTTATGTAACAATCATTTTAGAATTGGTTGCAACTGAACAAGACAACAGACCAGCTTCGAACTTTCTTTGGCAGTATCTGCTGGTATACAGTTCTGTAGCGGCTCAACATGTTCACTACCATCCAACTGGACCCCAATAAAATATTGAACTTCTCCCTGTTTGAGAAACGCAAAGACATATTTACTGAGATATATAAGTAACCCAATATGTGCAATTTCTCAAACAATGGGAGATACAAAATTATCTTAATAATGTACCTTCTGATCGCGCATGGGTTGCAAGTGAAAGAGATTCCAGAACTTTTTACCTGACAGATGAAAATAACTAATAAATTACAACAACATGATATATTATAGGAAATTTTCTACCGCATCTTTAACTTGTTAACATTATCCATTGGATATAAAAAAAATCTACTTTCAAAGCATAAAATTTGAAACATGAAGCCAACAGATGCTCCAAATGGTCAACTGTAGTAGCAAACTAAAATATCATAGTAAAATGAACACAGCAATTTACTACAGTTGTTTCATGCAAGGTATGCAATTTCAAATAATACCACCCGGTATGCGTGGTACTTACTGGTCCGTCAACTGACCGATACACGGACCGTCCATTACTGGACGGTATATATATATATATATATATATAATTTTTTAAAGGCGACGTCACCCGGAGAAGGAAAAAACAAAAAATATATATATATTTTAAAGGTGACACGACGTCGCCGAGTTATATATATATATATATATATATATATATATATATATATATATATATATATATATATATACCGAACGGTATACCGCTCGGTATACTATATTGTACCGTACCGAGCGAATGTCGAAACGCTGATACGGTACGATATTTCAAACCTTAGTTTCATGTACTCTTCTTGATCCAACATAGTACCTAAAAGATGGCACATCAAAGGAAAACAGGATCTAGACAACCTGTATGACGTACAAATTAGTAAAAAGAATCAGAATGCATCAAGAATGGGAAATTAGAAACCAGTAGTGGTGTCATTTCATAAGATGATATTGGATCCAATGACACTATTAGACTTCTGAAACTGATCCAACATTCTACATATCAGAAATGCAAACACTGTTACAACTTTGTTGATGCTATAATTATAACTGGTAATTGTCTCTTTTGGAATTTGTCACTTCAAATGCCCACTGATACTAGCATGAAGACATGAAGATAAAGATGGTTTCAGCATAATGGCATCTGTCTTGCAAGTAAAAACTTATATCTGGAAAACAATTCCAGCACTGGAAAGGCTACAAGCCTACAAGTAGCTACTGAATCCAATTCATGGGGATCCTTAATCTACAGGGTGACAGATGAGAGGAAGAAGATTCAAAGTTCAAACAATGTAAAAAACCATCTCAAGATCAATGAAATTTGATAAAAGGGTGCATATTCTAGTGAAAAGAAAAATAGAGTAACAACTGTGCTAAAAATCAAAGGATGAAGTGATAAGGTAATATACATTCAGAATTTAAGTTTTTTTTCATTTGTCAAAAAGATTTGAATCTGTCACAAGAAATTAGGAGATTTAATCCAGTAGTATATACTTGTCAATTTGCAGAAAAGATGTTAAAGGCGGAAAGTGCTCTTTGTTAAACATGATCCTCGTTGAATTTTACTAGAAGATCTGCACCTACTCCACCACCTCTTTTCAAGCTACAAAATCATGGTCCATGATATAATCAATCTCCCCATAAGTTGAACTTGAAGTTTCAGGTTTGTTATTAACAACCAAAATGAACGACACATTTAAGACACTGGGAGAAACATCAATAGTGATTATTGTTTAGTGATAACATCAATTGTCATCAACAGTCCTAAGCAGGATTTGAAAAGTGTAACAAGTGTTAAAACTAAAGCAGTCGTGAATTTGGAGTGCATTATAGAGGGGCTCCCTAAAGGTCATAACACAGAAATATTCAAATAAGCTGACAGCACAATAGCAACTGTGACCAAAATGGTATTCAGGAATGAGATAAATTGAAATTCAATGCATCATGCGATAGTTATTTTGCTGAAGAGGATAATATTCTTAAAAACACTATGTGAAGCCACAAATTTATCCATATTCAAAAAAATGAACTTTAACTAATCAGAATTGCCAGGAATAAGAGTAATATTCATTTCCTAGAAAATAGGCATACCGCTTTTTGTGTAGTTTATCAACTGCACAGTTATGTCTCTCTGGTTATCTATAGCCTCTCTTATTTTCCTCACAGTTGCTGCATCAGTTTCAGGGCCTTGGAGAAACCTACAAGTTCCAAAGAGTCAACAAAAGTAACAAATAAACAGAACTAAATTTTGGAAATGTGCATTAATGGCCCTTATTTTGATTACAGTGTTCAGCTACCTTATTTATACATTTAAATACCAATGTAATTAAAGTTCATCTATTTTGATATTTATACAAACCAAGACATTATAACAACAACTGTCATAGGAATAAAGAACTCATGATGACCGAAATGAGATTTTGTAAATTGTAATCTTATTTCTACTATCTCAGCTGAGCTACAAATTAAAAATTATGTTAAGATGTGAGGTTGCATTTTATTGAAGATATTAAGATACAAAATAAGTTGTCCTGGCCCATCAAATATAATATTTGGCATTAAAAGAGCAAAGGAAATTCCTGCACACCTGCAGTTTCTTCCCAATATTTCTTCACGACTGTATTCTGTCAGTTGTAAGAAACTGTCTGATGCGAATATCTGAAAAGAAAATCATCAAATAACTCCAACAGAAGGAAATGAACATATTAGAAACAAGAACCAGCTTTGTGAATCTTACAATAGGATTGTCAGGCAGTCTTGGATCAGTAATGACAAAATTTTTTTCAATGCGTTCAAGGGTTGTAGCAAGATCGATGCCCCTTCTGATCTCTTTTTTTCTTTCCTCATCATCGAAACTCTCAGGCCTTTCATCATCGCTTTCCATCAATAGGGACTCCTCAATAGGAACTTCCAGCTCATGCTTTTCAACATTCAAATGGCCAAAGCCAATAAGTCTGCAAACACAAATATGGCTGAATGACTACCACTTTATTCCACTCAAATTGTCCCAGGACAAAGTAATTGTATTCTTTGTAACAGAAAGTAGCAATACGCCAATGATTTTGAATATTAGATTAGTTACGCTTACCATATATCCTAAGAGACTTAGTGGAGACAAATGATGGCTTACGATCATAGTTGAAAGGAACTCCTATAGCATTGTGGGAAGGCCAGTCACTACTGACTAACATCACTAATGGTTGAATCACAAAAGTTAACAAATACCAGAGCTGTATTTAAGACAAAAAATCATGAGAGAAAAAATATAAAACCTACCCCATGAAGGACTTTAGACCTGATTTTCTTGATTTATTTGCTACTTCAGGAAGTTCACAAATTTTGTTCATCGAACTCCTCATCCCACTACGTGAATTACGCCTAGCAGCAGTGGCATTTTCTGAACTCTTCTTTCCAGGAACCTCTGACACCACAGTTTGTCCACCACCTTCAGATTTTCTCATAAAAGGGTAACTTCTTGATTCTGAAAGTGAGTGTGGATCCTTGACGGCCAGCACTAAGTCAGAGACTGAACTGCGAGCCCTATCTTTTTGCCTAGCTGCAAGATTAATCTACATAAGAAAAAGTGGTTTCCAACAATTTTATTCTATTAGTTAAAACTATAATGTAAATAAAGACAAATTAATTTGACAATGTTCTATTACACAGAAATAAATCAAGATGAACCAATACCATCATATCGAATCAAAGACTCTGGTAAACCATTGGGCCGCACCATTATATCCTTTGATCCTTCTGTGTATTTACTAACCTCCACTTGCATCCTGCAGAAACAATGACCAAGTTCAGTTCCAAGAAGGAACATATGCACAATATCAACATACAAGAACACTGTGAAATTTCCAACGGTCAGACAGTTAAGACGGATAAGTTTGAAAGAGGTAGATTACCAATCATTTTATTCTGTAAGCAATCATCATAGCTGGAAGTTAGGAAGATCTATAACCAACATCTTACCCAATGAACTTGAGAGTGTTTCCAGCCTCATCTTTGATGGGTGCAATTGTCAAAAGATTCCAAAATGGTGCGCCATCCTTTTTGTAATTTAATATGCGACCACAATAGTTTGTACCGGCAGACAATGCTTCCCTTAATCTTGCAATCTCTTCAGGGTCAGTACCCGAACCTTGTAGGAATCGGCTGCGCAACAGCAATTTCAATCAAAAAAGGAACTATCAAGTTCAAATTATAAATCTACTCCGAGGAACCTGCACCTATGTTACATTTGTTGTTAGCCTTTGAAAATCATTTAACGAGTTCAAGAATGCAAATTTTTTTTTCGATAGAAGAATCAAAGCAAACATTTTCGATGAATTACTTATAAAAAAGATAAAGAACTTAAATTTAGAGAACATTTCTTTTTCTCCACATAGTTGTGCTCTTTCCCATGTCAAATGGTAAAGAAAGATTAATTACAATAGAAATTAGGGCAAAGATTTTTCGTACCAATTCCTACCGATGACTTCTTTGGCGAGGTAGCCGGTCATGTGGAAGAATCCGGCGCTGGCGTACATGACAGGGTGGTCGGACTTTGTCGCGTCGGACACCACAAAGGACTGCTGGAAGGCGGAGAGCGCCTCCCGGAGCTCCTCCGACACCCGGGGGAACCCGCCCCGCGCCGCCACCTCCGAGTCCTCCGAGCTCCGGTACGAGCTCCCCCCAGAGGCTCTCCGCGAACGGCCCTTGTCCCCGGCCTCGTCGCCCGACCTCCGCACCTCGACGCCCTGCGGCCGCCCCGTCTCCTCGTCCGTCTTCAACACCAGGCCCCACTCCGCAGCCCGCTGCGCCGCCGCTCCGACGTCCTCGGCGGCGGCGGGAGGTTTCTTGGAGATGGGATAGGGCAGATAAGGCAGCGGCGCCGCCGCCGACGTGGAGGGGAGGGCCATCCATGGGCGGATGATGTCTTCGTCGTCGTCGTCGCCGGCGCTGGCGGCGGCGGGCGGAGGTGGGGCCCGGTGGGCCGAGAGCTGTGGGTCGGGTCGAGATTGCCAGGTGGCAAAGGGGGAGGAGCGGGGTTTGGGCTGGCTGGGGTTAAAGACTTCGAGGGACCCACGGGAGTCGCGTGGCAGAGGTGGGATGAGCGAGGAGGTGGGTCGGTGGGTTGGTGACTCCTCGTCCATTTCCTGTAACAATTAGCAGAAAACAAAAACAAAAAACAGAAACGTTATCTATTAAACATCAAACACATTTAGCAAAGGGAATAAGCGGTTACTTTATTTCTAAATTCTCAATAGGTCGTATCCAATGCACATATAATCTCTTAAAATATTTACTTATTTTATGAAAAAAATGTATATTCAAACATATTTCTTAAAGTATCGGAAACGATTTATAAAAAAGTATTTTAAAAAATGCTTCTGCATGGCACATCAAGAATTAGGACCAGTGGACCTATCGCAATAGAACAAATCCAAAAATGATACCTCATTTACCGATCATAAATTGTGATTGCGTTTGTTCTTTTTTGTGGATCCCATTAAAGATAAGAGTCTGAATAAGGACAAAATTTATGCTCGATAACTATGGGATATCTGTTTATCTTGCAGAGGAATACACAGTTGGATCATGGCAAATTTCAAGTAGCACATGAATGAGAGCTAACTCGTATGCAAGCGTCTCGGATCTTCCGGCATAGATCCAATTATCCCGAATCCATGATTTCTCCCATAAGATCGAGTTACGAGGCAACGTGGGCTCAATTCACAAGCTTGCATGGCAACATGTGAGCTTGTTTGTTCGAGAGGTCATTGGAATTAAGCTGATATTATACTTAACTAAGTACTTTAATGTTTATTTTCACACTAAAATAGCTAGAAATGCCCGATAGCAGGAAGAACTCTTTAAAATAGCTGCTCAAATTTCCAAGTTATTTCAACAAATTTTCTTCAGGAAAAGGAAAGAATACGATAGCTACATGTATTTTGGTGGAGGAGGTAGCATGAAATCTTGAAGGAGGAAAGCAGATCTTGAAGAATGCCACAAGAAGAGCCTCAAAATGTGTATATGCAGATGAAAGAACAGAAGATAAAGATTGGAGTGTAGAGCAATCTAAGTACCTGAACTCAAGCTGTAGTTGTTGTCTCTACTGACTCTTCTTCTCTCTTTGGAGTTGCACTCTTCGTCTTTTTCTCGGTCGTCTCCTACACGTTATAGCTATGAAACTGAGCACATACACAGCCGAAAAGGAGAAGAAATTAAGGACTCTGAGGATGGAAGTGGGTTGAAGCGAGGGGATGAAGGAGAGAGAGAGAGAGGAGGGTGTTCGGTGGATATCTTATTTGTTGCCATCGGCTGACGTGATTGGCTGATGCCTCGTGCTTGTGGGCCTCTGCCGGCGTATATCTCGGCAGCGGCCAATAAGCTGTGAGATATTGGATTATGTGGGTCACTCGCTTCGACGAATCCTTGTCTCCTGCACTTCTTTGACCGAGCATTAACTTTGTTTCTTGATGGCGTGACATGACCGATCTCGTGCTTCGCAATGCACAATGGCAGTCGACGATGCTGAGTTGATGGCGAGCATTATCAGTGTCATTAGATGCAGTTTTGCTCGTCACTGGGGATACGGATAGCCGTAAACATGGATGTATCAGGAGTTCAAACAAGCAGAAGATACATGGAGTGACCACAAGATGGATAGCTGTGTTGTTCATTGCCACCAGAAATCAATGGTGAGCATTTATTTGTGAGCTTATGAGTCCGTCCATGGAAGTCAAGCAGACATCTGGCTTCTATCATCCATTAAAGGCATCTGGTCTCTCTTGTTCTCATCAACTAGATGGCGACTGACAGCCCTCTTCGCGGTGGCGAGAAAGAGACAAACGCGGTTTTCGCGTGAAAACAGCAGCATATGAGATGAGCCTCCGCTTGCACTAAAGTCCAGCTTAGGAATTGAAGACTCTTCTACTTGTCCTGTTGGCTACCGTATCACTAGAGAAACGAATGTGAGGCTGCTGTGTGGCTGATAAGGAGTGATGATCCCAAGTTGGAATTGTGGCGTCGTCTTGCATAAGCTCGGATAAGGGCGCTACAAGGAGTTTGACCAAGTGACATTTCGCTGAAAAGATCACGAGTTACAGCAGGCATGTACAGTAATCATTTTTTTGGGGGTTAGCTATTTGTTTGTCTACCGAGGTGTCTCTTTCTGGTCATGTGCTCGTTCTCACAAGTGTTCTAGTGGAAGAAAAGAGACGACGGCGGTGTTATTAAGGTCCAGTTCTCTCTCATCTTAGACAACTGCAGCATCCCATTTTGTCTCTGCCAAACTGTTGATGGCCATCTTTTGTGTAACTTTCATGTCTTCGATTTCCTTTGCACCTTCTACTATTAGTAGCATATGTTGCGGTCATGTAACTGTCCTCTCTCTCTCTCTCTCTCTCTCTCTTACCATCAATGTTTATTGTGCTTACTATGCTGATTTGAGTTTTAAATGAGTTGAAACTTCAATTTTGAACTTCAAATATTATTACTGTGAAACTTCAAGGAGACTGTGAAGCATGTGTATGGTAAGCTTTTGTGGATGTAAAGTATCAAGGATCAGAAAATAGATGTGTTTTACAGGATTAAGATATCAAGTGAAAAATTACTTTTATTTTTTTATTTCATGTTCTTCACTAGCAGGACTGGATTCCATTCATTCATTGTCATGGATAAAAGTTACCAAAAAGATGCTCTACATTTCACTGAATTCACATGGATTTGGTTTCCTGATTGCAGAGTTGAATCCTCACATCTTGGTCAAGGAACTTGTGGGTTCTCAATAGAATTACTTGTTCATGTTCAACATGAGCATCAGAAAGGCTGCTTTCCCAGATCTTAGCATGTACTCTCCACTCATGAATGGACTTAAGAAGGATCCACTACATGGTTAACCACTCATGATTTCTCCTGCCACCAGTTGTTAAGTGGAACACATGATTGATAACCTTCCTAGGTAGTAAACAAGCAGCAAAGACATCAGCAACTTGTAGCATTTCCTAGTATGTCAGTCATGTAGTAAACAAGCAGCAAAGACATTGGCAGCTTGTAAGTGTGAGACTATGTGAGGCTTCATTGCCTGTGTGGTTTTGGCCATCCTGCACTGCCAAGGCATGTGCATATAAAAGCATAAGCATTAAACCTATGTTAGTCATGTCAAAAGAAAGCAACTTGATGTGCCAAAAAATGTTTTCTCAAAGAAACATAAGAGCACTTGCTCACTCTCATCTATGAGTGAAGACCAACAAGGAATCACACACAGTGGCTCACCAGGTAGTGTTGTAGCCTTTGAACAAAGTTGATAGTCCCAAGTTAATGAAACACTAGTCTAATCAGCATGTTCTCTGTTAGTCCTCTGTTTTCTGTAGCAACATTTCTTGTTCCTGTTGTGTACATAATAAGATGCAATATTCCATTGGCTTTTCCCGTATCTCGTGGGTTTAATCCTTCAATAAATCATCTTGTGCGTCATATACCACCTTATGTGATCAGGTAAGTCTTTACCTTGTTCATGAGTCATGCATGAAATAGGCAATGCCTCTGCCCAAAGGCTCTCTCATGTAGAGGTTTAAGACAGTGGCATCGACATGATACAAAAGCTGTGTGATCAATGGGAAGAAACTGAGAGGAACAGACATCAAGGGAAGCGAAGTTGCATTAGAGAGTGTTCATGGAGTAGAAGTCGGAGAAGCTGGCCAGGAATTCCTCGTCGTAGCTGTACTCGTCTTCGTCGTCCATCGCCAACGCCGCCTGCAACTGCCTCCAGCAATCGCTGCCATTGCCGCCTAATTGGTTTTGCTCGTAGTTGTCGAAGCAGTTCACAGCCGCCGCGCCCGTATCCGTCCCCGTCTCCATCTCTACCGCCGCCTCCGTCTCCGTCTCACCATTCCTCGCGAAACGGCCCCGCACTCGCGGCCTGCTGTCGGCCAACGTCTTCCTGCATTCATACTGGAATGCGAAATAGGAGCCGCGTAAATATAACTGTTAATATACAACGAACGACTGATCAAGGAGGATTGGATCGAATGATACAGTGATCTTCTTGTGGAAGTTCCTCTGATTGCGTTTGCTCCGATACCTCTCGATTCGTTCCTTCCTCTCCTCGGCACTGTATCGGCCGACTTTCCCGGCTACCCCTCCTTCCTGGCTAGAATTCTCGTGCAGGCCATTGCCCCCCTGTCATAAGAGTTCGTCAAGAGAGAGCAAAGATCCGAGTTTGAACGTGAGAAACGATTCAAAATGGGATTTTTAGGTGCGAAAACTGAGAAAGGCGGAGAATTTGGTCACACCTGGAGGTTGCCGGTGCTGAGGACCCGCCTCACCGGGCCAGCGTTGAAGTCGAGGTAGTCGCAGGAGGAGGAGGACGGCGACGATGAGTACAGTGGCTGGTTGAGGGAGTCGGGAATGTAGTGATGATGGAAGGGAAGCGAGTGGGTGCCGCCGCCCCCGTGGAGATACGATTCAGAGGAGAAGGACGTACAGGGAGGAGAGGATGAAGGGAAGGCGCTATTGGCGTCAGGGAAGAGGCCTTGAGGGGAGGTGGCGGAGCAGAATTCGGGGTGATGGAGGCTGGGCTCGCCATAGGAGTTGGTGGTGGTGGTGGAGGAGGAGAAGGAAGAGAACATGGCGCTGGCTTCGCACTTGGGCTTGAGGAGGCGGAGAAAGGGAACGGGCTTCTGCTTTTATGGAGCGCCAAGGGAGGGGGAGAGAGATGGTGGGACCCATCGGCCACGACAAGTGTAGTTTGACCTTGGTGGGTCCGGATAAAGGGTGAGAGATGCCTTCGCGGGTTCCCAGACAGAGGTGGATGCCCCTACAAGCCTAAGCGATACGAAGGTTTTAGAGATCAATGATACCTATCAACTGTAGTGCATGTGACATTAAATTATCTAAAGATGTCAATTGATTTGGTTGGTATAATTCTAATTTTATTTTCTTCTTTAAACAGTTTCAATTCGATCCATCTGTACTACAGTTGCATGCACCACCTCAACTATGATATGTTCAATCCAACTAAAACTGGTCATTCATTCGTCGCCAAGAGAGTGAGAGGAAGAAGGGACTGTTCCCAGGAACGAGAGTCCCACCAAGCAAAAGTGGAGATAGCTCAAACAACACCAAAGATTGCCCCCCCATGACATTTAGTCAGCAAACAAGTCAACTCCCTGATTTGACACACGACTGTTGTTGCCAACACAGTCGAAGACTCCTGTATGACCCACACATTTCTGACCCATCAAGAAATGATGCTTCAAATTAAGGATCAGACGAGCATATAATAATACACCACTCATCTTTCGATGTTTTATTATTTTATCCAACAATACCAAACAATATAAATATTTAAAGCTTTGCGGTAAATAATGCCCAACTCCGGTCTCCTTGTATTCCTTTTATTGGAGGGAGGCAGCTACTAGTACTGTTGGAGCGGGTGGGAAAGAGGTTAATATTGTAGACAAAGCCTGAAATCCTACATCCTACATGTAGTTTGGCCTTACCACACCTACAGCACTTTGGATCCAATCATGCCTCTATCAATGCCGTTTATGCTTTAGATTAAAGAAAGGGATGATCAATACATATGATCATGGAAGACGCAATGTTTATTCAGAGAAAAATAGCAAACATGAGGAACTGAGACATGATTGCTTTATATGGAGATGAAGTACAAGAAATCCATCCTACTGATGATGTGAGACAACTTGTGTGATCATTAATCATGCAACTAGCAAAGAATGGAAGTCACCAAATCAACACCATGGAATCACATAAAGAGGATAAGCAATCTAGCATAACCCAGAAGAAATAAGGTCAACTTTTAATGGATTTGTGTCATACCAACACATAGAGGTCCCCTTCCACCAAGTGACAAATCAAAGATAAAGGAAGCAGAAGCATACAGGTGATGGTGGTATCTCAGCTCAAAACATGTAGTGCAGGTTTTTTTGGTCACGATAGTGGGCCACTCACCCAGAAGCAATATCCTATAGTAGTGTAGCTCATATTGCTTCCTGACTTCATAGCACATCAAAAGGGTACTCAAACTAGCATTTGACTAGATTAAGATGGACCTACCACTTTCCCCATGAAGCGAGGAACCCCATGAAACAAAAGTGTTTAGCAGCAACTTTGGATGCTTAAAGAATCCCAGCATCTAATCATTTCAACTTAATGCACAATGGTTATTTCAGAATCTCATGTCCATATGAACAACCTTTAGAACAGCATGTCAAACAATCAAAACATGTCGTTTTAGTTTGATACTATTAAACCAACATGCATATAAAATCCTTTCCCTTTCAGAAAGACTTCAAAGACGAGAGAGATTGGGAAATTACCACATCTTGAGTGGACTACTGTTGTAAGCATTTTTTGACCCTGCCTGAGTTCCACCAGGGTCCCCTGATACAGTTCAAAGGAACATCTCACAGGGCTTCTGCAGGTGTATAATTTCCCCTTTGAACATGGCTGCCTGCAAAGGTACTAGATAAGAAAGTTATAAAAGAGACACAAATGTTGTCACAGTCACCTATTGGTCAGCATGTGTACGTTCAGTCACAAAATAAGCAGAGATCTGTACAGTTTAGGTCACCAATTGGTTCATAACAGAATCAGCAGGCCCGAAACCAATCAGAGTAAGATCCTCTAAATATTCCATGAACCGTCCCAGAGCCCACATCGAGAGCCAAGCATCACATTGACATAACCCAATAGTGTCAGAACAACAACTTGAAAGTAGTCATGGCCAACCCAACATCATACAGTCCATCCTACACCCAGTTACATCATAGCTTGCAAAGATATGTTGACCCTTAGGATGCAAAAGATTAGAGATCCCACTAGGAGAAATTATGCTGCAATACCCAAAGAAAAACAAATGCAGAGCCTAGATGTCGTTGATAAAGATTGCATGCTTACGAGTCATCTGTAGAACTGACGACTACATCCAGTACCAGTTCTGAAAATGACCTCAAAACATGATTGTTTAAAAATCATGATTTGAGACTGCTACTGGGTATTCCAAGATGACTGCAGACTTGTGAACTCAATTAACTGTTTATATGCAACCAATGTTGAGATTCAAGCAAACAGAAGTTACATAGTTTGTACTGTTGGGTAGTCATGAAAATCTAGAGTTTCAGAGTATGCATTCCAACTTTCTCGCACACCCATGCTTAGAGCCATTGGAAGCAACATATGAAAACAAGTGGGAAGATTAGGATATGGTGCAACCCTTGGTAGTCCAAACTTTACTCTTTGAAGGTCAACAGGCAAAACAGTTGCACCACTACAACCATAAGTGGGCATGCAATTATTGTGAGGTGATGCGCATCAAGGATGTTGTTGAACACAATGTCCAACATAATATGTCATAATTCATGCAACCACAACTGATATCCATGATAAGTGTTCAGATGCCTAGAATCTCCTCCATTTAGGAAGTTAAATGATTTTGAGTTGACATGGAATGTGAATGTTCATAAAGTGCGGTAAGTCTCAATATGAGAAGAGACATGAAAATCCAGTAGTGTTCCTGAAAATAGTTTGAAGAGATGTTTCCCTTGGTAGTGGTGCAAATTATTGCTATTCAACCAAACAATGATAGGAGAAAGATTGAGGAATCCATTGACCACTGGAAGTAATGATTTGCATCCCCTCCAAGAGATAGCTCATCTTTCCAATATCTTATGCTTCTGTTCAAGCAATCATAGTGCATATCAATATCCAGAAGACTAGAACCTTTGAGAACACCAAGATGCATGGAAATAGTTAGCAAAGTTCTAGGTGTTGGCATTAAAACATGCCAAGTCTAAGCCCCAAACTTTATGACAGATTTGATTTCTTAACTAGTTAAGTACCTGTATTATATATATATATATATATATATATGTTAATTATATCTCTCGATAATGATATAAAGCCAATCTAATCAAGTACTTGTATGCTTAATGTTCTGTGTTGTAGTAGGTTCACACAAAAACATTTAATAAATCATATACAAGTTAAATATCTCTTCAAGCTTATTAAACTTTATTCCCTAGTGCAAGACAAGTTCAAAAATAAAAATCACATACTTAATGCTACTTATGACAAAAAACAACAAGATCGATGTAGACAATTCAAAAAAGGTATTTAAATCTTGGTTCAGTACCAATTTCAACAACTGATAGGACTAGAACTTTATTGCTATACCACGAAATACACCAACCTAAACCACCTAATATCATTGAAAAAATGCAAAAATTAAATATCACAGTATCAACCAATATAGTCCGGCACTGGTTCATGGTTAGACAGGTAAATATGAGTTGGTACTGATCCAACTACTATTTAAACCTTGATTCTAAAAATAGGCTACTCTCACATGATTATCATTCAATTGCAATGCTACTCCTATTAGTCTACCGAGTAGGTACTAGTGCAACCTCAATGCTCGACCAGTTCATGATTTGGGCAGTCTCAGCCCTGATAAGCTGGTCATAGCCAAAAAAAGGCACATTATATCGACTGGAATAAAAAATCTACCATGATCCACTCTGAATATCTTTTTAGGTACTTTTAGAATAATATCATTCTAATATCCTTGGAACTATAAATCAATGCGTATCAATTGAACTAGTAATTGAAACCTTCAGTCAATTAATAGGCTACTCTTACATGATTTTCATACAACGGTCTACTAAAAACTCTTACCCTACCAGGTAGGAGCTAGTGCAACCTTGGAGCTAGACCTATTCATGGGCTAGGCAGTCTCAGACCAACGGGCTGGTCATAGCCCAAAAAGACCCATTGAAATGAGCCTTAATTAATGCTTGAAGTCCACAATTCCAGCCTGAGCAGATACATCAAACTAGTGTTTTTCTGAGTTACATCTCCGTAGTATAGTCACCATGACATACTGTTGTATAGTACTTACTATACCAATAACAACATACTCTATTCATCAGCATATAGGACCAGAACAATGAAATTGGGAGGGGCTACAAACTTAAGAAGGATCCAATGCAGCCAGTGTCAGCAAGCCTGCCAGGACTGAGCTTGGGGATCATAAGTATTGGACTAACCAGGTGGCCCAGGTCATAAGCAGAGCCCAGACCTTCTCGGCCAGTCAGGCTGCTCCAATGCAACCTAAGCAACATGTTCCATGTCATAGCCAACCTCTTCAATTGAAGGCTACAAATATAACTCCTAGCAGAACATGCAGGATTAGGAACCTGTTGGACTATTTTGGTAGATCAAGAACATTTCACTACAAAAGTTTGACAAACTCAAAGCAGAAGAGGTTTTTCACAGTAAAGGCACAAAGAGGTGGCCATTCAACTATTCAATAACAACAAAACCATAAGTCTCAACTTATTGAGAAGTTGGGCATTCAACTATAGTAGACTATATCAGTTACAGAAGATTTGTATACTATAACACAGATTGAGGAGTTGAAAACCCCAAAAAAAATCAATCCAGTTCATTTTGGCATTTAAAATACCACAAAAACCAAACAGGGGCCATCAACATTTTCGGGAAGCTAAAAAAAAAATGCAAGTCCCCAAACCATGTTAGCCCTTGAGGTGCTCAATCCTTATCCCCTCTTCCTCTGTATCTATCTATATATCTATCTATCTATCTATTTCCCTCTACTAGTACAGCAACGTAACCTCACTTTTCTTCCACCAGTGGCTGATCCTAGCTCCACCACACACACATGGCTCATTTATTAGTCGAACTGTCACCACCTTTTTTTAAATAATTCCTTCACTAGCATAGGATTGTCACTCAAGTTCGAACCACTTTAGACCACTACTGCAATAGTTAAGCATGTTCTCTCTCTTCTTAAATACTTTTTTTTTTTTAGAACTTCTGTCTTTGATCCAAGCCCAACAATAATCGCTGTAGATTTTGATGATTTTTCTTGATATTATTACTTATCTTTCTGAGGAAAATTAGTTGTCTAAGAACCAATCTTCCCTTTCTGCATTGACATGGAGACAGTTGGTAACCCCCTAAGGGCAAACATGCATATAACATAGAATTGAACCATCCAATGCAAAAGTGATGACAAGAACCAAGCCAAACCAAATATGCTCTGTTGGTTTCTTTGTTAATTTCAAATCTGTTTAGGAAAATTGAACATATCAGTTGTGCTTTCAGTTTAACTGTATACACAACCCAACCAAACTGTGCACCATTGAAATTATTTAGCTTCTTCTAGAAAAGATACAGTACCTACAAATGTTGGAACAAAGTAAAAATTTTAAATTAAAGAACGACATTCAAAGATCTGGGAGTTGTTCCTCGAATTTCAGCTGTAATCTGCAACAAGCAGATTGCTTGTCAAGTTAAAATGATAATAAAAAAATCACTGGCTAACCTATACAGCAGATTTAGAAGCCTGTATAATTTACATAAATGATGACAACATAATATAAAAAGCAATGAAGTGTTCCACATACTGCATATTGTTCATCAAAAAATTCAGCTTTGTATTGAACAGGTATCATCAACTGCCCAAGCTATTAGATGAAGAAAAACTCAGACGAATGTAGCAGAGATATATGAGCCAATGACAAACTTCTGACATGAGCAAGAAGATAGAAACAAAACCAAAGGATAGAAAGAAGAGAAGCAAAACAAAGAAAGCTGAGATATATATAAATATATATCAAGAAATATGCCTGTTAAAAAGGATAATAACTCATCTTTCCTATAAATGCTTCCTCTTTCTTTTTGGTTTGCACAGTTTCTTCCGGAAAAGCAAAGGCTTAAACAGACTCTTAAAAGGCAAAGGATAAGCTGGATAAGATAACCTTTCTCTATGGTTTCCTCTTCCTGCAAGCAACCAAGAATAACTCATATAACAATATTTTTCAAAAAGTTTCTGACAATGAAAACTACAAACTCAAGAGACTATTTGCAAAAGCAACTAATACCATCTGACTCCATGTATGTAACCAACAAACATGTAGGTCAAATATGCTGTGAAATTTGCATTCATGATCTAAAACATGGTTGAATTTTATCACAATTACTGTAGGACACAAGAACCAGTAATCCCCAAACACAAAAAGCAAAATCCAAATATCTCAATAAAACCCAAAATTAATTCTAGAACTAGTTGACTAGAAACAGAAAATTATCCTACTATCCTAGAACCCTAATTTACAACAAATAATTCAATAAAAATCATATCAATGAAAGAAAATTAAATCTTCAAACAAATAAACATATGGTTAGGTTAGGCTTTAAGACTATCTAAATTGTTTCGCAAATTTCGTGTACTGGTATTGTCAGTCAGAGCAGTGTCCGTATGTGTATGTATTGAGGCTCCGAAAAAGAACCTAAAAAGGCTTAAAAAACAAAAAATAGAAACAGCTTGGTACATAGCTTATACTGCCAATTATCAGGGAGTAATGGCCCTGTAACAGGCATACCAGGTGGTACACTTGGGTACAAGTCTGGTGCTAGGCACTTGTGCCATACTCTACTGGGCCATACTGCAAACTATTCAAAATAAGTTTGATGATTTTCAGATCCAAGATTTTCTAGTGAGTAGTGGGACAGCAGATTTTCAAACCTTATGTAGAAAGGACAGACAGCAGATGTCACCCTTAAACATACAAGGATCAAACAACAAATAATCTGGACACACAGCAAGTCAGACACCATCAAGAAATCGCAACAAAAGTTAATGGGTTTTTAGGGATCACCGGACCAAAATATACAAAATAGAATACAGAAAAAAAGGAAAGTACAACAGTGAAGGAGAAAACCTGAGAAAGTGTTTCTGCCTCCCTTGTCTCATAGCATTTAAGCACACACACACACACACAAATATATATATAGGGCACAAGGCTTATCTCTATCCACCAAATATAAGTGCATAAATACTATGCTATGTCACAGTAAACAGGACTACCGACATGGATGGGTTAATCAGGCTTATTGCACTTGGCACGCTTGATATTGAAGCATGATTATCTTATATGCCAGCGCATGTATGTAAACCAACAAATGACCATGCATTACATCCTAGCAAACATCATAAACAAGAACCCTAGCAATGCAGACATTCATGGATCCAACAAGCATCATACAACTCCAATGTTCAAAAGACATGTGCATGCTATAGCATACTTCAGTACTTAATAGAAATGGTTTAACCATCACCAAGGCTTGGCTTGACCATAGGCATGTCAATGGGCAAGATTGGCAAGGCAAAGGAAAATAAAGTTGTGCTGCTTAATAGGAAAAAAAGGAAATAATTGAGAATTAGAATATGAAACATTTAATTTTACATATGTAAGCTATTGATTCATCCTTTTTTTCTGTACAAACTCAACCAAGCTACAATGATAGTTTAGGTAGCCATATAAATGACAGGGAAATCATATTGATCGCAGTACCTGATTTAGTTTCTGACTTCTGGATCTCATCTTTGACCACAGTTGTGTTTTTCTCTACTAGAGCATCAATTTTAAAAAAAGGAACTCCTTCCTTCTGCTCTTTGGTCTCCTTTAAAGCACCTTTTGATAGAATATCCTCTCCTGATGATATTAAGCTTGCTCCTGTGTTACTTGATACAGGTTGTATAAGACACTTCTGCAGAGTCATGCAATGATCACCGTGACGTTTCTGCTCTTGCTCAACTATTTTTGGTATATCCTTTTTCACCACTACATCAGCAAAAAAATGCCCTTCATCATCCACTGACATCTGATCACCTGCAACATCAGGAATGCACTCCACAAACTCTGCAGCATCATTTGAAGTCTCAATGGCATGGTTATAAAACTGATCTGAACTTTTCTGAACCTCCACAAGCATATTAGATGGTTTCTTTTCCGTGACAGCAGAGGATGTTTGATCAGCATTTGATAGTAGAAGATCATCATTATAAGTGTAGTTGCTAGCCTTTGATACTGCAGTGGCTGAAGGCAACGTACCAGTATGAGAAACCATACATTCATCTGAAATTTTTAGGCATTCACTGAGCTCAAAAGATTGGCAAGATTCCTTAGAATCAGCAAGTACTGTTGTCATATCATCTGGGGAAACTAGAACATCTTCACAGGCAGGCTTCTGTTGACTTAGAGTTGTCGGAGTCATAGATATCTTGTTTAACAATGAACTTTCATCAATAGCAACTTGATCTGTTGCATCATCAGCAACAGCAGCAGGAATTTCATTGGGAGCAGTAGGTGACCCAAATGTCTTGATTGATGACGTCAATGCAGCATTTTCACCAAATAAAAATGGTGATTCACTGAATATAGATGTGAAATCAATTGAATTTGAGCTAAAAGGCGGTTTGCTAGTAGAAGAGAACATTTTTGGGATATTATCCAATGATGGCAAATCACCGTTCCCACTAGATAGAGGATCCCATTCATTCCAGTCATCAAACCAAAATCTTTTTGAGTTGGATTGTTCATCCGGTAAGATTCTTTCGATTTTAATAGTTTCCTTGTAAAAATGCTTCTTCCTTAGAGCATTAGCTACCAGTGACCTGTTAATGAAACAAACAACATAAAACAACAAACATATGCAATATATATTACATAAGATGCATAAGAAGTTTCAGCCATTTAAAAGAGAGGATTAATCAACCTGCAATTTCCCGAAATAGCAGCTTTAGCTCGCTCCAAAGACAGACCAAGCAAAAATACTGCCAGGTTGGCAACGTCATATGGCCCTCTAACATCATTAACAGTAGAAGCAGCACTTGAAAAGATGAGATTCTTTCCTCTGGTCCAGTCAGCTAGTAGCTATAAATCCAAAAGTGAACATGTTATGCATGAAATCTATGTTTTAGAATACAACCAGCTAAAAGACTAGATGAGCCACTGTGAGAGAAGCTTAATCTAGCAAACATGCCAATTATGAAACAGATTTAGTCTTGATGTCTGGAGAGATTACAACAGACAACATCTCCGAAGCATAAAGCTTCACCATATGTCACCACAATCTTTCAAGACCAGTAACCATATGACATTGGACTCAAAAGTTATTCTTCCTTCCAAAATTCATTTGACCCCCTCTGCTATCCCAGTTGTCCTTCCGTTTCTTTAAAGCTTTTCTCATTCTTGCGAGCAGACATAAAGTTGTATTTGTGCATTACTAATTTATCAACTCTGTTAAAATTCGTCAGAACACCCACTTTCTAGGTACTTCCTCACTCTAAATTCCTTCTTTAAAAATAGTTCCAGACATGCACTGTAGTGGCTTTAGATAACCAAGTTTTATACTGGAAATGTTATAATGATATGGACACATGATTCTGATCTAAAATCCTAGTTGTTTGTCCAACTTAATATCAAAGAAAGATAATTAAAATAATTTACATACTTAAAATTCAATATTCCGAGAGAATGACAAGCAGCAGAAGTTCATAAGAGGCCCAAATAACAAAAAGATCCACTTCTAGTAGCATGATATCAGATGATATGTAAGATTTATAATCAAAAAGGCTAATGAGCATTTTACCCATTCATATGTGTTGGATACATGGATTTGCGTAACCATTCATGAGGGTGGATGTGAGTGATAAGGTATTCCTGGATACTTACTATTGCTAGTAATAGAAAATAATAACAGCATGTGACATTTAGCAAGCAATACTTAATTCTTTTACAAGAGACTACAACAAATTCTCTGACCATCAGCATTAGTAGGATAAGCATGCTATCACTGGTTATACGTCTTAAGATTTCATAGGATAAACAATATATCTGTCATTGCGTCTTAAGAAAAAAAATATTTAGGAGCAAAGCCAAATAAAGCTGCAGATAAAGGTACTTCATTCTATTTCAGAGCACTTTTTCATGAAAGACAGTGGAACATATACTTAAATAATATCACAAAAACTGAAGGTTATGGCTTCAAATTGTATACTAGAAGACCTTGCATCTAAGACCTAAAAATAGAAGTATATTCTAGACTATTTGTCCTTCCTAATTACATCATCAGGATTAGTATTTGTTCTAAAGTACACTTAATCACATTGCAGGTAAAAGCTAACCTCAAGAACGATCTTTCTCATGGGCCCAAGTATGACATAACTAAAATTTTGCACATACAATACATGTGATTGATGAGAAGGGACCACTGACTCCACACAAAATCTACGAAGCACAAACACTTCAAAACATTTGTTTTGTTCGTGTTGGACACCAGCATATGTTGGATACCTCTTAAAAATGTTGGGAATTTCAGAACATAATAATGCACATTTATCTCACACAATTATGTTAATAGGCTACATGTACATAGGTCTACATAATCTACAGGAGACTTCAAGACATGTCAGATATGTGTGGGTGTGTGTGTGTGTGATTTGAACTTTTAACTTAGTGTTTTCTAGTTTGCACATGCCATTAAAGTATCTTGTGAATGCTTGCTACTCATCTATGCTCGTGATGCGTGTGTGTGTGTGTGTGTGTGTGATTTGAACTTTTAACTTAGTGTTTTCTAGTTTGCACATGCCATTAAAGTATCTTGTGAATGCTTGCTACTCATCTATGCTTGTGATGCTTCTTACATACTTCATAGATGATGATTATTGACTTGACCAAACTATACAATGAATAAAGTTATCATAATGAATGAGGGATCAAGCCATATCAATCTCAGAGTCCATGCCATGCCGTAAAATAGTCTGGTCAATAATTAAAGATGCCCAAAGATGCTAGTATAGGAGTCAAAGACAGTCTAATCATTATCAAACACATGATTATATGAAATCTAAAAGAAGACCATCTTGACTCTTGAGTTTGAAAAATTAAGAACAAACACAATGTTTTCTAGTTTATATATTCAAGTGTTGTTAACACAAAAGACCATATAAATATTCTCTCCAATAAAACTCTCATGTTGAGTTACAGATGTCTAGATGCTCAATTCTAGCTTCAACATATTGCATCACAATCTATAATTTACTTAAAAAAGTTATATTTATATGACACCAATATATTGGGAGTTCACACCTATCAATAGGCCTCAAATGACAAATCTTAAGCCAACACAACAAAATGGTACTTTAGCCTGATTGGAGACAGTCAACAGTCTCATGGCCTCATGGCTAACAGTTGCAAGCAAAGGGACGCCACTCCCAACAGATAGTAATCCAATCGCAATGATGGGTTTTCAATATAATATTTTGCAGATCAATCCCAAATCTCAGAGGTTGATGTACCATAGAGCAATTGATAGCATCCATGTGATGGGTGGTAGAGATTCTAGAGAAAATCTTATTTTCACTACTAGATCTGCAAATAATCACCTTCTTCTTCTCTCCACAAGTCTTTTTGGCTTCCTTAGAACCATAGAGGACTCTTGTTCGGCACACAACGTAAGTGCCTCCTGATGAAGGAAGCATGATGATTGTGCAGAGATATTGGTGAAGGAAGAGAAGTGTTGCAACAAATGAAACAATACAGAGGAAGAAGAAACTGTGTCTAGGAGAAACAGACGAGAAAATTTACTTAATTTTAATACAAATCATATAGTAGTTCCTTTTCTAAAGGCCGGTACAGCTCAAACATGCATTGATTAATTTCTTATAAAGGACCCAAAGAGCAAATGAAACAGCCACGGAGTTATTGTTCAAATCACTATAGTACTTATTGTTTAAGCTACAGTAGCATAAACAGAAACATTATGTGAAAAGCAACCAAGGTTTCTTTCTTACCTTTGCCTCCCTAGTAATCCAAAATTCAACAAATCTGGACCTTTTCTCAACCTTAAACTAAAGAAAGAAACATCTTAGTCAAACACCATCACTTAGACTCTTTACCTAAAAACATAAAAAGAAGAATATCCCAACTAATTCTCTATAGATACAAATAAATATTTGTAAAATTAAATGACACAATTACTCTTCAACCAGATAAAAATAGAAGAAACCTAAATTTAGTGCTCTGCTCTCAACAAAAACAAAATCCAGATTCTAGTTAGACATATACTCAAACCTTGGTTAGACCACAAATATATATGGGTAAAAACAAAAGAGAGAAAATAAGTCACATATTCAGTCTATCCATAAGAGAACAAGTTAAAGCTTGAGAACTGAATTACAGAACCAAGAGTAAGAGAACAAAGAACATATTGCACGACACTTGGTTTAAAGGAAATAGGTATCCTTCAAATTCACAATAGAATACACTAAACATAAACCCACCAACAGATGCCTGTAAAGTAAACAAATAGCACAGCTCAAGTTAGTTTCTCAAATAAGCAGAGAAAAATTACTAATTCACCTTGGCATCTGATAGGATTTGCCTCCTAACATGAACATCAGCTATAAGGTGAGAATAGGTAATTTCAAAATATAATCCACGCTGCAAAAAAAAAATTCAAAATGAGATATAAGCAAGAAAAATATGCAGATATGACCAGACGATCAGGAATTATAACGAGATAAAAGAACCGATGCATGCAGCATACTCACTTACAGCACCTGAATAGCAAGCTTAATGAACGGAAGCTTCAGACGGAAGGGAAGTTTTTGAGAAAAATCCATTGCAATTATATCAACCTGATTAACATTTTAATAACAAGTAAATTCATTTGAACCTCAGATCTCAACCAAAACTATGAAATAATTCTATGAAAAATATATAGGTTGAAAGATAAAAAGACCATCATCAACAAAATTTGCAACACAGGATTACAAAAGTCAGAAGCACCAGAAGAATAGGCACTAAGTTACATGGAACAAGAATATGTACCAATTTATAAACTTTTAGAAAACGATTCTTATTAGGAGTTTGTATATATTCTTTTAGTTGTAGGACTGAATCAAATAAATGACAGTCTAATAAATGTATATGATGCTTCTGCAATTGTGCTTCATGATTGCCACTCAATGTACTCAATAGATGAAAGCAATGAATTATCTTTTGGCTTGGAAGCCTCTTATGAGGTAAAAGAAACCAGAAAACTATCCTCTGGTAATAACCAATAATGGCATTCAAGGAAGTAATTTTAGAAGGTTAATTGATTGTTTGAAATGTGAAGCAAAGAACTTTATCACGAAGAATTATGTTGCTTCATCACCTCGGAAAAAGAGGACTAACACTACACAACATATGGCTATTCTCAGATTTGCTTTCATTCTTAGCACCCCAACGGCACTGCCCTTCGTATATGAGCATTTATGTGCCCGTGTCTTCCAAGCAATGAGATTAATCATACTGATTCATCATCTAAGTAATTCGTTCTTGAATTCGGTAACCATCGTCCTCTTTGGCATCTGGCAAACATCACGATTTTCTAAAGAAATCCAAATTAATCTGATTCTAAGGTGCAATTTACGGCTGAACCCAAATCGCTTCTAGAAAATACAAAATTAGTGCATAAGGTTATGAACGCTAAAGACAAAACTGGAACTCAATTGCACCTCGGAGGACTCGCAGGCCTTGTCGAAGGCGTCCTGGTTCAGAGGGCGCAGGGCAACTAGGTCGTAGGTCCTTAGTAGGGCGTTGCCATTGAGGGCAACGGCGGAGGCGGCGCAGTGGGCGGAGATGGTCAAGCGGGTGTACTGGCGAAAGGGGGAGGCGAGGGGAGCGCCGAGGAGGTCGCGGTGGAAGGCGGCGGAAGCTGCGAGGGCGGGGGCGGCCTTGAGGAGGGAGGAAAGGGGGAAAGGGGCGATCTTGCAGCGGTCAGCGTCGGACAGGACGCCGCGGAAGGGGCGGTCGTAGGCGACGCCGGCGTAGCCGAGCTCCATGGCCCTCACCACCGCCCTCAGCCGCGCGTCCTTCCGCGCCTTGTTCTCCGACGAGGTGCCACCTCCGCCGCCCCCGCCGCTGTCCCGCTCGAGGAAGGGGATGCTAAAATCGAAGAAAAGGGTCATGTCCAAGACGGGCCTCGGGCGACGGCAAAACAAGTCGGCGAACAGAAGGTTTCAATGTCACGTCTCAAAAGGGCCGTCGTTTGAAATATGTTTATAGCACGAATTGATTGCCCACTCCGATTCCCAGCGGGATCAAAACGTTTCATGATCCGACTTAGGTCACGACTTTGTTCCCCACCAGGATAAGCCGATAAGGAGGCGCCCATCCTCTTTCCCACCCTCGTTCGTAACATAAGTCGCTGAATGTTTGTTGAGGAAGCGGACAGACTTCTATCACGAACTCCCATCTAACCTACATAAATAAATATATATATATCTTTATATATGATATAATGGTCTTCCAAATCTACAAAAATATATTTTATTTTTATTTGAGTAATTTTCCATAAATAAATCTCTTTTTTAAAACATTTTTCTAGGGAGGTACCCCTTTCATATTTTTGAAATGGCGCCATCATTTATTGTAATTTTTGAAATATACTTGTAATAAGATAATTGAAGCAATACCTATTGATTTTAATTCCTTAATAATAATACTTGTAAATAGAGTTGTAGTTTTTTTTTTTTGAGATCTCAAAATCTCTCTATTTGGTTGTTTTTAATCCTAAATAAATAAATATACCTATTTGAAATCTTATGTTTATGTATGCGGTGGTTTTTGTTAGGTTTTAAGTCTATTTGTCTATTTTTAAATAGACATTTATTATTTTTTGGATGTAGAAAAAATAATATAAGCCTATTTATAATTATCCTTATTTGATTATTTTTGTTTGGCAATAATATATTTTTTTAAAAAAAATATTTTTATATATGAGTTGGTTTTTGTTTGATTTTAAGTTCATTTGCTTCTGTGTTTTTGTAAGCTTGTTTTGTTTTGGTGAAGATGTCAAAATCATTGTAAGTGTACATAAAAATATTATAACTAACATAAAATTCTTCCCATTTAGTTGTTTTTTTTCCTAAACCGATAATAATACATATTTTTATTTTTATTTTTTGAGATGAGCTAATTTCTATTATGTTTTGAATAAATTTACCTTAGTTATTATGTTTTGATGGAGGCATCAAAAATGCTATAAGCATGTTCAAAAATACTATAAATGAATCGAGGATTGAATACTAAGCTATCGAAGATTAAATTATACAAATCTTATACATTACGATTGAATTCATTAATCCTATGGATCGAGGTTTATCATGTGTTGCTTCAATTATCTTGTCACGAAACATTTCTAACATTATGAAAAATAATGAATGTTATTTGAGAAATATCTAAAACGATATCCTCAAGTGAAAAACTAAAAAAAAAATCTCGTCAATTCATCCTTTTTTTTTTTTTCTTGTGCACATTTTAACCATAGAGATGAATTTTGCAAGGTATACAACTCGATTTTGAGCTAAACTATGTCTATAAATACATTTTTTACGAGTGACAATGAGTAAATAAATCTTATTACTACTGATAGTTTTGATATGTTTTTATATTTTCCAACATGCCCACTAGAAATATTATATCCTTCACATGGCCTCATCAATTGTAGGTGTCATGCAAGATTTAGTTAATCTACTTGGAAATACATATGTAGACACCGGTCACAATGTTATAATTAAATCTTTCGATTAAATCCTTATAATGAAATTATAATATAGTTGTTGGTGAACTGATGCACTGTGACAGGTGAGTCAGCACGGCCTCATCCACGGGTCGATATTGAAAGTCTACGATCGGTTGAATGGGGTGCCAGAGTTGATCACACCTGCGCGTCGGGATGCAGAGTCCGTCTGAGGGAGGGCGCCTCTCGGTTGAGACGGTCGTGTTTCCAAGTTAATCGTACTACTACACAGAAAGCCATCGTCAGGTGGTTCCCGACTTTAACTCCTCGATGGTTAAGTCAGTGCTTGGTTCTTTCTTTTTTTTCGTCCCCTGGTTAGATGTCGGTCAGGAGCTCTTTATACTACTGTACGAGGATTGGTCGTATGTGGGTTTGGTGTGGCGATCGATTCCTGAGGGGCGAGGTGGTATATGTGCACGATCGTCATCCTGGAATGCATGTAATGATGCCATACGACCGAGAGCTTCTTGGGACGGGATATATCGAGGGGCGTCTTGGTACAGATCCTGGCTTGTCAAGTGAAAGTACTCATGCTGACTTGACGAGGGCATGATATGGTACCGGTTGCGACGTGGTTGGGACCTGAAATATTCCTTATCAATAGTAAAAAGAGGATACGATAATTTTTTTATATGTTATCCTTACAATAAAAAAGAGTTAGTTAGAATTTAGAGGCATTTGAAAATAATTGAAAAAAATATCATTTCAAATATTTGAAGACTCAAACATCTAATTAAGGAACCAAATCTGGAATAGAAAATAATGCAAATCAAGAAAATAAAAAAAATATTATATTTGAAAATAGAGATTAATATCCAACTGAAAAAGATACATAAAATCAAACATGCGATACACCACTGGAGAATTTAATTACGGGCATTTCACTTATTCTAAAACTCAAATAGCCTAAATTGGTGGACCAAATCGGTCGACGGTTCGGTTTTTTTTCTTGGGGGGGTTCTGATGCATTAAAAAAAAACCAAAGAGGTAACATTATAGCAATTATACAATGTTTGTACGTTAAGGAGACCGACATGAATCTAATTGGATTTGATCAAATCAAAGAAGATTAAATTACAATAATCCTTATAGGAGTCGGACGAACTTACAAAATAGAAAATTGTTAGTGGTTTATTTAGTACAACATCACTATCAACACAACTGAAACACCAATTAATGAAGTACTTTAGTAGGGCACGACATAAACGTGTGCGATGAAGCTTAAGCGTGTCAAGGTGATGGGGTCAAGCATTTCATGGATCTGGTCGGTGACACGCAAGCATGGCTTCTACCCATGTGACGCATATTTTGTATATCATCATCATCATCATGCAACCGCACAAAATCCTACCGTATCACATGTCTCCACTCCCTTCGGCGGGGAGAACGAGGGGGGAGCATCCTACACGTGCCGTACACGTGTTGTCGTTCTCCCAAATAAACAATGCCGAAAACGCTTCGGCTCTTATGCAGCCCGCGCACGTTCTCCGCCACGCGAGGGGGACGCCGTTATTGTGATAAGCCAAAGTATAATGGGGACTCGAAGTTAAACGTAGTTTTCTTGGAGGGGGTTATGTGAAAGAAATTTTCTCCGGTTTCATCGGATAAGAACGGGAAGGGAACGGAACGGGTTGCGGACACCGCCGGGCGTCCCTTTTTAGCTCAAGCGCGTCTCGTTTCGCCCACCATCGGCTCCGGAGCTCGTACGAGATAGAGCCGATCGTCCGAGCGAGGGGCTAACGAACGGATCTTTGTATGCGTGCGTTTGCGGAATCATCATCCGATCGCCGCATCCGAAGATTTGGTACCGACGTAGTTAAAGAATCGATGCCAACGGCCCGCGCGGCGTTCTCTTCGCCTGGTCAGCAATCGTCTTCTTTGGCTCGTTCGTTTTCGATTCGTCTTCGTACTCGCTTGGATCAATTCTTTGATTCTTCAATCTCTTAGCTCATGTTTCCGGGATTAAATCGTTGATTCGATTTCGTCACGTTCATATTTTTTGGTCTCAATTGTTTGATTTCATCGGTGAGAACGAATTTTGGTGAATGGGGCTCTTCTTGATTTGCAATAACGAGGTTAGGATTTTGCTAGGGTTTCTTTTTCTTCGTCCTACGTTGGCAATTATCTCGTTTTGTGTTGGGTTTCTAATTGGCAGACGGTGGAGAGCAAAATGAGAATTTTACTGGGAGTTGATGGAGAAAAATGTATCTTTTATTTGTGTTAATTTATTTAGATTACGATTTGCTGCATTCTTGATATGTAATATTCGAGAATTTGGTCTAACACACAATAAACCAATTAATTGTCTCAGAATTTGGCAGAATGTCAGCATCTGTGGAGGTAGGACACCACCTATAAGGAGCAAAGTTAGGCTTAGTTTAATGGAATCTGTTTGATCATCCAATCTTGATATTTGGCGAGCTGGTTAAGAGGATTTTCTTCAAATTTGCGTTCTCGAAAGCTACAGATTATGCACTAGTCTTTTCTAGCGTTGTTCGAGATGAATGTGGTGGGAAGAGTTGGAAGCCTCATCTCTCAAGGCGTTTACTCGGTGGCAACCCCTTTCCACCCTTTTGGTGGCGCTGTCGATGTCATTGTTGTCCAGCAAGAGGATGGTACCTACCGCAGTACACCGTGGTATGTCCGGTTTGGGAAGTTCCAAGGTGTTCTAAAAGGTGCTGAGAAGGTCGTTACGATCTCCGTCAATGGCGTTGAAGCGAACTTCCATATGTATCTTGATAATTCTGGGCAGGCCTATTTCATGAGAGAGGTTGTGCCAGGAAGTGACGATGCAGGATCGAGCAGTCAGGTTATAGGTGAATCCGACACTTTAAATTCGAGACCAAGCATTGATTTTGACAGTAATGTCGTTGATCAGAAGAATGATTTTGACACAAAAAAGGGGGAAATTGCTATAAGTGATGAGCAGTCTTACATGTTTCAAGATGAACAAGCTTCACCGAATGGTTCAGCTGGGTCCTCAGGGTTTAGCAATTACCACTATGGGAGCCTTGACGAGGTGGAAGATATGGTTAAAGAATCAAATGACTCTAATTCAGAGATGGTGTTGATCAGTGTAGATGGGCACATTCTGACTGCACCAATCTCGTCGAATAAAGAGACCACAGACAATGTGCAATTGGATACGCCTCAGTTTCACCTTGGACCTGGTGAAGGATCCACCAAAGAATTCAGTGGCAGAGGAGATGCATGGGAATCTGGTTTGTTTGGTGATCTGGATGGATCAACTGTGAAAGACAAAGATGCTTCTGAGCAGCAGCTGGAAGTCCCTAGTGCACGTATAGAAAATCCTATATCTGATAAAGAGGCTTATAAAGTGGGTGATGTTACTGATCTTGTTGCAGGTCTGAGAAAAAATGACACATTTCAGAGCTGTTTGGATTTTATGTCACATACCGAGGATGTTGATTCTCAAGATGTGTCCTTAGATGCAAAAGATGCGTCCAGGTATTCTCAAAATTTTCTTCTTTCATAATGATCACAGTCCAGGATCCTACGATTAACGATTATCCTAACTCCAGGTCTGATGCGCAAAAAACCTTGACGACAAAAACAGAAGATATGAAAGACAATGACAATGTTGACACTACATGGAAAGATGATGAGGTTGAGCGACATTTGACTCCTCAGACTCAGAATCAGGGTTATGATTTATCATGCTCGCAGAGGTTAATGGTAGAGAACATTGAATATGTCATTTCTGATGAGAAGATCCTGAGCATTGAAACTACCCGACAGGAGAGTGCAACTACTTCTGTCCATTCAGTAACTAATGATGAAGAACAATTTCAAACATCTCCTAGTGGTTCTGCTGCTGAAGAAGAATGCCATCCAACGGAGAGTCATTGTATGGAAAGTAACATATCTGGGTTGGGTAAGTGGATAACAACAATATGGATCAATAGTTAGGTCCTTTTTTTCACTCCGTGGCCTTGTAATGATTTGTTTTTGCTCTGTCAGTCACTCATTCACAATCCTCTACAGGTTTTGAAATTTCACTTTGTGGAAACTTATTACATCCTGGTATGGGTCGCAATTCTGCTGAGGAATTCTTTGAAGCACATCGTATATCTGAAGAAGAGTTCGAGGCATCTGGTTCATCCATTATTAAGAATGGTAATCTTGTTGTCAGATGTGGAAACAAGTATTTGCATTGGGATAAAGCTGCTCATATCATACTTGGAAAGGCTGTATTTGATCTAAACATTTCAATTGAACCAAAAGACTGCATACCTGTTGAACATGAGGATGCAGCAAAGTTGAAAGAGGATGCAATAGGAGTCTCGCCTTCCTCCAGTCGCAGATGGAGACTGTGGCCAATTCCATTTAGGAGGTACAGGTCTCTTCAGCATAGCAATAGCAACTCATCTAATGAGGACCTTTTTGTTGATTCAGAGTCTGGATTGCAAAGTCCAAATGCAGAAAAAGTAGCAAATGGTAACATGAACCAGTCTCCTCGCAAGCAATATTTTCGGACAAATATTCCTACAAATGAGCAGATTGCTTCTTTAAATTTAAAGGAGGGACAGAATATGATAGCCTTTAGTTTCTCTACCAGAGTTTTAGGGAGGCAACAGGTTTTATGTTATTTTAATGGATCTTTGGTTGTCAAGTGCTTCTATAAATTTGATCCAGTCATTTGATCAGGCTACTTTGACAGGTTGATGCACACATTTATTTGTGGAGGTGGAATGCACGAATAGTAATATCTGATGTGGATGGAACAATTACAAAGTAAGAACCTTCATTTGCCTAGTTGTAGTTCTAGATGACCTATACATATAAGTATATGCTAATACTACCATGGAATATACTAGCGAACTTCCAGCTAACACTGAAATGTACATTGTAGAACGATATAACTTCTAAATTATCTTAATTACTTTATCCTATACGGTCTACAATAGACAATCTTGTGACTTAACATAGAGGGTTAGAATTTCCGTTCAGGATTTTGTTAGGTGTTTAATAGGCATAGTCTGGAACTTCAAATGTTTATGTTCATTCAACTTTTTTTTGGTCAACAAGCTTGACACGCTACAGAATTAAGCATTTTGTTGTTTATTTAAGTCGATCAAGCAGTTGGCAATCATGGAAAAGTTACTTCAGATGATGTTCCTGCTGCTTCCAATTGCTGAGAGAGGAATCATCCATGAAATTGTAGTTGTTGTTGTGCTATTTCTTAACTAGCATCCGGTGCGAAGGTAAGATACTTTAGCTGGCTTTGATTACACATGATCAAAATCCCAACATCTCTTTTGAAATTTTAAGGAAAATACATAAAATTACTGCAAAAATTCTGAAGGTCAGTGACTTAAAAAAAAAAAACTGGTTAATGCTGGAATAGATACATTCTTCGCTTCCAATAAAAAATTCCAACAGTTCTTAGTGGAACTATATGAAAGACCCAATAAGGTACCTAGTTATGAACTCTCTATCTCGTGGCAACAACTTCGGATGGCTATCAATACTGTTGCATAGGTGCTTTTATGAAGAATTTCTGGAAATAATAGACATTAGAGCTTAAGTTATAGCCCTCACATCCAACACATACATAAGGAAAGAAAAGAAAAGAAAAGTACATCAGTATGCTTCTATGAAACTCAACGTAGCATGCTTCTATGTAAATCAGGGTCAATCAGGGCTAAGCATAAGTTTCAGTATCAGTTCCCATTTTGTGTTCTCCTATAGTGTAGATATGATATAAGAAGTTTCCAGGCAATTATTTGCTTTTAGCTGATCATCATACTAAAGTTATTGCTCTTAAATTTAAATCCCATATTAGTTTAAGAATTAGTTCCCCAAATTTTGAATTGTGCAGATGTGATTTGTTCAAATCTCAAAGGCCGTAAGGAAAGGTTTTATTAGGCACCTATTATCTGATTCTGTATCCATTGTGATGGGAATAGACTGCATGGGCCTTTATCAACCATTGGTTCATTCTAAACTTTAACATTTTATAGGAATTCCATAACTACATTTGATCATGGTTTTCACTCCAACTAGCTGCGGTTTTATAAAGGGTGATTATCTTGTGTATTATGTCTTGATTTCATGCATTTTACCTTTAATTTTATGAGCTAGTTTGTAATTTCAGAATGATATGATGGAGTACTTCATTTTGCATATTTTAGGTCCGATGTTCTAGGACAGTTCATGCCACTGGTTGGAAGGGATTGGACTCAATCTGGGGTAGCTGGACTTTTTTCTGCAATAAAGGTTACACGCTATGCACTAATTTGAGAAGTTTGTGTATGGGCTCTTGCTGTTTTTCTATAGGCTCTCTTTGTATCTACCTAATAAATGGTTTTGAATTGGTTTTCTTTCATAAAAAATCAATGTGCTAAGAATATGTTTACATAAGTGAGTCTTTATTGTGTTAAAAATTTTGAATGCAATAGAAGAAGCAAAGAAACAAGGGTTGGATTATAAAGCATTTTGTAGATTAGTTTGCTTTTGCTACCATTGCAAACCGAGTTCCAATTTATTATGCTAACTTTGCATTGAGTCTTATTCATCTTTCATCTTCTCTCATTACAACTTATGGAACCATTTTGGTATGTTTCGACTCTTTGAAGCACCAGAAATTTCCATAGTGGATACTGTTTTAGTTCTGCTAGTAATTATCACAAGGATTTTCAACTTCATACAGTTTGGCATGGTTTGGCCAGTCTCCACTAGTCTGACTGACTTGGATGTGTAGGTCCTTGTGAGTATCTCATCTTGACCACCTTTTGCCAGTCGCTAGGTACATCACCTCCTCACCCCTTTTCTTCCTCTTCCTTCTTTGTTCTTCTTAGTCTTCTTTCTTGTTCACCCCTCACCCAGCAATACTGCTGTCTGTTTCGGCTTCAGTGTACCATATTCACGGAAATAGACCAGCAATTTGGAAAATATTATTTTCCTCATCCTTAGTACTAAGTTTATTGTAAAAATTATCATAAGCCTTGAATCTTATCATCCTTACACTCTTTTGCATCTTTTTGGTTGTTATATATCTTTCAAAATTCTTTACATACTTAAAATTTTGTCAATCTTTGAATCAAGATCTCTTAGTAGTAATTGTTTTCTGAACTTATTTGCACCACTACCGACTCTCTTAAAATGGACTCTTAACTTTAGTGTGTGTGTGTGTGTGTTTATATATATATATATATATATATATATATATATATATATATATATATATATATATATATATAATAATAATAATAATAATAATAATAATAATGTTTGTTCAGAGTTTTCTCATGTTAGTACTGTTTGTTTTGCCTTTAGGTTCATTTTTCTTAATTTACAGTATAGTATCGCTCTTAACTGGAAATCTCTCTAGGATGATTTGACACTCTCTGAAGTATATATTTGCCTGCTGCTTCTTTTGGTCAGAAAATGTATTTGCCACAGATATGGACATATGTTTATTCTGCTGTTATTTTTTGCAATGGAATAAGCACATACTTTGTGCTATGTAACATATAAAATGATGCCTTTGTCTCATTCTTGACCAGGAAAATGGCTATCAACTGCTATTCCTGAGTGCAAGGGCTATTGTTCAGGCATATCTTACTAGAAGTTTTCTTCTCAATCTTAAACAGGTATAACCATGATCACTTCAATACCTGGGTCTAACTATGTAGAATATTTTATCATGTGCCTGATTGTAATAAATGCATTGGCTCCTTGTGTGAAAGGGCTTACTTCTATTTCCAACAATTTTTGGTTCACAATTAATTGTCATTAAATTATCATAATTATGCTAAATCAATATTCTCTGAATCTCTAACTATTTTCAGGATGGGAAAGCATTACCTAATGGGCCTGTTGTAATTTCACCTGATGGATTGTTCCCTTCGCTTTATAGAGAAGGTAAATTGGTTTTTTCCTATCTTGAAGATTTTGTTTGTGGCAATGGAATTTTTGTTAAAGATCTATAGTCATTTACTTCAAATTTTAAGCTCTTCCCTCACAAGTTGAAATGGCTCAAAGACATTGATTCTCGTGAACTGTTAATCAAGCAACAGTTCTATTAGAGTCTCATCCAAGCAGCTGACTCTGCCACAGGCAATCTTCAACAGTTTCTGCTATGAATAGATTTTACTTGTATTTAGATGATATGTTGACTGTATGCATTGGTATTTTTCTTTTGTTCAATTTTTGTTGAACATGTATAGAAAAGGCTAACCAAGCATTTTTTGTCCACCATTATTGAAGACTATAAAGTTTTACCACTAATCAATACTACGGTGTTGGATCTTTTATTCCATTTTCCTAATTCCCGGATTATAACTTTGACAGTTATACGTAGAGCGCCTCATGAGTTCAAGATTGCATGTTTGGAGGTAATTATTTTCCCTAATAGATATGCATCTTCTGTTTCTTCTTTATATGAGACAAACATGTAGAATCAGTTCAACAAGAAGTGAACTTATATTTCCCCAGCATGCATGACCACCAAAATGATTTACAACAATGGCATGCATGGTTCATCTGGATATTTAGCTAGGAGAAAATTATAAGGAACATCCTTTATCACTACAAGTCTAGAAATTTGGAATTCTATTGACTGCCTATCGAGTCTGTAAATAATGGTATACATAACATCAGACAAGACTAGATAGGTCTCCTCTAGCTAATTTCTAGTATAAGAGGGACAGTCTCATTCTTCTGTTATCCATGACCAGAAATCCTTCTGGTGCACAACTGAATCACACTTAAACTGGGTAAACATTTCAAGTTACATAGTTGACTGGTGTTCTATCAGTAAACTACTTTCTTAATATATTGGCATGAGTTTAAGAGAGAGAAACTTTAAATTCTCCACTTGGATTTTTTCACAGATCAAATTCTAGAATGATAACACAAGTTGAAAGATGCCATTGTTGTTGAAAGAATCTGGGTAAACTATCGTTCATCTTGTCCAAGACACCATAGTTCATAAATTATTCTTGTTAAATGCTAGAGTTACATAAGATGCCATTGTAGTTCTCTAAGCATGGGAGTTGTCAATTACTTATAATTGTTTTATTAGCGGAATGGATTCAGAGATTTTCTCAGAAATTTACATTTTCCTTTATAATATCAAACTCAAGTTTGTTGATTAGGTCTTTTCCCTTTGCAGGATATTAAAGCACTTTTTCCTTCTGATTACAACCCATTTTATGCGGGCTTTGGGAACAGAGACACTGATGAGCTCAGCTACAGAAAAATTGGGATTCCCAAAGGAAAGATATTCATCATAAACCCAAAGGTAGCTGTGCTGCTCTACAACTTTAATGTTCGCAAGGAATATTTACTATGGCATGGTCCTATTGATGTTATTTCTTAATGACAGGGTGAAGTGGCAATCAATCACTGCATTGATGTGAAATCTTATACCTCCTTGCATACCCTGGTGAATGATATGTTTCCACCCACTTCTTTGGTTGAGCAGGTGTGTATTCATTCATAAAGGATTGATGATCCTGTGTATGGCAATTATGCCGAACATTCTACTAGAAAAAAGAGTCAAAGAACGATGGTCTAGCACTTGCATTTTTAATCTAAATGCATTATGCGTTTACAGTTAATCAATCTTTCGGATAATTGATCTTTTGCTCTGTTGTGCAGGAGGAATATAATTCTTGGAATTATTGGAAGATGCCATTGCCAAACATCGAGGGCTAGTCCATCAAAATAGCATGCCTCAACCTTTTACTGCAGTTCCTGGTGACTAACGATTCCACCATTTTTATCAGCGGCCAGCCAGGCGGTAATTTGGTTCATTTGATTCAAACAAGCAAACTTGTTACTATCGTTCTATTAAGGGGCTATTTACATTTGTAAATTAGCGATGACTATTCGAGGATTCTTTACTCCCTCCCCTGAGGTCAGTGGTCGGCAAATAATGTTGAGGATAACCTGTAAAGAAATGGTCCCTGTCTTGTTCATTTTAATCTTTATACTTATAGCTTGTACTCTTTTGTAGCTTATCGCCCTAAAGAGTCATGTTGAAATCACCTGCTTAGTTTTCACTTCATCCAAGTCACAGAGGTGAACAAGGCAAAGCTTCTCAAGAACAGTTTGCTGCCATTCCCCAAATGTGAGTTCTACAAAGATCAGAAAGGATCCAAAAGCAGTTGTACCTTATATAATGCACATTTTTACACAGCTGAGTGATGAAGGTGTTCAATTGTTCATTTGATATTAAACGTAATGCCTAATCTCATGCATTTATCAAACCCTTTGAATTCTTTATTGCTTTCTTTCCATTTAGAATTTACATGATCACCTGCAAATTCCCAATCACTTCTCGACATGACATTTTGAACAACCGCTATTCGGCTTTGCTTGCTGGTTAATTGCAGACTGTTGGGAGTAGGTTTGATATTAAAACCAATGAAGAGGACAGGGGAGTCCTCAAACCAAATGGACAAGCAGGAACAGAAATCTTGTTAAGCTCACCATTTTAGGAACAGGATCTTAACTGCAGCCTTGTCTCGTCTTGTCGTGCACAGACTAAATTAATTAGACTGACCAGCATACTTTCCAAGGAAACAACAGATAGGAAATTGATAAGATGAAGAGAAGAATCATAATCTTCCCTTCAATTACTTTCACACATCCCCCACCCCACCCCCACACCGTACCTCTACCGGCGCCCAAGAGACGCGAGTTTTGACCGAGAGGAAGGTGACGAGCGTGGCGGCGATCGCCAGAGCTGCGCGTTCTTAACCTTGGAGACGCTGCTTAGAACTCCCAGCGGCGTCACTTCTCCCATCACCGTCACCTTCTTTGTCGCCAAATCTATGTTGAATGATGCCACGCCTGCTTTCCCAAATTAGTGTAGCCTTGCTTAACAAAATCCTTAAGCTAACAGCACGTTGAAAACCATGAACAAAGAAAGGTTGACCGGGTCGAACTTGTGCTCTCACCTTCCATCTTGGAGACGTGCTTTCTGACCTTCCTTTCGCAGCATTTGCAGTGCAAAGACACCCTCAAATGCACGACCTTCGAAAACACCCCCATCTTAACTTACTACGATCACAGCAAGTCAGAAGAATACTAACACGGAACGCAGTCTCTCAAACCTGTTCCTTCGAGGCAGCAGGAGGAGATGGTGGTGGCTTGAAGACGGCGGATTCATCTTTCTTGGCACCCTGAAGCGAGGACGGGTCTGCTGAGGTAACAGGAGCAGCAGTCCCCACGCTGGGGAACACATCAAATGCGTCGTCGTCCAGTAAACCTCGTGAGGAGCCCGGATGACTGCTGCGGCCAGTTGGTTCTCTCGGACTCTCCCTGCTCGTTTGGAAGTGGGATTTTGTCCTGGTGGGAGCATGAGACACGGAGTTGAGAGCAGCCTTTGCTCGCCGCGGATCTCCCAGGTGAGGCGTGTGGCGGTCGATGGCCCTTCCGGTGCTGCCTCGGACCATGGACCTTCGGCCTACGCTGGTGCATATTGCTGCTGATGCTGGGGATGCACAGGGGAAGTTGACTCCCTTCATTTCCTCGAAGAGCAAAGGCGTCGTTTTGAACAAGTGAATACTAACATGAATGTATGAGAGAGAGAGAGAGAGAGAGAGAGAGAGAGAGAGAGAGAGAGAGAGAGAACTTAACGGCTAGAACAATCTAGGGATGCAACGGTAGACTGAATAATCACTGGCAACTTCACGTGATTTCAACTTCTAGCGGAGCAGAATTCATAATCTCTGTGCAGCGACAGTGAGTCCGTTGAAGTGCAGCTTTCTCGTTGAACGCAAGCTGCAGGTCAGACAATTTCTGCGTCCTCTAATGTATGCATATATTATTCGATGAAGGCTTTGGCAACAAAATTTAGGTGGACTGGCAGTGGTTTTAAATGCAGATCATATTATTTGCAAAAAAACATGACATTAAGAGCAAAGATAAAAATCACAAGTTCAAATTTAACTTCAAAAGTATATCTTAATGGAGAGTGTTAAGATTTAAAAAATTATCTTTCGAAAGATCTTAACATTTTATTCTTTTATCTTTTAGATAAATTGATTAGATATAATTTTAAAGATAAAATCTCTTAGTTTAGATTGTTATTCTACACCTATAAAGAAATACATTTAGTTTAATATCTCGTAAGTATTTTTTTTTACCTTCTATTTTAATTTCAAGATGGAGATTTTTTAAGGAGAATTTTGAAATAATAATTTTTTTGAAAAAAATATAAGGTTATAATATTTAATGTGGGCTATACTAGAAAATGTGTGTACTCAATGAATGAAAGACAAAATCGACAGTGGAAGGAAAATAGAAATATCATGTTGTTTTACTTTTTCATATTTTAATAATGAGAGAATGTATGGATCAGACTGTCCATTCATTAATTATGCACATGAAATGATCAGATTTCATAACTGGCATGAAATAAAGTAAACAAAAAAAAAAAGGGCCCCACTCACATGCAATGAACATGCAGTAGTGGAAATCAAGTTGGCTCTTCTAGTTATAATAAAAAAATCATCAATTGTGTTCTAATACAAAAAATAAATAGGTATTTAGAAACATAATTTACAACAACTAAATAATAACATTTTTTTTTAATTCAATCGCTTTGGACAATTGCGAAAGTATTCTCTCATTGAATCTTTCTAAGCAAATGTTTCTATTTGACCTACGCAACATGTTATGCATGCACACAAAGCAATTACTAGTTCATCCCATTTTGTGATATGCAAACAATAAAATCCATTGATCACCTTTTCTCTCTTGGGACACACCTCTATGTGATTCCTTCCCTAACAATTTTAACACAATCTAAAGAAAGTAATAGAAAAATATGTTTCATTTTGAAGCAAAATTTTTTGTACTCAACTTGGATTAAATTCATGGGTTCAATTATGTTACCTATTAAACCGTAAAATTTATTTTGTAACAAGTTGGAATTGCTTCGAGGCATATTATAATTTTTAATTATTTTATATAAAAAAATAAAAAAATTTCCAACTTACAAGCATGGTTGTGAATATAATGGCACATAATTGGGATAGAAAGGTTAATTACTAATCTTTCTAAATTAATAAGCAATAAGGAGAGGAAAAAAAGAAATACTTTTCCCATAAAGCTTCAAATCCAATGGGCTGATTGTGGAAGGCCTATTTAGGAGCTGTTTAAAGACCTTTGGGCCGGAAATGGACCGGTCCATCTCAGCCTATAAAAGGGGCCACCGACCTCATCTCCCCCGTGCCATTTCTTGGTTTGGGTGAGGAGAGCTCCTTTCTCGCTCGTCACCAACCCTTCCTACGATCTCTCGCGGAGGTCAAATCTCGTCTGGATTGCACTCTTCGACGAGGTCAGCTCGCAGTCTCTCGATCTTCTTGTTCTGTTCTTTCGTGTGTTATTGTGATTGTCTTTGCACGTTTGTGGCTCGCGCGGGCCAGATCTTGGAATCTTCTCCTTACCCGAGTGAATCGGGAGCACTGTGATGGTTGGATACCATCGCTATGCCAGATCGTTTCAGATCTTGGGCTTTTGTGTTCGGATCGGTTGATCGGACGCGATCTAGTATGTTTTGGCCGTCAAACGGTTGTGTTCTTCAAATCCTTGCTAATGTTTTAGTTGGATCGTTGGATCTATCTTTTCCAGTAGTTTTGGTTTAACGTTCTGGAACTAAAGGCTGCTTTGATCTGGGAATAGCAGCTCACTTATATCCAGTAGGAACTTCTTTGTCTCATCGATATTTCAGTTGTTAGTCGTGTGTAAATTAATTGATGCTCATTTTCACACACTGGCCTTTTTTGTTCCTTATTGAGCATTGAATCTAAGGATTCTAACCTCTCGTATCCTATTTGTATCTTATCTTGTTAGTGCTTATGTTGGATCTGGCCTTGTAGCTCAACTTGGAATGCATCAACTGAACGACCTTGGGAATGGAATTTCCACCATCTGGGGTGTTATTTTGAATCGTAGTATCAAAATTAATTCTTTCTTGTGGAATAACAGTACTAGTTCAAGATATAGCTGAACTATGCCTTTGGATTATTTTAGCATGTTTAGGGAACCTAAGTCAATGAGTAAATATTAAAAGTTTTGGGGATTTCTGCTCATTCCCCGACTAAGGATGGCCCAATGCACGAGTCTCCAGCCACTATAAGGCCTCGGAGGGTCAATGTATATGCACTATTTTGCAAGTTTCCGTGATGCAATACCCTTACTGTGACATATATGTACATGCATTGCATACGGGTTAGATACTTCCGTGAAATATTTGGAACTTTTCAGATTTGAAATGAAGTTCCTTCTTATTTTGTAGGACACTTTTGCAATTTAACAAGAGTGGTAAAAATTTAAAAGATCCCATGACAGCTTTTTATTGCTTTCCCATTTGAAGTAAGTTTTTTCATCTCATGTATCTGGCGGCTTTATACCACGATGTACCTTAATGAACTCGGATGGCTGTCATCTCTAATATGATGTCTTGCTTATATAACTTTTTAGTATGATTATTTTCTTTTGTATGATGTGCTTGAACACAGATTCTAGATGACTTCAAGGTTCTATCTTATGAAACTAGTCTCGATAAAGGACAAAAAAAGTCTTTCTTGTCCTAATCAGAAAGCTCCTTTCTCACTTGCATTTCACAGATTTATAAGAAATGGCCGACGCAGAGGATATTCAACCACTTGTTTGTGACAATGGAACTGGAATGGTCAAGGTTAGTTTGTACTTGTTGCAGATGAGCAACGGTTCTTTCTTTTTCAGCATTTGGTTTACAAATTGAAATGAGTCTTGTGTTTATTTTGTCAAAAGGCTGGATTTGCTGGTGATGATGCACCTAGGGCAGTCTTCCCTAGCATTGTAGGCCGACCTCGTCACACAGGTGTTATGGTTGGGATGGGCCAGAAAGATGCTTATGTTGGTGACGAAGCACAGTCCAAGAGGGGTATCCTCACCCTGAAGTATCCGATTGAGCATGGAATTGTCAGCAACTGGGATGACATGGAAAAGATCTGGCACCATACCTTCTACAATGAGCTCCGTGTTGCTCCTGAGGAGCATCCAATACTGCTCACCGAAGCCCCTCTTAACCCAAAGGCAAACAGGGAAAAGATGACCCAGATAATGTTTGAAACTTTCAATGTACCAGCTATGTATGTTGCTATTCAGGCAGTCCTTTCGCTCTATGCCAGTGGCCGTACTACTGGTTAGTATCTTGTGATCGCTTGCCTGATGTGATGGAGTTGGTCATTCTTTTTATTTTCAACTGAGATGCCCAAGCTAAATGCCATTTTGACAGGTATTGTGCTTGATTCTGGTGACGGTGTCAGCCATACCGTTCCTATCTATGAAGGATATGCTCTACCTCATGCCATTCTTCGTTTGGATCTTGCTGGTCGTGATCTCACGGATTGCCTGATGAAGATCCTGACAGAGAGGGGTTATTCATTCACTACCACTGCAGAACGGGAAATCGTAAGGGACATCAAGGAGAAGCTTGCCTACGTTGCTGTTGACTATGAACAGGAGCTGGAGACTGCCAAGACTAGCTCTGCTGTGGAGAAAAGCTATGAACTTCCCGATGGGCAGGTTATCACGATTGGGGCTGAGAGATTCAGGTGCCCGGAGGTGCTCTTCCAGCCATCGTTGATTGGCATGGAAGCCGCTGGAATTCATGAGACAACATACAACTCTATTATGAAGTGTGATGTGGATATCAGGAAAGATCTGTATGGCAACATTGTGCTTAGCGGTGGATCAACAATGTTCCCTGGTATTGCCGATCGCATGAGCAAGGAGATCACAGCGCTTGCACCAAGCAGCATGAAGATAAAGGTGGTTGCCCCACCCGAAAGGAAATACAGTGTCTGGATAGGAGGCTCCATCCTTGCCTCCCTCAGTACCTTCCAGCAGGTAAAGCTTTATACATCTTAGTTTAAGCCATGCAACGGATCTGATCTATCTATACTCTATTTGACCACCTCGTTTGCTTAAATCTGCAGATGTGGATTACCAAGGGGGAATACGAAGAATCTGGTCCGGCAATTGTCCACCGGAAGTGCTTCTAAGCTTGTTCTTTGTAGTCCTGGGTTTGTTTGGAAATCATGCCTTGTTCAAAGAGTGCTTGAGACGTCTTTGTACGGTTGAGGATGGATTGATGAATAGCTTCCTTCACAGATGTTTCAACGAGGAGGGTGGCTGTAAACAAGTACATGTATCTTTGTACCCATGTGTCTCTCTCTGTCTGGTTTTGTGTAGCGTTGTATTGTAGTTCTAGTGTCTATCTTGGTTCGGGACTTGTTCCGCGGCTTGCCTGCTGCTTGATTTCTTGTATGAAGTATATTACCTGGTTTATCTGCTATTTGCATGTTTCATCAGATTCTCGCGTCAGGTGTCTTCACTTGTTTATCAGCTATTATTTCCTTGGTTTAATCTCATGTGTTTGTTGATGGTTCGTTTTTGGTATAGATTTGGGGGCTCTAGATGTGGAAAACCCGAGTCAGTTCACGGTACTAACACTTGGACAATATTTAATTGGACAATCACTTGCCATGGGTGCTAATAATGGCGGTGGCTGAGCCCAGTAACCTCTCTCATCGAGCAAACACACAAACTCAAAGCAGTCCCAGCAACCATGAACCATATCTGGCTGGTTCTTCAAATCTGGTATGATGCTGCATCATTCCATAGTTGGAAATAAAGCATTAGAGATTGCACCATATCATTGTCGTAATTGTTACAATTATGACAATGATATGTGTCATTGATGTGTCATAATTATTACAATTATGAACAAGATAGCCTGCCCATGCACCGATGCCATTGCAATAGTTACGTACGAATACTTGGGCATTAAAAGGCCTAACCATGATCCATCACTACTATTTTATGCTCCTGTGGCCATGGCAAGAAGTTGCACCGCAACCACATTGAAATAGAAGGATCAGTTTTCTGTGCAGCGTTTGCATTTGGCTAGCACTGGATTTTGATCGGGGATCAGAAGGAGCTCTCAGAAGCATACAGATAATATAGGTGAACCTATAAAATGTGTCTTAGTTATAGGTTGGAAGAGAAATGAACTAGTCATTTTATGATCTTCAAAACCAAAAATAATCAACATATAAGCAACACATCTAAATGAGCATGTGAAGCCATCCAGGATATTTTGATGTAACGGGTAGCATTTAGACTTTCATTTGAACAAAAACGTGAAACAAAGATACAGTTCAACTAACACCTGTTAAAAAGTAGGGGTTAGAATTTAGATGAAAATTAAACCTGGTAGATTATTTTAAACAATGAAAAGATGATGACTAGAACAAAATCTATAAACAAAATTGAAAAAAATCACTTTGAGATAATCAAAACATAATAAATTTTCCAGCCAAGTAAATTATCATGCAGGACATGTATTTCATACCTTTATATGGTGTGAGAATGAACAATATAAGAACAAAAAGTGAAAACACCATGTGCTTAATATTGACACTAAAATAATCTCTCAGATGAGCAAATCAAGAAAAAGAACTTTACTCGATATATGCCATTGGTGCAGCATCCCCCATTCGTATGAATGTTCGAAGCAATCTTGCATATCCGCCTACTCAGTCCCTTATATTGATAACAAAGTTTTCACCGAATCTAGCAACGAAACAGGCAAAACAAGGTGAATAGATCAAACATTTACTTGTAGCGATAAGCAAGCTCTGTGAACAATTTATGAAGAACATCATCACCACGAACAAAAGCAGCAGCACACATGCAGCATGAAGTGTATCCTGTAAAGAGTCAAACTCTTGATATAATAAACAATGACCATATCCACCTATGTGGTTCTAGTTATGTTGATCATGAGATCTACAAAACTAGGGAACAGTTAATAAATAAATTATTAAAGAAATGAAGCAAATACAGAAACAATTGGTTTGACAATAAGAGATGCCAGACTTACGGCCCATTATTTAGTTCTGCTGAAGATGAAGTAGATTTCTCAAACTTTGAACAAAAAAAAGAGCATGTGTATAAGATGCATTCTTTGCTAAGTTTCTCTATCTTATACTCACCCACATGATAGGGATATTTCAGCTATTTGTGTTCCTACGTTGCTTTTAATCTGGCTTTATACATGGTATTACTGAAGTAGTTTTACACAGAATGTAGTTATTGTCTTCCCCTTTACCAAAATGGCTAAATGAGACTTAAAAATTCTGCTCCAAATCATTAAAAACATAATCTTAAAAAAACAAAGAAATAGGCTTCTATAAGGTAAAACATCATGAGAGAAAAAAAAAGGGGGGAAGACTAATGGAACATAAAATAAACATAAGCATTGAATCGGTCAGCATTTGACTTAAGCAAAGAAGACTTTGTTTCCTTGATGAACATATATATATAAGAACAGTTGATCGCTTATATATGGGCATATATAAGCATGATTTTCTTGGGGGTAAGACAAGCAAGTCTTTGTCCACATTGATTCTAATTTTTTGCCAAATAATCGCTTGGAGTAGATAAATAAACTATCGAGAAGGAACAGTTAAATCCCGAGATGAACAAACCACTCAAATTGAGGACAAAAAAAATGCTCTAGAGCATTTAGATTTTAGCAAGAAAATATCATTAAAAAAAGTTCATCAAAAACAACAAAGTGCTTGTGCTTGTATTACCAAATCCTCCTTAAATTCATCCATCAACTTACGAAAGTTCTGTGAGAATCATTTACCCTAACATTGTGCTTCCAATCGTACTTTAATACGATGAAGCATTTTGAAACTGCTACAGAGAATCCGAAACCAAGGACCCTAAGAATCAGAATCAACAAGCAGAGAATTTAAACATGCCTTCCCCAGCTGCACCATGTTATCAGCAATTCGCCGGACTTGCTTCGCCTGACAACATGCGGTAAACGATAAGTGAACGAACAACGACATGGCAGCAAAGACGGTCAAGTGCTCGAAGAAATCACCTTCGCGACCGTGGTCTCGATGCGTTCGTGCTTGACCAGCTGCGACACCATCGTCCTGCGCGCGCGGAACGGAGTGTCAGCTCGAGGACCGCAGGAAAAGAGAATAAAAGAGAAGAGGTGTAGTGCGAAGAGGACCTGAGAATGGAGCCGCGGGGCCGGCAGGGCGGCCGAGGTTCCTGAAGCTGGTGATCGTGACGGAGAGAGTAGCGGGCTGCGGTGAGGGTTTCGTTTACGGATTTGGGTCGGCAGAGCGCGGGGACACCGATGAGACGGGGAGAACATGGTTGAATTGGGGGTGGATTGGGTTTTATATAGGTATACACATGGGTGGGTTGAGTCCGGTTGCTGAAATGTAACCCGGTTGAAATGGGGCCACCGATGAGATGAGGGATAAATTGGGGTTGGATTGGGTTCGAATTCAAACCTAAAGGAAACAAACCTTCGAAAAAGTAGATCAGGTTGGGTCAACTTTAAAACACTGTTGACCAAATTTGACATTAATTGATTTTAATCCAATCATAGCTTGGCCCCAAAAAAATCAATGCTTTGAGCTATTTGGATTCAATCGATAATGTCTTAGTGGCAAAATCTAGCTTGAATCTACTCGGTCTCTTTTTATTGTACATGGTTTATAAATAATGAAGAACAAAATTGATATAGCATTCCGGTCCATACACTTTAAAAGTATGCATTACATCTCTATAAATATAAAATTAAAATAATTAAGTTCATTTAGTCTAATGATATTAGTTTTATTGATGAAAATATAAAAATAAAGAGAAAAAATAATTTTAACGTTTAGTGATAGACGATGTCAATGGCAACAGTCATGACAAGACTCCTCACCCATCCAAAGAGCTACCCCTCTATCCTCCACCAATAACTTCACATTCACGAACTACTCCGCTTCCATCAGCCTCCCGACGTCACCCCCTTCAGCATCGAGTTCACGTATAGTGAGTCACAAACGAAGCATTATAGCGTGGCCCGGGATCACCACCTGCGACGTCCACTCTCGCATTACCATCCCTCTCGCCTCCTCAAATGGCTCCAGCCATGTCGAGTGCCCATACGGAAAAGACCTTGCTCTTTTATAATGCCATTATGATCCCACCTATCTAAGCCTCTGTCGACATGTACTAGCTCCCGAAGCAGATGTACACCATCGATCGTGACAAGCACATGTCTAACCATGCCATGACCTCTTGCCTGTCACACACCCCAAGTCTTTCGTCGGGCGAATTGATCCCACAACCCAAACACGACCGTGGCCATAGGACTGCCTTAAGCGGGGGAGGTAATCACCCTCTAGGTTGTCGAAGGTGTTGTTGACATCACTCCAACTAGCGACGTTGGTTAGGAAAGAGTCCATGATGAACTCCCAAGTGGGGGAGGTAGTCACCCTCTAGGTTGTCGAATGTGTTGTTGACATCACCCTAGCTAATGACGTTGGTCAGGAAAGAGTCCATGATGAACTCCTAGTCTGAGTCACTGGCCTTGTAGCGACAATAGACGAAAAGGAAATGAGAATAAGAGAAGGAAGAGACGAGGGTCATGGAAAAGGAGGAAGCGACAACGTCGAAAGAGGGAATAGGGGGCATATGTCACTAGATGTGGTCGAGGACGAAAATGCCGAAGGCGCCAGAGGAGTAGAAGATGACGTAGGGAATGCAGGGGGCATATGTCACTAGATGTGGTTAAGGACAAAAATGCCGAAGGCGCCAGAGGAGTAGAAGACAACGTAAGGAATGCTGAGATCAACGATGAGGTGATGGGTCCAACCGATGAAGAAGTCGAAGATGATACAAAACTTGTTGAGGGAGCATAGATCAAAGAGCGACGACCGTTCAACATTTGCATCGACATCGACGCAGATGCAAAGGGAGAGGAATCCTTCACCACAAATGCCAACAATGCCACCATCAACTATCGACACCATCCACCATCAAATGTTAAAATTATTTTTTACTCTTTATTTTCATATTTTCATCGACAAAACTAAAATCGTTAGAATAAATGAACTTAATTATTTCACTCTCATATCTCCACAAATGTCAATACAATTTTTTAAAATATAAGAACCACGCTAAAGATAACTAACAAACTACCTACCTTAGTTAGCCCAGTCCATAAGTTCACTTTGAATTTGAATGCGTTCTAAGCAAGATATCACCTTGTCCTTGTCAGTGATACGTGTCAGATGTTATTGTCAGCAGCGGGTGAAAACAATGGTGAGTCTGCAAGTTGTTTTCCCACGTTATAACAAGAATCAACTCCTCCATGGAAACTCAAGACACAAGAATGATGAAACCTTCTTAGCTTCCCATATGATTCCAACTTGAAAGAATCAGAGTTTATGCAGTTGAAATTATGTATTACCAAGAACTAAAACACATTTAAATTTTTTTCGTGATTAAGTATTAAGATAATAAACTATTGGAAGCAGAATCAATCAGGTCTACTTTGAAATGGAGTATCTGACTTGTTCAATATGGACTCCAGATCCAGGAGCTGACAGAGAAGACGGATACCATAATCCAAAATTACCACGTTCTCACCAGGATTACATTTACGATCTGCAGCCTCATAAAAAAAAAGCCCATCTAGTAAAAGAAGCCGAGCACTTTACCACCAACATTCTTTCTTCTAGCTTCTTCGTGATCCATGATTCCAGCAGATGTGGTCAACACAATGTAACCGAACTGCATACATTGGTACCGAAAAATTGACATTAGTTTTATCTATGCTTCACACCATTGACAAAATGGAGCTGAAAAGGAATATGGCTACCATACAAATCACATCAAATAAACAATTAAACAAGTATCTACATATCTATTCTTGCAAAGTTTATAAAGAAAATATCTGCCCTTACAAATTTTATTATTAGCATGTCTACCCAAGCATTAAGAATCACACAGAATACTGAAGTTTTTTTTTTTTTTTGCAGGATACTCAAGTCAAGCACCACAGTTTGTAACTGGTTTTAGTTTGAGAATTGTATTAGAACAAAACATACTTGAAAATATTGTTAACAATCTTACAATCATAATAGCTTTTATAGTATTAACATCAATTAGAGATTTAACTGACAGTAAAATCACGGTCAACTAAAAGGTCTTAACTAAGATCACATTGCGCAAGTTTTTAGATTTTACAGGGATATAAATGTTAAACCTAAATTTAGAGGAATTGAAGTACATAGATCGCTGAGTTTTGAATTATATACTTGTAGTTTTGCCAATATAAAAAATGTAGAACTATAAACAGATATGGAAGGATTTTAGCAATTTACCTGACGTGATGGGAGTAGCCTGGCAGTCCAAGGCTCAATCTCTTTGACGCCCACATCAAAGCGAGGGCTAATCACACCACATTTGTTCAGTCTCCCATTCAACTCAACAACTATTTTACCAGCCCGGTGATCATCAACGTATTCAAACTCACCAATATATCCTGGAGAAACATACATGTCGAGGAATCATCAAAACAATGTAATTTTTATAGTATAAACACAGACATAATCAAAGCACTAACCATGCTTCTGCATTACAAGGAGAAACTTAATAATCACTTTAGATGATGGTCTAATCATGACCTGCCGCTTTCCACGCTTCTCTGCATTGTACATGCTCTTGAGAGCATCATTCAAAACGCTGATTCTCACCATCCTGGTCAAGCCTGCATAAAAATCAAATGGTCACATATATTAAATGAAAGACAAGGAACTTGGAACCAAAATCTAGTGACCCAAAGGAAAAGATGAGACCTTCCCATGACCTACCATCTAGGCTGCAAAGCTAATTAGATAAACATTAGAAACCTCCCAGCTTGCTTAACAAGCTAGAATAATATTCTAAGCACCAAGGGATTCCTCTATGTACAAAAATAACTTTAAAATACTAAGCTGTTCCAAATAGGTACCATGGAAGGTTTGGACAAGCAAACCCAAAAAAGTCACCCACTTGTAACCCCTAAAAGCATGCCAGAATACAGTTTCGTTCTAACTCGATCTAACCACCAATATATTTCGAGACAAACATTATCACGGAAGCCTTAATCCAAACCGGCTGACCTAACAATTTATGAGAACGAAGTTTCTAAAGTAGGAATGGTTTTAGATCAAAAACGCCGGCGGGCTGCAACTTTCGTTGGTAACTTACAGCAAACATCGAATCAAATGGATCAGAAGATTGCCCAAGACAACGATACTAATAGATAATGCTTTCCTAATTGGATATAGCACCCACCCTACAATTAGACCAACACATATGGTGCAAACAAGCAACAAGATTGACCGTAAATACCAAGAAACATGTTAGATCAAAAACAGATGCAGAGAGCAGACTAGAGTCCAAAAAACTATATGTAAAACAAATCCTACAAAAGGACCCAGAAGAATGAAACGCACAAACAAAATCGATCGATTGGAAATCAAAACACAGCAACGATCCGTCTCATAGCAGATCGATGTGATTCAAAGAACAAACTCGTATGAACGAAGTGCAGGAGAAGAAAACAAGCGGGAAAAGACTAAGATCGCACCTCCGGAAGAAGGATCTCGCCAACGCGGAGAACCGCCCCAAACCCTAAACTCGACAGCGTAAGCGAAAGCGGAGGAGAACGGAGGCGTGGGTTTATATCCGCCTCCGTTCGAGTGATTCCTATCGTTCCGGTCCCTTGGATCGTGATCGAACGGTTATAATCGAGTGTAGAAAAGAAGCCCTAATTTTGACATTCACCGGGCCAGCCCATCATCCTGCACTTGGATCCGAACCCATTGACTGATCGGCCAGGAGAAGAAGAGATCCGTTTGACTTCACAGTCCATCAAAGTCAAAATATTTCTTAGATCTTTACGATAAATTATCAAAATATTTTACTAAATAAATTAAGTGATATGTTTAAAAATATATCGAATAAAAATTTAAACCTTCAACCTTTGATAAATACGTCTAACACGTCATCACCAACTAAATCTTATCTTTGACCAAATATTGGTTTGGATTTCAAATAAATGTCACATCCCTGCAATGAGATTATTCTTCTTTTTGAAAACTCAGAATTGAAGGTCTCTGTTCTATGAGGTAAGTTCACATAAATACAACCTAAGATGCAAAAACATAGGGAAGATAGTATTTCAAGCAAACATTTGATGACTGATATTACAAGACATTTAATTTGGTAGAGCTTCTTGTAAATCTAAAACCATCCTCCAACTTCTATGTAGGAACTATAAACTTATTCAGATCAAAGTTCTTGAAGAAACCAGTAGCATTCCAGAAAAAGCAAGCTAGCCAATGTGCCAAGTTAAGTAGCAAACAGTGACATCCCATCAAGATCAGTAAAACAAATGAAGCAGATTGTAAGTGATCCAACAAAAACAGAAAACACTTCTTGTAGAAACAATATAATCATCATTTACATATTGGAATATCAAACAGATAGTCCCAAACATATGATTGACAAGCAACTTGTAATAATCAAGTGAGAAACAGATGTAATGATACAAGTGCCAAACAAACAGATGTAAAGCAAGTGATTCAGACTGTAAGTGATCCAACATTGAATTACTGACCATAATAAGCTAAAGTCTATTAACCAAAGACATTTAGACAATTGTTTCAAGTGCTAATGAAACAATAACAAGCTCCAAAATACTTAGTATTATCACTAAAGAAAATGGAAGGAGTAGAAACAAAAGCCCATTTGGCAAACATGAATTGATTGCATGAACTCTTCCACCACTCATTGGTCGAGTGAATCTAGCTACTACATGACCCTGCCTGGATCACAAGAGTCTAGACTGAATTAGAAGATGTGGCAACATAACATGGAACACAGATAAAGCTACATATTTGGAATTTGTGCTATGATTTCAAGCACCAACTTTAGGTAATCCAATAGTCAAAATGAACAAAAGACTGCAAACATCAGACCACACAATATATACTATGACATAGAAAGAATCAACAAAGCTTGTTTGCCTATGTACTACTTACTAATAACCACAGGGTGCACCTCAGGCACTCCAATGAGGAGAACTCACGAAGAAGCAAGACCATGAGAAAGCAGAAAAGTATGGAACACTAACTGATATAAAAGTAAGAACTCAAATGCAGAGGACACTTTCACACAGCAATGGCCTCAATTCCTGAAACCAAATTCCCATCTTTCCCCTTCCCAATTGCAACAGATCTTATGATTTGCAACGAGAACACTTCAAATTCCCCATTAGAGAGTCGTAGGTTCCACAATTCAAACGCTTTGTTCGTCTAAAATCCCCAGCAAGGAAAAGCAACCACGACAGATACAAACAAAGCTCCCCCCCTTTTCCAGATTCGACCCATCATTCCACTACCCCAACAAAAGAAAGCAAGGAAGAAAAAGAAGCTAATATAACCACAGAATCACACACAAAGAGAGAGCAAAGAGGAGACTTGAAGGATCCAACGCCCCACTAAGCCTTCTTGGGCGACTTGCTGGCGGGCTTGGAGGGCGATTTGGGTTCCTTGTTCGCGGTCTTCTTCGGCAAGAGCACGGGGTTGATGTTAGGAAGCACCCCGCCATGGGCGATCGTCACGCCGGCGAGAAGCTTCCCCAGCTCCTCGTCGTTCCTGATGGCCAGCAGCACATGCCGCGGAATGATCCGGTTCTTCTTGTTGTCCCTTGCCGCGTTTCCGGCCAACTCCAACACCTACCTCCACAACCGCACATCGTCAATCAAAGCAGACCAGAAAAATCCTAGAAGCAGAAAGAAAGGGGGAGAGATCGATTTGCCTCGGCGGCGAGGTACTCGAGGACGGCAGCGAGGTAGACAGGGGCGCCAGTGCCGACACGCTGGGCGTAACGGCCTTGCTTGAGGTAGCGGCCGATACGGCCCACAGGGAACTGGAGGCCGGCCTTCACCGACCGGGAGACCGGCTTCTTCTTGGGGCCTCCGCCCCTCCGACCGCCGGCGCCTTTCCTGCCCTTCCCGGTCGCCTCCATCGACTCGGCGTTGCGCTTCGTGCCGGTTTGGACAAACCCGATATAGTGGGAGCGGTTTGCCTGCTGTTATATACGCACTGCCTACATGTGTTTTGGTGACCTGTGTGCAGTCGGTACTGACCGTTGGATGCGTTTCGAATGGACCGCTGGATATCGACAGCCTGGCGATCCGTGAATTCGCGATTGAGCTAATAGGAGACTACTTTGACAGATGCAATCATCAGATCGGTCCGTTGTAGCATCGGACGGTGGGGAGCTGCCAATGTAGACTAGAGTAAGCGTCTGGGTCGGGCCCACCTAACACGGAATCGAACATTTCTTTTCGTACCCTAAATGAAGTTACCCGCCCCGTAGGATGAATATATACTGACCAATAGCATATTTCCATGTCAGCAAAATAAAACAGGAAAAGAATAAATTAAAATATAGCTTCTCGCTTTTCATTAAATAGGTGTTGAGTTCCATTTGCGTTGGTGGGTCCCAAATAAATGGGTGCACGTTAGTCACGGTCTTTTCCCTCTTTCCTTGATTAATATTTACTTGTGATATAGTTACATGCAAGCACAGCACATGCAAGGAACTCAACTTGCTTTTAAGTTGCATAAGCATACATCATGTTCATATTTAAATCTTTCTAATGTAAATATAGATAGGAATTTAATCCTATCAATATCTAAATAACTCACCAGCTACATCAAACCTTTAATATTGAAGAAAATAATAATTTGATTGTTTGTTCCTCCATCCCCTATATGATTGTAGCATGAGCTTGAGAGACACAAATAGCATCTGAATTAAATGAAGGTCATCTTTGAGGAAATTCTTGTCTGACTTCAAAATTATGTCTATGAACCAGTGTCCTGATGATACATATGCATTTATGCCTGTACATGTCAAGCTGTGACTGTTGCATTCCAAATCGGCAGAGTGATCCTTTTCATTTACAGGAAATTTTGTTGCTAGTTTAACCTGCATCAAGATTCAATGGAGAAAAGTTGAGCAGATGTACTATGATTTTTTCTCTTCAGGTTCATTTATCAGTCATGAATGAGCACAATGGACAGACAAAAGTTGCAGAAGCAAGAACAATGATAATGAGATTTAGCAATGAGTTCAGTGGATCTGCTTACAAAAAATGTGAGCCAAAACTAGTGCATTCACTTTTGTTAGAAGAAGTACCACCAGATAAACTCCCATTGGATAGATCAATCATGTACCAGATTCACTGGCTGAGAATTTCCACTAGTTCATGATCAACTCTATCCAAATATTTTTTCTTGATACTAAAATTCCTTAATCACCTAACGGTGCACAAAATATGCTAACCATTAGAACATGCATAGGGATGTTTTTGTCTGTGTGGTTTAGGTACATGCAACAACTGACATGCCATGTCAAGCTGCTTTAGGTACCAAGTGCACCATTTTCTTCCTACTTAAGAATCATGATTTAAGGGCGAAAAAAAATCATGATTGTGCGGTGCCTGGATGTCAATACTACTAGATACCTGTTTTCGCAATTAATCTGAAAACCAACTGCAGCTACGATATATCCATAGTCCCTGAAAAATTTAGAGAGAGAGAAAAATTTTAAGTGCTGTTGAAAAATTACTCAGTAATGTAAGAACTTCCACAGTATCATTTTTACCTTGGAACAAGTTTGGTCTTATAATGGACTGAGAGAGCAGGACTAGAGAAAGTGAGAGAGCTATTTGTATAACATAACGGAATCAAGAAGCAATACCTTGCATTGTATTTAAGAAAGATCCTAAAACAAATCATTTTCATATGCAGGGTACTGGTAGAGTACTAGAAAAACTCCCCACCTAGCAGAACAAGCTGAATCGACTTCAATGTGCATTTTCTGCCAATAGGAGTTCCATATATCAAGATCAGCAGACACTCATTGTCCATAATCAAGTGATGAAGAACATGTGCTGCAAGCATAACATGCCTTGACAATCACTTCATGATATCATCCTGCAAATGAATGCTGGTACACTTCTTTTGGGCATTCCGCACGAGCAATGATCACCAAGAAAAGTTATTCAATGATCATCAGCTGGTAATTTGTACCAGCCCGGATGTGGTTTCAACATCACAGTCAATTAAGATCAGAATCAAGAAAAGTTATTCAATGATCATCAGCTGGTAATTTGTACCAGCCCAGATGTGGTTTCAACATCACAGTCAATTAAGATCAGTATCAATAATGTAAATATTGCATTCGCAACTAGTTCTAATATGGGACCTTGTTCCATTACCTCAAAATTCTTGCATTATAGGCAACCACAAATTTCGTTTCTATGTTCCTCTAATGGCCTCTAATCTCTGTTACCGACTTCAAGGTATAGATATCCTCGATTCTCATTGTCATGGAATTCACGAACTCTTCCCATTCAGCATATGAAACTATAGTCCCACTTTCAATCATTTTGTTCATGTAATGATGTGTCTCCTCAAGTTTTCCAGTAGTGTATAAACTTCGAACAACAGATGTGTGCAAGCCAACATCTACTTGCATCTTCTCCCTCTCCATCTGCTCAACGAAAGAGACAGCCATCGCAATATCCCCCCTCCCCAGATGGCCATGGATCATCAAAGAATATGTCGATGCATTGGGCCTAACACAACCACCACAATTCCCAACCCTCAACTTCTCAAAAAGGCCAATTGCCTCCTCCATCCTCCCTGCTTCCCAATAGCTTTTTAGAATCCAATTACAAACTTGAGCAGTTGGAGAAACTCCCTCATTTACCATCTCCAAGAGAAGCCTATATCCATCATCAACCTGGCCTAGTTTGCAGAGACCTGCTATCACAGCAACAGTGATATCACCAACAGATACACTTTGTTTCTTCTTTTCGAGATCTAAAAACTCGACCGCATCTTCTGCTCTACCAGCCCGGCACAAGGCCCCTATGAATGACACATAAACGCGGGTCTCCACCGGAATGTTCTTCTCTGTTGCCTCTTTCAAGAGCATTTCAGCCTCTTCAACTCTCCCTGTTTTACAAAGCGATTGGAAGTACGCCCCAAATGCCACCTTTTCAGAAATCAACTTGGTGGAGCTCAGTTGGAAGATGACTCGCCTTCCTGGCTTTAGCACTGGAATCAAGCTATCTTTGATGTTTTGGCCTTTCCTCAACAATTTATCGAACAACTTGCGCGCTTCTCGCAACTTACCCGACTTACACAACCCATACAAGAAATTCCCGTAGATCAGTATGTCAAGCTTACAGTTCCACCTATCCACCATGCTCCTGAGAACCAAATCAGCTTCGAAGACGTTCCCAACTCGACAGAAGCTGCGGAAGATAGCAAAGTAAGTCAATTCATCTGCTTCAAATCCCTTCTCCTCCATTTCCCTCAGAACAGCTCTAGCCAAACTCGGATTCGGGCAGCTACTCTGACAGAAAGCACCAATCAAGGCCATGTACCTCTGCCTACTCAAACTCCACCGGCTCCTCGAAACCCTGCGATAGACTTGCTCGATCTCAGACGCGTCAACGCGGCGCCGGCAGAGACCGATGAAGAAATCCGAAGCGCCGGAGATCCCATCGGGGCCTCCCCCTTTGATGTCATGCCAAACCGATTCGACGTCGCGGATGGGGGATTCCGGGAGCAGGCATTGGAGCACGAGGCTGTAGAGGAAGAGGTCGGGGACGATGCCGCGCTGCTTGAGGCCAGAGAGGACAGACTTCGCTCTGGTGAGCTTCTTGCGTCGGGAGAGGGCGCGGATGAGGAGGACGGAGGCGGTGGAGTCGAGGAGGTGGGCTTCGGCGAGGGCGGAATCGAGGGCGGCAAGGGATCTGGGGTCGCTGGGGGTTTTAGAGAGGTATTGAAGGAAAAAGGAGAGTCTTTGGAAGCAGGGGGTTTTGGGGAGCCGTGGGGATGAAGTGGAGGAGGCGTGGAATGGACGAGGTGAAGCGGCGAAGGGGGAGTCACGAAGGGTGGAGCAGAAAGAAGAAAATCGAACTAGTGGTGCTCTCATCAGAGCTCGGAAGGTTATCGAGGCTGCAGCTGTGGTGTTCGGTAATATGCCAGCAGCAGTCATATTTTGGACAGGAGGATGCGGACGAGGCGCGCCAGTTCGACCACCGCGACCGTTCTATATATACTGCACTGCAGCCCCAAGCGCTCGCTTCACCAAAGTTATCGTTCCCTTTCTCCTTCTCATCGCCGTCCCGCCTCCGATCTCGGAGTCTCCCACCCTATATTTTCTCCAAATATCCAATTCAATCCCTATTCTTCCCGACTTCTTGTGCCGGACTCTCCTCCGGAAACTATGCCTCCCCATCCTTCTCCTTCTTGCGTTTCTTGATTCTGAGATTCCCAGTCCTACGCTGCGATTAGGTCGTGTTCTTTCTCGCCTAGGTTTTGATCGATCCAAAATATCCGTGTCGATTTGGTATCATCAACGATGATTCGTTTTTGTTATTGTAATTGTGCGAGACCGACATGACGCGTCTTCCGCAAGGTCGAACCAGGCAGGCGGAGAAGCGGGGGAGCCAGAGCCGCAAAGGTCCTCGCATTCACCTTGAGGTCTGCTGGAATCGGGTTCTTCAGGGAGAACCCGCGTTCATCTCCGACCAGGCCGTCGGCGCCGTGAGCTTCCTCCGATCGTGCAGCAAGTAGCCCCACCATCGCCTCGCCCTCCCTTCTTCCTCTCACTCTTCAACTCACCAGTTTTTCATTTGTGAATTAGCAGATCTTGTTGGATTTGCATCTCGTCGTCTCTAATTAATTGCTTTTGCTTTTAATATTGCTAAAACAGGCACGGCCGATCGCTGCGGAGGGGAAAGGCTGGATCTTCCTCTCGAGAATAAACACCTAAAAACCGACGTCCACCTCTTGAATTCTGCCTTCTTGTTCATCTTCTCAGCTTAAATTTGTAGGATTTTTACTCTTTTTTTTTGTAATTTGCAGGAACATCTTTGTTCATGAGATGTTGAGAGGAGCAAAATCCCTCATGAGATGATCCCTTTGCCCAAAAATGGTTAGATTCAACAACATGTTTTGCAATAGTTTTAAACAGGTGGTTTATAGTTTGAACAATCAACAAAAATTGGTTCATCAATTTTGATTACATAAATCATTAGTTAAAAATTAAAGTTGATAAATATAAATCTTTAATCCAAGACTAATGAATGATGTTTAAATATTAGGGATGCCCAATGTAATGTTTGTGCTTTCTCAATTTATTTATTCATGTCTTAGACAATATATAAGGGATTTATAGAATGTTTGACCAACTCAATTTTGAAAATACAAGATTGTACGCCTAAGTGTATGCATACATGTATATTAGTACCAACAAAGCCCAAATACATGCATACATGTACGCCTAAGATTGTACGCCAAAGCCCAATATGATTCCTTGATAAAAATTCGATAAGATTATCCTTTTTAATGTATGCATACATGTATATTAGTTTATAACATATTTAGAATAAGAAAATTGTATGCTTTTTATGTGGAACATCCGAACACGCAACAAAACATCGCGTTGGATCTGTTGTAGTCCGCGAAACGATCCCGAACAATTAGGCTTCCACGAGCCATGCAAGCCACAGGTTGGAGAAGGCGAGAGGAGAGCTCGCTCCATTTCTCCTACCCATCCCTCTCCCTCCCTCTTCCCCCCCACCACACTCATTCCCTCTTCCTCCCCCGCACGAAAGCGTACGCATTTCCCGCATCGACCTCCACTTCATGGCAGCTGCTGCTGCATCCACGTCCTCGTCGTCCGCCCTACGACGGCTCCAAGCGCTGCAGTCGGAGCCGGGCAACGGGGCGTGCGTCGACTGCGGGCAGAGGAACCCGCAGTGGGCCTCCATCTCTTACGGCGTCTTCATGTGCCTCGAGTGCTCCGGCAAGCACCGCGGCCTCGGGGTGCACCTCAGCTTCGTCCGCTCCGTCACCATGGACTCCTGGACCGACGCCCAGCTCCGGAGAATGGAGTGCGGCGGCAACGACCGCCTCAACGCCTTCCTCGCCCGACGCAGGGTCCCCAGGGACGCCGACCCCGCCACCAAGTACAAGTCCCGCGCTGCCGCAGCCTACCGCGACTGCATCCAGGCCCTCGCCGACGGCCACCCCTGGCAAGACCCGCCCGTCGTCAAGGAGGCCACCACCGAGCCCAGCGCGAGGAAGCCGCCGCGGAATCCGTCCGGGTGGGACAGGTGGGACGACGAGGAGGAGGACGGCTGCGACCACCTCGCGGCTAGTTCGAACATGAGGAGGAATCAGTCGGTGGGTGACCTTGGGTGCGGGTGCGGGAGCGGGAGCGGGAGCGGAGCAGCGACGTCGCTGCGATCTCGGTCGACGCAGGATCTGCCCGCCATGGCGCAGAAGCCGGCGAACAAGGAGAGGTTCTTCGCGATGAAGATGTATGAGAACAGTACTCGGCCGGAGGGGATCCCACCCTCACAAGGCGGCAAGTACGTGGGATTCGGATCGAGCCCCACTCGGCCAGCACGGAGTGCTTCGCAGGATGACTTGCTCTCCGTCGTCTCTCGGGTGAATGTTGCCAGTCATAGAATGGCAGAATGAGTTTAATCTATAGATCGGGTCCTTTTCTCCCAACTTATACATCTATTTTGCATGCTGTTTATTCTGACAGAATAAACAACATTATTCTATACCGATTTATTCTTAATAAAGATATATGTTATTTATTTTTGCATGCTGTGTCTACAGGGATTTGGTCGCCTGTCCATGGCCGCTGCTTCTGCTGCGCAATCTGCAGCTAATGTTGTCCAAGCAGGTACAAAGGAGCTGACTTCCAAGGTATTGGTTCATTTCCTCTGTCCCTGTTGATGAGCACGATACAGTGTTCCAAATATACGTGTACTGCAGGTGATGGAGGTGAACTATGATCAGAAGGTAAATGAAACAGTGAACACGGTAACAGCAAGAACCAGCGAAATCGGTCACAGGACATGGGGGATCATGAGAGGCGTAATGGCAATGGCGTCGCTGAAGATGGAGGGAATGGGGTGGAGCGAGGGTGACGACGGCAGATACTCCGAAGCGTTTGGGCAGGAGAGCAAGGGTGGAAGCGGTCGGCAAACGCATCCTTCGGCGAAAGACTCGCGGGGTGATTGGAATGAGAGCGAGATGAAGGAGGAGGAGGATCACAGGAAGCACACCGACGGCGAGGATAGCTGGGCGTGGTGGGATGAAGCCGACGATGATGAGCAGGAGATCAGCCATCATCAACCCAAGAGTGCCAAGTGATCTATATGGCCTGGAAGAAGCGAAGTGAACGTGTCCTGTTAGTCTATGTTGAGGTCTCATCTTTTGTTGCTTTCTCTCTCTGTATCTGTTGATGTTGAGACGAGTAGATTCTTGTATTAAAAAAATTGAAATAAATAGTATTAATGATGCAAAAAAAACAAAAAAATAACTAAAAATTAGAAATAAGAATTTAAATACTATTAATTTAATTAAGGATATAATTGTTAGTAAGCTCAAAACGATTAAAAATCCATAATCGATCCAAAATAATCGGATATTATGACTTAATATTGTTACGTATTATTATATAATGATAAATATAGAGAAAGGGTGAGTGTTAATTACCAGAACGCCACCACTTGACGAAAGGCTTCGTTTGGGCGATTCTGAGAGTTGTGAAGACTTCCGGTGGTAATACCTAATTTTGTAATGAAAATTTGGTTCAGAAAAACAAAATTAAAGCGTCATCGTTAACGAAGACCGTTCGGTGAGCTTACCTCATGCTACTCGACTCTGGATTCTTATTCTCACAGCAGCCACGTTAAAAAAGGTCTGAGATGATGATAATGGCGTCGCCCGGACTCGAACCGGAGACCTTCAGTGTGTTAGACTGACGTGATAACCAACTACACCACGACACCTTGGTAACGAGTGTGTCAATTAATCTTATCCCTTGGGAACCAAGGTTGCAGACTCAAGTTGAACGACGAGATCCGTCGTCGTCTAGCTGAAGAATTAGTACCAACAAGTGGATAGGTTCGGAGAGGGCTCCTGCTGCTGCCCGGATTCGTTTCCAACTCCCCTACAAAACAAAGCACCTCAAGAAATCGGAGGATCCAAAAGCCACAAGTCTTCTGCTTCTCGGCACCTTAGCCAACACCCCAGAACATAAGAACACAAGGTAAGCGAGGAAGAAAATGGATCCAACACCGAGAAGGCCAAAGACTATTCCGTAGGAAGAACGAATCCATGTCCGCAAGAAATCTCACAACGCCAAGACGGACACACCGACCGAGCATTCAGAACATTACCGGTTCAAGAAACATCAAAAGAATGACCCAAATCCCTAACCCCAGATTGAATCCCAGCAAGCAAATCCGATGAATCCTAAGCCGTATTCACTCGAAGGAGATCAAGAAATGAGATCAGATCCGAGGAAAGGACAGACAAATACCTTGTTGTCGAGGATCGCTTCCTGAAACGGAGAGAGAGAGAGAGAGAGAGAGAGAGGGAAGAAGGGGTTTTAAATAGGGAGCGAGGTTGAGGTGTGTAGTAGTTTGGACGATTGATTTGACTTAAGTACCCCTGATACGTCATTTGGTTGCAGAGAAAGTTGAGGGTATTGTAGGCCAGCTAGGTCTCTGTAGCATATTTTGTATAGAAACCATATAGTATATTCGGTAGCCTACACATATTTATATTATGCATTTTTATTACAAAACTAATTTGCCTACATGATAAAATATAATTCATAAATACATTTTCGAAAGATAGACACCTAAATTTTGACATATCCCTTTACTATCGATACCATATAAATAAATCATCATGCATTTGCAAATAAACAATTTGTATCATTCCAGTAAGAACTGGAACATGAACATGTTATAGAGAGAGGCATCCATTTGGAGCAGCTGGAATCACTGGCATCTGGAAAACCTTATATTACACAGTTAAGCCATTCACAGAATAACACCATCAAATTAATAATTATTATATACATATCCATTACATTGCACAAAAAAAAGTAATGCCCAAACACGACTTATGCTCATCATAAAACCTCACCAATCTTAGAAAACAAAATTCTTCACGTACTCAAATTACATACTTTTCAAGAACCAATCAAAAGTAGAAATTGATTTATTCGAAGACAAATCAATCACCTTTCAAAGCTCATTCTTTCTTGAACACGATAAGTCACTGTCTGAATTTAGAGACAAACCTTGTCGTAATATAATCTTGAGATCTCATCCTAGAAGATACTTCGCCTTCGTGATGTCAGGCTTCCTTTGGCGTGGATCATCACGAGCATTTTCAATCATTTTAATCAATACTGAGAGTTCAATCGCTGCATAAGGAGGTAGAGTTTTGTCAACTCATTATTTAGTTAATTGGATGCTTTATTGATAATCTAAGTGATAATTATTGGTACAGTTACTTAAGCAAAAGATGTGTTGTGTAATTATTATTGTTGTTTTCCTCTCTATACCAAAATATTATTCACCAAAAAAGATTCTACGGTTGTTTATCCTACTTAATAGGATAAAAAGGGATACAAGTGTAAAGTTGCTCAAGGCAAGGAAAAGAGAACTTACCTCCTTCACGATCTCAGCACGTTCCATCATTGTAAATTCACCTACAGATAACACAAATCCCACTTAGAGACCATGCCCAAGGCTGTTAATTAGCTACATAATACTATTGAATCATGAAAACCCCAGGAAATTGCCACCTGGGTGACAAGGAAAATCCTAAACCACTGTACGACATGAATTGGTCATTAAAGATCAGTCATAATTGTATTAATATGTGCACTAATGGAAAAGAGGGTTGGTAAACCAGAGAGAGTCTCATATTGCCATGTTATATTGGCTATTACTGACTTACATTATACACATGAATGAGAGATCCAGAGAGGGAGAGGGAGAGGGAGAAAGGCATTCATTTTGGAACTTGAAAATCCTAAAAGTTTCTGAAATTTGAAGCCGATATTCACACCTCTTGACCAGTAATACTGAAAGAAAAGGAAAATTGTAGCAGTAAGCTTCCTAATGAACAAGGAAATTACAGTAATCAATCATGAAATTACAAGGTAATCAAGGAAATTTACCAGGGTTTCCGAGGTTAATAGGCCCAGTGTTATCTCCTTCCATCAGCCGAATAAGTCCCATCAACCTTCATGGTACAACAGAAAGTTTTTACTAGTGTTAACAGCACAAGCTAAGGCCTGAAAAATTTATGCTCATAAAAAAGGAAACTTTTACTATGTCAGACACATAACAGAAACTTCTGGTCGTGTTCCTGGAGCCTGAACTGTTAAGGGCTCACCACTGGGTGCAACCATAACCAGATTAAGTAACCATGGTCAAAGGAATTTCCAGTTCATTTGTTGATGAGATCATAAAATTTACCTAAGTGCTTGAGCTACAAAGTAACTGACAACATGACCATCACCGATGTTCATGCGTGGTCCATAGGTGTTGAAGATTCTAGCAATTTGGATCTCTAGTAAAGAGTAACAATCCCAAAGGTGAAGAAACATATGGTGAGAACTTGCCTAGCTATTTCTTTCCTGTAATTTACTTTCTAAGTCACAGAGCTGATTAGATATGAATACTCTACCTATGTCATGCTACCTATGATAATCAAACATCAATGTCTCAGCCACACGCTTCCCCTCATCATAGCAACTCCTGACCCCTAAAAGTTCATAAGGTGAACATTAAGAGGATAAATTAAGGCATGTCACATTGTAACACTAAACCACCAGTTAAGAGAGACATAAATACCAATTGGGTTAACATTTCCCCAGTATTCCTCCTTCTGAGGATGCTCCAGGGGATCACCATACACCTCTGATGTTGACATCAATAAAATCCTGCAAGACAGGAAACAAATTGTATGCACACACCATATGCTCCTAGGATTTGTTATTACACTAGTGTTTTAGACCATACCTTACTCCAACCCGCTTTGCAAGCCCCAACATGTTCAGTGTGCTAATCATATTTGTCTTAATTGTCTGTAGCAAGACCAGTTTGAAATTAATGTTCGTCCTGGTTAAACTTCATGATAAAAAATGCATACAGCAGCAACAAGCGAGTTTGAGAAAAAGGCAGCTGACAAATGGTAGTAAACACATGGAACAGTCTTAGACTGATGAAGTAATATACTTATTCTTTTCAGGAACAAAAACCTATTATAGCTAACAGAAAAGCTAATTTTATAATACAGAGCTACCATCTTGAAATAAAAAAGAAAATCAGTATCTCAGAGTTGCCAAAACAATATAAAAGGTTTCTTGAAAGATCTCCAAGCTAACAAAGAAGACAATAAGGAATTGTTGGAAAAAATAAGAGTTACAAGAAAAATTACGTACCAAAGAAAAATGAGAAAAAAAATAAAATGAATATAGATTTCTAACATCTAGCATCACACACTAAATTGAATTCTTTAACTAAAATCTACAAAATAAAAGTTCAATCACAATCAGTCTAAGAAATGGTGACTTTCAAATTGCAAAGCTTACGTAAATGAGATTGTTGAATTTATGTAGGTTTGGGAGACTGACAAATCATCCAGCTTATCCATAGAAACCAAGCTATCCTCCAGTGACAGATACCTAATGCATGGTAGAATAGATAAACAGCACATGATACAGAAACAGACATTTTTTATTCTGTTGTCAAATTCAACATATGTCTTAGTATCTATCCCATATAAAAATGCATACCTTGAATGGATTGTATTTATAGAAAATTGGCGAAGCAGGGCAAGCTAAGTGATAGATACAATCAACTTCCACCAATAGTGGCTCTGTGACATCTGACAGGACAGAAATGAGCTAATAAATGAGATCAAGTCTTTTATTAGAACAGCATATTTACACATTTTCCATTAAGCATACAGAATTTTACAGACATTAACCAACCAAACCATGTTGTATCTTAGAATGCTTAAAAATTGTATAGAAGAGAACTTGAGCAAGGGTCATAACACGACGAAAAGGCTCAAAGAAGAGAGACACTCTTTCAGATGACTCAATACTTGTTCAAATAACAGGAAAGTACCATGTCGAATCAGCTCAAATCTTGGGTGGCCAATCCATTCTTGAGATTGTCCTTTGAGCCACTAAAGAAATTGTCAGCAACTATCACCTACCAACATAAGTTAAAAAAATGCACAATACAAAGGTGTTCAGTCAATATCCAACAATTTGTTACATGAAAATGGATAAAATAGATAGTAGTATGTCAGAAGTGGTATCAAGCTTTTGTATTGAAATATCAATTTATGTGATAATCCATACAGATATGCTTGTATGGACACCAAAATCCAAAGCTTGTCAATCTGTTTGTCATGTTATATCAGTGTTTCAATTGAGTTCACCATTTTTTGGGCTATGATATAAAACAGTCAAAAGTGAGCCTTCAATTCATATTTTTTGGTTTGGAAGTGAAACGTAGTAGATATATGAAGAAAACATGGGCTCAAATTTTCTCAAATACATAAATATTCTTTTGTAAAGACAATTTTTATTAACAAAAACAAGGGGATCAAAATACAAAAACAAACCGACCATAAAATTCCAACTATTTGGGGTTGTTGCATGGATCTTCCCACTATTGTATTATATTTAGAAGATATCCGAACAGCTTCATCAGCAAGATTTTCAATTTTTGTCTCATTTCTTCTCATATCAGCTGTTTCAAACTTTAATTAAATTTTATAGAGATATAAATAATTAAATTACTCTAAGTACCCTGCCATTGTAACATAAACTCCCATGTGGATAAATCATCTAATTCCATTTATCATTATAAAATAAAATCCATATGTATAAACTAATAATCTATGCCCTCTGATCATATTTGCATGTTTAGTTCTGTCTCTGAAAATAATAAGAATGGTGATCGTCATATACTTAAAATGACAAGAATAATTCTACTCATGATCTTTGGAGGCTAACATTGCAGGAAAAGCCTTGCTAGAAATATATTAGTGAAACTGAAATCAAAATATTTAATAAAGCAGCATTATGGTATTATGGTAAAGATATTTTTAGGTTAAATTAAACTGTTAATCTCTAACTAGAATATAGTGCTCATGACTGATGATACAACCAAGTCAAGACACATCTTTATGAAATTCATGCAATTTAGGGTGGATCTAATTATCAGTGAAAGAATATGTAGATTATTTCTAAAATATGACTTCCTTGGGCAAACAAAGATAAGATTCTGTTTAAATATCGAAATTATTCTAGTGCTATCATGTCTGATAAGAATGACCAGCGTAAGAAAACTGAACAAAGCAAACCAGATATATACCTCATTCTTTTCATTTGGTGGACATTTGCCATCAACTTGTCCACCAAATGAGAACCAATGAAACCAGCACCCCCAGTAACCAAGATTTGCATATTGGACTGTCAAGCGGAAATGTCAAATGAACTCAGAATGTTTTCCATGAGAAAATGATTTACGATAGTCTGAAGAGCCAGAGAACAACAAAACTCGAATTCCAATAACATATCCCAGAGTGAAATTTGATTATCCTACTTTATCCAGTTGATTAAACTGTAGAAAACTGAAATCACATTGCAAATCTAGTCCTTAGCAAATGTTATACAAAACTCATAATGATGAATTATTTCTCTACAACGAAGAATATCATTACTAATAATTGATTAATCAAGTTTCTTACTCGGAGATCTAACTATTCCGGATCTTAAAAGCTTAAAACCAGTACCCAAAAAAGCTTCCATCAAGCCTCAGAAACAAAAGCAAAGAGAAGTAACCTGCAAAAACTAGGAATTTCGAAGAGGGGAAGGGGTCGGAGGCATTTTTTGCTACGACATGATTGTTTCCGTTGGCTGTTTCAGTCGCCATTCCTCAGATCCTGCACGAATGTTTCTAGATCTCATTGACACAGAAGGCCAGAATCTCGAAACATAATATATCAAAATAAAACCCTATCGAAACAACGCTAAAGAACATAAGAACACAGCAACTACTCCCCACCAAGATTTTTTCCCCTCTAGTAAACCAATCAAAATCCTTTCTTTTCTTCTACTCACGGCACCTCACGGAAGGAACTATCGAGATCCAAAGACCTTATATAGAGCCAAACCACCCGCACCAACCGACGCAATCAAAAACATGAATCTCGATTAACAAAAGGCGAGGCGGTAGCGACCATGATCACAATAACGCTTAAAATACACGCGAAGAAAGATTCGGAAGGCCTCGTCGAGACCGATATCCCTTTCATACACCAAACGATTATGATTCTAACTCCATTAACAGACTACATCGTCATCAAAGATCAGAAAGAGCCCAATTGATCCAAAGATAACCACTTCAAGGGGATTACCTTAGAGGAATCTGAGGAATTATGCTACGGGATCGAAGAATTCGGAATGAGACAAGGGATTGAAGAGTAGGAAACGAGAGTGTTTCGTCGGACGCGGGATTTGGGGAGGATTTGCGGCGCCAAGCGGCTTAAAAGACGTTCTGATCTCAGATATCAGCCGTACGATCAGTGGGTCCTTGGATATTGGACGGTTGATTCCTCTATGCCGCTGTTTCACGTGGTGTTGTCTCATCGTTTAAAATACCAAGTGTTGCAGATGTTTTTCATAACACTGTTTCTGTTTTATGTTTTTAAAAGTATTTTTTGAACTCCAAGTTACTGAAACACCTTATGTAGATACAATCATAAAAAAATATATTTATATTTAAATATTTATATAATTTACTCCAAATAATTAATAAGGTAGATGTAGGAAAATTTGTTGTTGTATTAATATATTATTATAAATACTTCAAAGTTTATGTTACTAAGAGAGAGGATAATACGTGATGTAATTTCCATATCTGATATTAAATTATGTTATAAGCCAAAAAATAATTAATAAAGAACATATACTGCATAATTTTAATTATTAGATGGAGATCATTTTTGCACTCGCACTTTGGAATGCTGTGGGAGAAACATATATTTAAAGAAAAAGATCAAGGATTTTTCATCTCATTTTATCTAAATAATCTTCATGAATTTATGCATTATAAAGATTTGTAATGATAAGAATACTAACCCACATTTGTAATGATAAGCAATATAAGATTCCAAATTCCACCAAGTCTATTACAGTTTGATCACATCAAATATCATATAATCAAAATAAAAAGTTTCATTTGGAAACGAAGCTTTTTCGACAATTGTCTCGATTCGAAGACATGTCGAATGGATCAAATGAATAATCCAAGTCTGACCTCATCAAATCCATCTGAGAAAAGGTTTTATAATAGACTGATCTGAGCATGCATGAAAAGGAGTTTTTTCCGTCTTAGACTGATCTGAGTATTGTGTTTACTAGCTGAGTAGATTCCAAACGACCAGCTCATATGCTGAAGGCAACGAGAGGAATCTGTGTTGGCTTTTCCCTTTTCCCATGAAAGCTGTGTTTCTCCCACTCTTCTTGCCCTTCGTCGACAGTGGGTGCACCGAGCACGGGTAAGCTGTCGTCGTCAAGCACCACGACTGCAGCAATTTACTTCATGAAACAAGGAAACAAGCCAACCTACCTTGTCTTCATGTGTTGGCATGTTTCTGTTGATCTTTCCAAGTCGTTTCATGAAGAGAAGAAGAAAGTTAGGACTTGCTTTCTTGTCATCCTTCAGTTAAGTTTATGAATTACAAAAAATAACTTTAAATTTCATTCGGATCGGTACGTACCAAAGTCCAAACATGATCCGCCGCCGCTATATGGATCATTTCTTTCCGATACATCTGCCACGACCACCATGTATCCGAACATCTGCAGCACACACAGCCAATTACATGAAGAAAACTAGGTGACAGCAGAACATGATCTTGTTGTGGGCAAAATCGAAGCAGAGTTGTATAGGCTCGGGGAAGAAGGTAGCTCCGTTTAAAATCTTGAAGACCAAAGCACACATCTCTAAGAGGGAGTAAATGCCACCATCTCGTTCATGGCGAAGACAATCCTGCACAGGTTGGATTGAAAAAAGAAACACCAAGATGTAAACCGAAACAAAAGTGCAGGGTGTGAAGGACTTACAGCAAGATCACTTCATAGTGTAAGCTAATAAATGCTGATGAATATAAACAGAAGCTCCAAACTTGCTGTTGGTGGCTGTGGCCTCTTTTCCCATTGTCTGGAAAATACTGATTCATATATCATCCTTTTGATCCCAAACCGACGAGTATATCTTCTCCATCTGCTCCAAAAAAGGAAAGCCCAGTGCACGAAGCCCGCACTCAGAAGGAAAAGCCAATGAGAAATTGATACGAGAAGTAATGTGCAAAAAAGAAGTAAAACACAAAGAGAATAACAATCATATAATCAAAAAATGTAAAGACGAACAGTAAATATACAAATTAAGAACAAGGGAGAAAACCATCCTTCAATCTGATCTTTGCAAGCCAAAAGAGATTAGGAAACCCAACCATACAAGTAAACTCATCATCCCGACTGGAGCGTAAAGTCCTTTAAATCACAGAAACTGACCACAATTACTCATCCCTACACACATGATTACTCAATTCCTTCATGGCTTAGCAATGAACACCATCTTGACCCCTATCACCACAGTAAGTACTGAAGACACCACAGACAATGACCAGCTAAGCTGAATATCCAATAGAAGAAAAGTCCCTTTGGAATCATCCAATGAATATATATATATATATATATATATATATATATATATAACATGATCTTCAAAGAGAAAAAATAATGGAAGCATGTTTACGGCTTGATTAGGAACTGGCCGCAAACAAATAACAACTAAGGCGGATCATTCCACTGCATAGCAGTGAAATATACAACAAACTTCAAGCAACACATTTATCAAATGACCACCTTGCAAGAATAATTAAACCTATTTAGAAACTTGGGGTTCTACTCTCACCAAGAAAGGAACTATCTTCTTTTCTACTTTAACAACTACATACCATGTGTGTCAACTCAAACAGAATAAAGGAAAATTAAACATCCACAACAAACTCAAGTGGTATGTGATAGACTTTATAATTGAAGTATGGAAATATACATAAGTTCAATAGAAATAGGACAAGACCCTACCCCATAGTCATTCCTTAGAACTTTCTGATTAAACATGCTGTAAAATGCTTATGACAAGATGTAACCATATTCTCGGGGCAAAAATTAGGGATCAATAATTGGAATAACAACATAACTACATAAAGAAAAGCCAATATTATGTGTGTTCACCACAATAAATTTAAGTTTCAATCTTAGTTATCCGCTTTAACCTTCCTACTAAATTTCCAGAAAGACTCCAATCCCAATCAAGGTGCAAGAATCAGCAAATTGTTGCATCATAACTAATCAGCAGAAACATTAAAAACACTAAGGACGCACTTCAAATTGACAGGTTTCCTTTCCATGGTACAGAATTATTAGTCAAAGGAAACCTAACCATGCATCCAGCTGCACACATGGTGTCACCACTTATTCAGGTCAACAGAAGATCATTAGCCCCAAGGTGAGGGGGGCGCATGCACACATGAACTTCATGTTCTTCTGGTCCAACTCGATGTTTTGGAACCATAATCTCAAGCAAAGCACCAGTTTCATCATAGTATGCTTCCAGGTTGGCATCTTCAGGGATACGTGTCGGTAGTGCTATTTCCCTTATAAATTCCCCTGGAGGACAATGCTCAGGGGAAGGGTCAGTTAGTTTGAAAGTCCTGTCATGCCTTTTTATGTAAGGCATTCGGGCAGTGCTGACACAAATTATCTTCAAAATTCCATGTGTAAGATTGTTCCTCCAAGAAACTTTCACTCTTTGTTGATCAGCAAATGGCAAGCTCACCATTATCAAGTACCCCTCATCATCTTCATATATTGTCTTTGCAGCAGTTACAGGTCCATATGCATGCTTCATAACACCAGTGAATTCGTTCAACCATGATGGCTCGACTTCGTGCATCTCCACATCTTGACCTCTTTCAGCATGGGGATTTGCAGGAAGGCAGAAATCCTCATGCATAACATGAGGGAAGAAATCCTTCCTGCGTTTACTGCAAACAGGACAAAGGTCCATCCCATCACCATTAGAATGATTTGACTGTGAAGATAAATTCAAACTCGAAACGTTAAGTGACTTTTTAGGATGGGGATGCGAAATGTTCTTCAATGGAGGAGGCCTCTCAAGTTCAAATTCAGTGTTGGTTAGATTCCTCCACAACTCAAAATCACTGGCTTCAAGAGGGATTGAAAAATTAAGATCCCTGCCCGTGAGCTCCACCCACTTTTTGCGGTCCAACTCACAAACAACCATCAGATTAGGACACCTGATGACCTCAATTCCATGGACACATTGTGGATTCGACAGTCCCCGATACTGCTTGCGCTGCATCCTGTGGGACCGAACAAAACCCCTGTCAACACTGAATGGGAATTGTGGCTCACCAAGACGAGAGTGCCCATTCATATAGCTCCGCAGTTGCATCTTCCCAAGCGCATTCTCTGGCCTCTCTTTGAAAATCCACATGTACATGTTCTCCATGTCATGCTGAACCAAGAACACATCGTGGCGAACATCAGACTTGTCAAAGCCATTAACCCCATTTTCATCCCAGATGACCTTTCCCTTGGATTTCTCCGAGAGAATAGGCTTGAAATAGAAGCTAAAGAAGAACCACGCCCCCCAAATGCTATCCCCTCGCTTGGTGCACTTGCGAGCAGCAGTGACCTTTGGGATGTGAAGGGTTGCCTCTGCATCATAGAGTTGAGGGCCAAGGCCAACATCCAGCATGTCAAAAGGGTCTGAATTCCACGATTGCTGGGAAGGAGAACGTTCGGCCGAGAGGGGGACGTTGATGTCCGGGGCACCAGAAAGGACAACCTGCGGCCGCTGGATCAAGAGCTCACGGTCGGAGTCCTCGTGTGACGAAGACAGTAAAAGGCCTCCAGATGGATCCATGGAGAGGAGCGTGGATGGGTGATGGTTTTCCATGGATAAGGTGGTGAGGAGATCTTCTCCCATCCTTGTTTCTTCTTTGTTTTCGCCCTAGAACCTCTGCAGTCACCTCCTCCTCCTCCTGCTATCTGATGGGTGGATTTCGAATTTTGCCGCAGTCAACGAACGCATGCCACAGACGCCACACGCAGATCCATTCCATATATCCCACCACCCGATTCCTAATGCACCAAGACAATGCCAGTAACCCCCGAACCCAACAAAACTTCACCTGCAGAAGCGAACAAAAGAAGAGTCTTTTTCGTTTCAGCAGTACGAAACCCCAACACGCTCAGAGACCAAGAACAAAATAAACGTGTATATATTGAAAAAGATGAGATTTTTCTGATCGCTTTAGATCTGCAGCATTTAAATCCACTCAAATACAACCAAATCTCTCAGGTCAAAAGTTCTTTTCCATGATCTTTCTAAATGAAAGCGCCAGAAACTTGAATGGAAGAACGGGTATATGACAGAAAGATGATATTTTTACCGATTCTGAAGCGATGAAATCAGCGAAAACCCAAAGCACGACAGTGGAAACCGCACAAAAGATATCAAGCAGAACATCACCACAACAGCGGAGAAGGGGGAAGCGGGAAGAAACAAGGCCGAAGACCCGGAGCAAACGGATTGGGATCTCCTCAAGATTACCTTTTGGGATCAAGGGGAGATCGCTAGGGTTCCAATTCGAAGAAGATGAAGCCTCTCGTGAGCCTCAAATCCACCATGGCTCCCAAATTTAGGATAAGTTGGAGTTAACAGCGGATTTGGAAGGAGGAGTAGAGGGAAATCGGGAGAAAGCGGCCGAAGGCGGAGCGAAACGGTAACGTGCGCCGGTTAAAGAGCCGCCCTCAGGAAACGCCCTCCACCGGATGGTACCTACGTCGGCCGTTACTTGACGGTAACGGCGTTCTCTCTCTACTTACCGGATATATTATTTAAATCGCTTAACTTTTTTGTATATCACATTATTCCTCAACCATTTAATCTTTCCACCGTCCATCATAATGAAAAAAAATAAATAAAATTATCGATCTAGTAACTTTTAAAATATTTTTTCTCTTTTTAGGTATTTTTTCAATGATGCCGCTCGTCTTTTTTTAAAAAAATTATTTATTTATTATTTTTATTCTTTTCAAATATTTTAAATACCTCGGACGATTGATAAGAGATGGTTAGGCGAAGATAAGAGGTATTTAGGATATTAAATAAAAATTTTAAATTTAAATAAGAATCATAAAAAATAAAAATATATTTTTATTTATTAAAAAAATAAAAAATTTGAATTCTCCAACAAAAAGGTTTTGCATTTTTCCTACAAAATGCTCATACTTAAAAAAAAATATGATAGAATTTTTTAAAATAATTATTTTACTTTTATCGACCATCGCCCTTTATCTAATTTCATTCATGTCTACTCTCTATCGACCTGCAATTTTCATCATAATCATTTATTATTCTCACACGAGGTCTTGCCCTAATATACCTTGCCAATAATCCTATGAGAAAAAGGAGGAAAGACAATAGGATTACTTTTTCTTTTTCGTAGCACTTTATTGACGATGGACTAAGCCTCGAGTCATATTTCTTGGATATAATGATAACGTGATTTAAGACTTCTAGACGTAGTGCCGAACATAGAAAAAAATAAAAATACGTCGCTATTATTATGGAGAAAAAGATACAAATAAATACGTTGGTAACGGTTGAGTAAAGGACGATGATCATTCGTGATAAAATAATTTTTTATATGATCAGAAATGCTATGTAAGAATTTTTTAAGCACTCTAGAAAAAAGAAGTTGAAAGTTTTCTTTTTAATTTACCCATAAAAAATCCAATATATAATATGTATAATTTATTAACAATTATGATAAGGCGGAGGCCATGTCCCTATGACTTGTCCCCTTTCGTCTGTGATCATGAGGGCAACGTATCAGTGTGTGTGTGGGGGGTTTGGTAGCGGCCGACCTTATCAACAAGGGAACAAACATCTCATGCGTACGCTTCTCCACCTGTAAAGTGGATTCGCGGAACAGAATAATAGCTTTACTCATTCCTTGGCCCGATGAGACGACCGAACGCGTCCCATGGTGATCTGCTGGTGTAGGTTTACGGATACGTTCATCCTCGCTACGGTTGACCTCCTCAAGAAATCAACGGGTCAAAATCCAAAGCAATTTTATTTTGACCAGGCAGCCACCGATCATAAGTGTAGATTAAGGGGACAGCTGTAGCGGTGGGGACGGGACGGTGCGTTGGGCCCCGCGTCACCGGGTGTCGTTGCGTGTTCGTAAAGCGGAGTGGAAGAATAATATTCTGGGCACTATTTTACGTACGCTGTAGTGCTTTATAATGGTTATAAGTGGTTGGAGTCTTGGCTTTCATTATTAATCATATGATGTGATGTGATGTGTCATTGGCATTATTATCAATCGAGTTTTGGTGTTTTTTATTATTATGATTTTTTATATTTTATTTGCATGTAATTCTTAGTTTTTCATATTTATTATGGTTAAACAGAAAACGAAGGTGCAGATTGAAATTTAAATTAATCATGAAAAATACTACAATATTTTAATGCATTCGGAAAATAAAAAGTTGTTCATGCAACCCAATTTCAAGGATCAGATGATCAAGCAAATTCATGTCTCCTACAAAAGAAAAAATCAAAAACATTTTTTTCTTGATGGTTTTGCTTTGTTTTTTGTTTTTTCTTGCTCATATCTTCCATAATTTTGTTGTTTATAGTTTTCTGATTTTTTTTGGCATTATTTGTATGCAATGTTATTGCATTTTATACATCGCATAGTCCCATAAAAAAGTTGAAATTTTAGTTTATGATCCCACAAGCCACGTAATAAATTAATAGCAAATTTAGACATATTTGTACTCTAAATTATTTTTTATTTGTTTATCTTAAATTTAACTCTAGCATATATTTTTGTAAAGTTTAAATTTTTCGGATAAATGTTAATCTCCATCAGTTGATCATTAGCATAGTAATATTAAAACTATAATTCTAATATGTAGCAGTTAAATTGATTTGAGGTCAGTGACTAAATATTTAAATGTTTGAGGGATATATGTGTCTGAGAATAAAATTTTCGAGATGATGTATAATATTATAATTTAAAGTAACAAAAATATTATAATCATAATTTGAAAGGATAAATGTGTGAAACCCCATATCTTATAATCGTAACACTCGTCACGAGACTATCTTAAAAGTACAAAGATAATAAAGAACTTAAAAGTGAATGTTCTATCTTTCTCATAAAATATGTTTTTAGACATATTTTACTATGAAGCTCATTATTTACTAATACCAAGATTAATTATTATTCATTTGTAATTTTACTTTCCACATCAATTTTAATTTGAGCATCGAAAGAATCGAGATGAGCTCATCCAACTATAGTTTTCTTACAAGTCCGCTCGATAAATACTTAAACTATTTTATCGTTCGTTTTGAAACTATTATGCATGCGGCTCAAAACTAAGTTAGACTAACAGGAACATCACTAATAATTACACTATCATCAAGTAAAAATGAAAACTTCTTATGTTTATTTATCATCTAAAACTTTGGCGTGTAATTTTTTGTTGATTTTTGAAAGAAAAAAGTGTTTTTTATTTATGAAAAATATATAAAAAAAGAAAACTTTGACTCAGATAGTTCATCATAAGAAACTGAAGTCTTCGGAGGAAGCAGCAGCCGAGATGTTATCGGCCACCGTCAGTCAGTGCTCCCATGCGTTCCATTGCAGAAGCTTCCCCGTCGCCCTACATCCGATAGATGTCGGAGGGGGAGGATCTGTGTCGAGCTCCCATAGGCACCACATTCATGTTGCTTTACTGCACCATTCGGCAGCAGGAGATGAAGGAATGGTGCAGCAATCCTCGAGTTTGGCGGCATCTCTCTCTCTCTCTCTCTCTCTCTCCAGACTGCAACAGATGTTGGATTATGGCTGCTGATACTGAGAAGCTTCTCTGTATCGAGTTATCGCCTTAGTACGTGAGGGTTGAGATTACAATATAAATTATCTTTATTTATTGTTAGTAGAATATAGAGTTTATCTGACCTCTTCATTCATTATTAGAAAAATATATTAATAGATATCATCAAGTATATCAATTTGAGATTATCATAATAATAATATATGTTTTGTATTCACTTTATTCAATATTTTTTAGTATTTGAGAATATATTTATGAGGTTCTCACTGAACATATTTTGTTGATATGTCTAGTTTTTGGTTTACACAACAATCTTCTAACTATACCAAATCTTATTGCTATGTTGTAAAAGAAAAATGATATGTAACATCTTTATGGTTTCATAGTATGATTAAAAACATGTAGGCACCATGAGCCTATCATCATCGGTATCTAGCTATATCAGTTGAAAATTCTTTGATAAGTAGATCGAGTATTTAAGAATTGTGTGTTACCATAACTTGATAGTCGATCTTTATCGATTAGAGTTTTGAGAATTCGATACTATATTGGATATTCATGGATTTTAGTGTATCATGCTAATAATATTGTTGATTGAACTTATTTGATTACCTTCACTTGATCAATATCCTTTTAATTCACTATAATTTTAGAATAATTTATTTTGCTTATATTGACACTAAATGGTTAAAGATAATTAACAAAGAAAGAAATGTCAATTGTTTTTTCCCTTATCTTAGAGAAAAGAATGAGAAAACTAAAGTTAGATAATAACCTTGTTCTAAGATATTTCCTTATATATTATTTAAGAGATTTGCTTGGATTATCCTAGAATAGGTAAATTGAATTTATTATTGAACTAGAAGAGCTAAAGAAACTTTAACCTTGTGTATCCCTATAGGGGTGCACCTGTTATGTTCATGAAGAAAGATGAGTGACCGAGATATATCTTTAACTCTAGACAATACAACTAAGAGATTATAAGAATAAATATATGTTTTATAATAAAAATAATTTGTTCGATCAAAGTACATTCAAAGATTGATTTGAGTTCTAAAATCATTAAGAAAATAGTTTTCTAATAGTGTCTTTTGGATTAACTAAAATATAGGTTGCCTTAATGAATGTCATCAACAAAACTTCCATTCATATCTAGAAAAAATTATTATCATATATATCGATGATATTCAAATATAATTCAAGAGTAAAATGAAATATGAATATCATCTTAGATAGCCCATAAAGTTCTAAGATGAAAAAAAAAATTATGTCAAATTGAGTAAGTGTAACTTTTAGTTTAATGAACTTATGCATGTTAGGCGATTGAGTCTTTTTATTGATCCATACAAAGATTAAAATTATATTAAATTAAAAATAATTAATTATCACAAAGGTTAGGAATATGTCTTTAAATGTTCAGAACGAAGGCCAAGCACTAAAGACTTGTTAGTAAATCTAAAAAAATATCAATCCTTAAATAAAAGTAGGAGTAGGTTAATGTAAAATAAATAAATAATGAAATTTGGATGATTATGGATCCTCTAACTAAGCCTATCAATTTTCTTCATGTTAATAAGAGTTAATTAATTAACAAGCTAATAGATTTATATGTTAGAGAGATCATATTATATTAGGTAGAGGTTTTATTTTAGGGAAGTTTGTAAAATGTTTTGGGCATACGGTAAAGAGATAATATAACTTTTTCAAACTTGAACTAATAACTAGACTAGACAATATTGACGAGATTTTTATAAGAACATGTCTTATTTAGACGGAGAAAGAAAGCTTTTTGGACCATATATAATTCAAAATGATGCTTATGTTGTCCAAAGAATCTATTAGACTATTAACAACACGAAAAAAGAGATAAAAATAATCGATAGAGAAGGGATTCTCTAACAAGAGGGGTTATGAGATTCGATAAAATGATAATTTAACTCTTAGATTTATAGGCCTTGTTAAAATCTTGCATAACATCATATTATTTGTGTCTTGCATAGCTCTACCACCAACTACTAAGTATACATGATGAATTTTATTTCATGATGCTCGAAAATCATCAAATGTTCTTGAAAGAAGTGTGTCTTGAAAAATATAAGTTTATATTATTAGTAAATATTTGCTTGAAGCAATATCAAGCGAAAAGTATGTCAAGGAATAATATCCATATTTTTTTTCCTTGAGATAATTCAAATTTGAGTACCAAATTACTAAAGATAGAAAGAAATATAATCACTAAAATTTTATTCCCCAATTCTTAAATTAAAATTTTCTATAATTAAAACCCCATCTTAATATTTTTACTTTATTTCCTTACATGTGTAAAAGAAAAATAAGCTAACAATTAAAATCTATTGCCGATTATGTGCTAGCAAGTTAGGAATAAAAATATAAATTTAAAATAAGATAATATAAAAAAATAAATTTATTTTGTACTCTCGAAGAGAACTTCGTCCTCTCCTATTTAATGATGGGCAAATCCAAATTTCGTTCATCAATCGGCGCATTAGTGAGGGGCATCCAAAGGAAGGTGGACCAATGTGATGGAGAAGGGTAATTTCATATCTCTCATTTATTGTTTTTAGATTATTTAATTTATAATTTTACTTGCTTATGAATTTTGATAATATGATTCATAATTTTTAGTATTGTTTTTTGTTATTTATATATGATTTCTAATATAATTCCGTGAGATTCATGCACCTAAATTTATATTTATAATATTTCATCATAGTATGTTTAGAATTCCTTTTGGTGTTTTTTTAAAGTTATTATTAAAATAATTCTTATATTTAGATACTGTAATTTTTTTGTTTATAATTACATGTTGATTTAAATTTTTATTAAAAAAAATAGATTGAAATTATACTACAAGAGATTCGGATCTATTTCGATCGAGTTTGACTTAGTGAGACTAGTCAATCGAATTAGATCGAACCCAACCCACTCAATCATTGGCTTGATTTGGACCATAGTCCCTATGGCTCGACGGGTTGGTGTGGCTCAGTTAGCTCCCTTGCAGTCTAACCAGTGATCCCCCACGGATCACTTGCAGTCCCTTGTGAGCTGCTTTGTGAAGTGATCGAATCAAATCAATTCAGTTCAATCTATCTGAGGTGATTCTGGATGGGTTCCAATCAGTACAATCAAATTTGGATCAATCTAGATTCAATTAGGTCAATTCAATTATTAAAGCTTGTTCGTGCCGCTATATTCTACGTATCCAACAGCGTGTCGATCGCTAGTGGGCCACAGGTGGGCTTCTTCGGGCCCAATTTGGCTCGAACTCCGCACGTGATGTCCTCCCGCTTGCGACCTAATCGGTCCCGATCGATCGATTTGGTTGGTGGGACGTCGTGGGACCCACTATCGATCGATTTGGTCGGTGGGACGTAGTGGGGCACACGATCGATCGTTGAAACCCAATGGGAAGCTTCATTTCCCTACTAGACTGCATAGCCGACCAACCAAATCAAATCATCGGCATCCTCTGATGCCGTCTCTTTTCCGGCAATGGGCGAACGACAGGTTTACCTCCGTTTTGGGTGATATTCTAATCTAATGGGAAACGACATCCCCCGCCCTTCTCCAGCCCAAGTGAGGCGCTGTCGGAGACGGCGAAGTCGTCAACCAAGCTCCAAGGCGCCACTGTGTTGTTCCTCTGGCTCTCCGTGATGCTTCCCGTCGTGGTTAGCGGCTTTCTCAGGTAAACCTGGGAACAACATCCCCGCATGTTCTCGGGGAATATCGTCGGGTGTTTGGAGCTATGGAGGCCAAAGCAGTGTTTGATGTGTCTCGAAATATGATTGTGGTGGCAAATGTTTGACCTGGATGTTCTTTCACTGGTCAAATGGTTCTTGGGACCCGGGAGCAGGGTTTTGGAGTCTGTCGCCGTAAGATCTTTGTTCTCAATGATTGGCCTCAGAATGTGATGTTGATGGCAAAGGTGTAATCTTTTTTCGTAGTCTTGTTTGTTTGTGTTGATCCGTGGGGCGAGAAAGAGATGTTGGTACTCTGATTCCTTTCCTGTTCCGTTTCCTTGGAGTTGTTTGGAGGCTCATTCTGTGCTTCGCATTCTTGCTTGCTAATAATTCTTTGTTTGATTCATTCGTAAGTGGTTGTTGGTTCGAAGGAAGTGAAGGCGATTCTGGGGGTGTTCTCTGTCATGATATGCAGAGAAGGAGATGAAACCTTTGGGTCGTTTGGGCGTCGGATTGACTCTAGTCTCAGGCTACATCTTCTTGGTTCTTGTTGCAGAGTAATACTTTTCTTTCTGAGGAAGAAGAGAAGAACCAACAGAGACGTGGAAGCCAAGTACGCTGGCCTTGCCATGGCGTTCCCCAGTCTTTGCTGCTGGAAGGGACAGTCTGACGAGAGCTACACAGTTCTCGAACCTCAACAAGTCTCCATTTCGTCGAACGGAGCAGCTTACTCTGACGACGAGCGGCGCCACCTCCGATCCAACTCCACTAAGGATATGTTTGCGATGCCATTTGGAGGAGAAGACACAGAGGACGCAGAGCTCTGGTGCTATGCAGGTCCTTCGAGGCTTCTCTTCACCATCATAGAGGAGGAGGAGGAAGACTTGGAGACCGAGGATGGGGAATCCACAGTGGGGGAGAACACCGAACGTTCCGCAGAGAGGACCTTGAGAAATATGCTAGAGATGTCGCAGGAAGATGATTCGACTTTGATGCCGTCTTCTCCACCTCCGACGCTCAAGTTCCTCATGGACGCAGAGGAAAAGCACTACAAGAAGAGGCTAATGGACGAAGCGCTAAAGGTTCAAAGAAGCTGTAACCTTAACGAAAGCAGGGAGAAGAAGGAAGCTTCTGTTGCTCCTCATCCTCCCGTTGCTGCCTCCTCCCCCACAGGCACACGGTCACAGTTAAAAGGACAGGTGATTAGTCCATCACCTTCTTCTCCCTTAAACATCACAAGTGTGAATGAGAAACCACGTCCCATTTCCGATTGATCTCTGTAAAGTTGGTGAAGATGAATACAAATCTATCCTTGACATCGTTCCAGATGTGCAGTGAAACTGTTTGTTCATGTTGTCTTCTTGTTTTTGTTCAGTGCTTCTCCTTCAGCTTCAGCATCATCATCATCTTTCTTACACCCCTCCATCTTGAGGTGGCCGCAATTACAAGACATGAGAAAGCTGATATCAATATTCTCCAACAAGCAAAAAGCTGCATCTTTGTCATCTTGTTGAACGCTGATGATATTAGTGCAATGTTCTGAGAGATGATTAGTGTATCTTGAGAGAAGTGACAACCTTGGAAGAGTCGGACATGATGACCACCATGTCTTGGCCTCTGTGTAAACAACAAACATATATGATATGATGAGGGAACAATGTGGTGACCAACCCAAAGCTTATTTTTATGCACTAACAATGATTCATGGGTTTGACTTAGGTTAGGACATGGATGTTCCATCAGATCAATTGATCGACTCCAAGCATTATCTACTGTGCCCTCAGTGTATCGTCCCTGTTCCTCCATGGCTGCATGCTCAAGCCTGTAGAGCAGAGAGGCTGTGTGAGGCCTGTGAGAGTAGACAGTAGAGAGAGCATGTGAACCATGAAGATGATGGCCATGGTGTGCACATGGAACAAGATTCTGGCTGTGCTCACCACAGCATCTGTCGTTTCTTGCAGCGCACAGGATGAGGTACCATCAACTCGATACTCTTCCCCAGAACATGGCTCGGTTGACTGTTCTGATTGGAAGAAAACTCTGTAATCTCATGTTCTGATCACTGAGTACCCGGTGGCTCGAACACGATCTGATGGAGTCCAGCTTCAGAATGCTCGGAAAGAGAGCTCACCGAACGGCGAAGACTGGCCATCCCACCACCATTACAGCAGCAGCAGCTGCACACCGACTGGTCCTCCTGCTGAACTCCACAGGTCATGAAGCAGTAAAGTAGCTTTTTCTTCCTCTTCGTGACAAGAAGACAATTTCCTTTTCAGGTGAATAGGGGCCTTTGTTACGATACGAGGGTTAACAAAGTGGGAATTGGAATTGTACTAATTGGGGGGATTTCCCACTCATTTAATTGAAAAAATTAACATAGCTGAGAATTTAGGATTTGTTGTCATCATTATTGTATAATAAAAAAGATAAATTCCTCATGCACTGTCTCAATTTTTTTTTTGTAAATAAATTTTTTTTATTTACTCCGATATAACATATTTTATATTCAAAAAGATGAGATTATCTATGGTCAATATCTCTGTCCTGTCATTCCGCTATGACCACCATCGTTCCTCACCATTGTCTATCATCTTTACTCCATAATGAGATTTTGTCGATCTTATCGTCGTCTACCGAAACGGTTTCGTATTTGTCCCATTGTCAATCTTGATGAAGGAGAAAGAGGTGATCACAATAGGGTTTCCTCTCTCTCTTTCTCTTGCATATGACCCATTGCTCTAGCCAATGTTTATTTCCTGAGCTGTTTTACAAACCTAATAGAGTGATAGTAATGAGTGTGCTCCTTCAGCATAAGAGGGCTTAGAATCCAGGATATAGGGTAATAAGGATGACAAAGTTGACAATGAGTAGGCAGGGCGATGAGGACGGTAAGATTTACGATGAGGATGATAGGGCAATAAGGTCAATGATAGGGATGATGAGCCTTAGGTACATCAACAGTAACAAATGAAGATAAGTTCGAAAGCAAAAATGATGGGATAAAGATCGTTATCACAGAGGTGATGATTAACCGGTGAATATCAACAGTAATTGTGCCTTTTAGAATGGGCGCTCTACAAGCAAAATTTTTTTTTTTAGAATTTTATTTTAATAAAAATTCATATAATATATTGGAGTAATAGGACAGCAAAATAAATAAATAAACAAACGAGAAGATGACATCAATAGTGATTAATGACACAGGCCGTAGCAAACGGCTAAATCACCAATTCAAAATTCAAATAAAGCAACACGACCAGCTTCTTGACCCTTTTCTCCACCGAAGCCATGTTTGCTTCTGCTGCTGCTGCTACCATCACCATGGACGCTCCTTTCTTCCATGAGCTACGAAAGCAGGCTTCCTACTTCCTCAAGCAAAAGATCCAGACAGCGCGATTGGCTCTCACCGACGTCACTCCCGCTCAACTGTAAGCTCGTCTTGTGTCCCCCCGCCATCGACATGAATCTCTTTCTCATGCTGAATCCATGCTCGATCGGTCACGCAGACTGACTGAGGAAGCTACCAACGCGAGCTCGTCGGCGCCGGACGCCAAGACCATGCGCTGCATATCGCGGGCGGCCTTCGAGATCGACGACTACTGGAGAATCGTGGAGATTTTGCACAAAAGGTTTGGTTTTCGCTTCAGCGCTTCATCGACAGGCGCAGTCTGATCCTTCTGATGCCATCCATGCTGGTTTACCAGGTTCGACAAGCTCGACAGGCGGCAGTGGAGAGAGCCTTACAAGGCTCTGATACTTCTCGAGTATCTCCTCACCCACGGACCTGGGAGCATCGCGGATGAGTTCCAGAGCGATACAGAAGCTATACGAGATCTCGGTAACATCGAGTACATCGATGAACGGGGGTTAGCACTTATGATCCCGGTACATGTAGTCGTGCTCTGTTGGTGTTCGATCCTCTGTTTGCCTCAGCTTCGGTGGTTTCTTCACAGGTTCGATTGGGGCGTGGCTGCGAGAGAGAAAACAGTGAGGGTCCTGAAGCTGCTGGAGAAAGGGCCACATCTCAAGGAAGAGCGCGAGCGGGCGAGAAATATCTCTCGTGGGATTCAAGGATTCGGTAGCTTCAACCTGAGTTGGTCATCAACCGCTGTTCATCGACCTGAGTTGGTAGATTCAAGGGTTCATGATGCAATCGTCAACAGCGAAAAGGAGAACTCGAAGCGCGATGCAGGGATCGATCGACAGATAAGGAGAGCGGCAGGAACAGCAAGAAGAAGACCCCTACAAGAGAACTCAGGCTACAAGAATTTGGCAACCGAGGGAACTGCAAGTCCGGCTACAACAAAGATGCATCTTCCAGAGGAATCAAAGCCACTGCTACATTACTGACGAAGGGAGATTTAATTCCTCAAAGATCTCTCTTTTGATGATTTCCAGAATCACAACTTGGATCACCTGCTCAAGAGTTGACAGAAGCTTCTACTGCGGGGTTTTTGATGTCATGTTTCCTGATCAATCCAGTCTCAACATCCTTTGTTCAAAAGAGTCACATACTCTCAATGTGCTTGAGAAAGGCATGATGTTGACTTCTTGTCTGCAACTTTTCCTTCATATTTGCATGTTTACTTCTAGTCTTTGCATTAGGTGGAGTCCTCTTTTGACAGCTCTAATTTATGAGCATATGTTGCATTGATGATTGAATATATGAATTGCGAGATTCTTTTCTGTGCTTTGATTCATGTATCATCATAAACCCTGATTTGAAGAAGAAAGAGGATGCCTTCACCTTCTAACATAATATGCAGTATACGGTAGAAATCTCTACTTTGGATGATAATTATTTATATTATTAATAAATGCTCATTTTTTGTTTATATAAATCCAAAAACAGAAATATATCAAATTCCATAATTTCCAAATTTCATTTCATTGAAATTAACAGAAATTATTTTATAATAAATGTTTACGACTCTGAATCATAGTAGTTGAGCATTCTTTGGTTGGATTTTAGACATTTAATCCATATTTTTACACCTCTTCTTGGGAAAAACAATTAATTATTGATGAATTTAGACATAGAAAAGACTTTTAAGTAAATCATTTCTCGGAGTTATAATATCGTTTTAAATTATTTTTCTTGACGGTTCGCCGTTAGGGGCGTAAAAAACGGTAAAAAGGAGAGGAGAGGAGGGAAGAAGAATACCGGAAATGGAGCGGAGGGGCGATCGCTTCTCCCACCTCTCGGCCTCGTCCCCGATCGTTACCCAACACTTGTACGCATCTCATCCCCTTCCTCCCATTCGATTCAATTGCTTCTCTCTTCCCTCCTCTGTTTTCTTTTAGCTCTGGTTTCGATCATCCCACCACCCCCCGAGTTGTTGTTCTTGTTTCTACAGACGCAGCTCCATCTACATGGCTTTGATTGACGGATTGAGACCCAGCCATTCGCGGTCGGATCTGGTTCTCCTGCCGTCGCGCGGCGTCGAGCGGATCGGAGGTCGCATGCTATTCGTCTGTTGACGCCCCCAAAATGGCCGACGCCCTGCGGCATGAAAATGATCACCCAGGATGCATGCAGAGCCTCCTCCATTTCCTCGATCTGCACCAGCGTCTTCGCATACGGAAAACCTTGGCGTATCGAAGAAGCAGCTCCGCGAGTAAGTGGTTTTCTTTTCCGTAGCCCGTTGATGTTTGTTTGTTTGTTTTGATTTTTGTTTCGGACGAGACATTGAATAAAAAATCGAACCGAAAAACTAAACCTAAATCCAAATGCTATAGATAGTTTCAATTCGATATTATCTTCTTCGATTCGATTAATAGGTTTGGATTGAAGATTTTAATTTAAAAATATCAATATAACCGAGTTCATTCCCTTCAATCCTTAATCGATTCAAATTGGTCTAAAGACTTTAAAGGCATACTATAAATGAGCATATTTGTTTATGTTATCTTTTTTTTCTTGTTTTAATCTTTACTAATATAAAATGAAGATTCTGTATTTGATTGGGTATTCAGTTGTTGTCGAGAATGTTTAGGATGACAATTGTGAAATAAATTTTTTGAGAATGTTCACACAATTGAACAAAGATTCTGGTTTGATTCACTTGAGCTGAACCATTTCACTGAGTCGATCGATTCAATTGAAAATATATATTTTTTAAATTATTTAAAATTAAAAATCGATCAACTAGTTAACCAAACCTGATTAATATGCTTTAAATCAGTTCAATTAGATCGGTCCGAACTGATTCCGGTTCGGACTACCTTATGTTAATGAAACCGAACTATTTTCTAGTTCGATTTGGTTCGATCCTTAATGGTTCATTTCTACGTTGAAATCCATAAAAGAAGTATATGGATTCCATGCTAATATGATATGCTTGGTTCCATTGTCCATAAAAGACATCTACAAATTAATTACTCCAGAATTAGAACCTGCGGCAGAAATCAGCACAATACACTTTAAACCTCCAAAAGAAAATGTCTGTAGTTCTTATATCTGTTTGTACATGTAATTGCATGGTAGTTCAACTGCTCTTTGGTATTTCTGCTGTCGGGCTACATGTTTAGTCATGGCATTCTTCCTGCAGGGGTCAAATCTCCAAAGAAGAAACAGAACAGTGCTTCAGTTGGCGACGATCAGAACTCTTTGGATAAAGATGAAGACTTGCTTGTAAATTCTTACCTTGCTTTTCAAGTTTCTGCTTCTTCCAGATTTCCTGAACGTTGCATGACATGCCACTTCGATTGGTTTTCAGACCAAAAACAAAGAGAATTCTGGAGGCAGAAGCTCCCCTAATGCTCTTATGAAAAGCTTGATCTCCAGAAGGAGGTCCAGGGAGAAGGATAAGAAGCAAAACACTTCCCCCTCGTCATCACAGATGCAGCGCACCCTCTCCATTCATCACTTGGAAAGCGATGACTATGTCTCTCCTGATGAACTTACTCCTCAAAATGAGAACTTTGCAACTGAGCTTACCTCAGATGAGACTGAGTGCTCTTCTAGCAACGAAGCTGTGCCACCTTTGCCAATGACAAGCGAGACAGGTGCTATTGAGAAGCAATCTCGATTTGGCAGAAGCAAGAGTCACGTGAATTGGGCGAGTCGCCACCAGCTCGTTGACAAGAAGTTAAATATAGCAAGAGACTCCATACCAAATGACTTAGGGAGAGATGCTGCACTCTATAAATCCAAAGAGTTCATGGAGATGATGCAGTTGTTCAGCGAGAACAAGGAACTGTTCCTGAAGTTTCTGCAGGATCCTACCTTTATTTTCACCGATTACACGCAAGAACAAGCAGCTTCGATTTCAGCCATGAAACTGACCAAGTCTGGTTCATTTCCTGCTGCAGGATGGTCTCATAGAAACAGACCACTAAGCCTTGATGATAAACAGGAAGAAAATGGATCTATAGATGCACCATCTTCGACTTGTAATGCCGTCGAGGATGGTGCACATTCCATGGAATCAATGGCTCATCCAGATGCTGCTAACATGCTTAAAGCAGAATCTGAAGCTTTAGACCGCGCTGAACTTGGTTTTGCAGAAACAAAGAACACGAAGAATGTTGGAAATGTTTCGACACGATTTAAGGTCCTTAAGCAGAAGATAAAGTACATCATCAAGGAGAACAAGAAGGAACACCAAAGGATCTCCATGGATAGCATCCTTCACAAGATTCCTTATGGCGAGAAAGTCTCAGAAAATGTGAAGAAAGAAGCCGAGGGTCTCTGGCATCGTAGACTAGGCAAGAGCATCTCGAGAGCTAAGAAGATTGGACTTCTTTCTTCAAGCAACAAGCAGACGCTTCGAAGTATCAGGAAGTCTTCCTCTCTCACAGAATCCTTGGGCAGGTACTCGCAGTTGCTAGAATCTGTTTCGAGCACAGAATCTAAGAGGTCTCCTGACATGTCAATGATGATTAAAGAAGATACAGATTCACTGAGGCAGAAGACACCAAAACTATTGAAAAGGATATTTTCGCTTCCAGAACTTCCTACGGGTTCTGCGAGCAAAGATCTCAGGAATGAAGTCTCTAATTCTCAGTTACTGGTGCGACCAACTTCAAGAGCTGTGGCTCGTAGTACAACTGTGAAAACCTGTGACACTAGTCAGCTGGATTCAGTAGCTGCTCTTACCTCCAATGAACAAAGCATTGAACCAGAGAAGCTGGTAGAACATTTCATGGAGGAAGATGTTAGTGGGATACCTGTTGAAACCGAAGAACCGTCGGTGCCAATTGATGAACAAGAACAGTCCATAGTAGACGAAGATAGTTTTAACTCCCTGGACGGCAGCAAGATCTTGGTCACAGACTCGAAGGTTCATGAGGATACTACAAGTCCAACAGGGGAAACTCCACAGAGCGAGACTGAGGAGTCGGAGTTGATGACCATTGCAGAAGCTGATTTTGGCATCGATGCCTCTCTTACTATGGAAAATTTAGAACAGCAGCAGATTGAGGAGACACCAACTCAAACAAAGTTCAGTGAATTCAGCTCTTTCCACATCCAAGTGCACGAAGGGGAGGAGGCTGAGTTCGAATACGTGAGGAACATACTCATGATGTCTGGCTTCAGCAGCGAAGAGGCCTTTGGAGAATGGCACTTGCCGGACCAGCCCGTCGACCCATCACTCTTCGAAGACTCACTGGATGATCTCGAGACTGCTGCAGCTGAACCAAACATCACGCTCAAGCACATGCTCCTGTTCGATCTCATCAACGAAGTGTTGCTGGAAACATACGACACCTCGTTCGCTTACTGCCCCTGGGTTCTGCACGCCGACTGCCAGATCCGGCCATTGCCGGTGGGTCACCGAGTGCTTGAAGAGGTGTGGGCAGTCATCAGCAAGCACCTCAGCTATCAACTGCTGCTGGATCAAACAGTGGAGAGTACCGTAGCTCGAGACTTCACGAGGAACGACGGCTGGATGAACCTTCAACATGATACCGAGTACGTAGCTCTGGACCTGGAAGATTTGTTGTTGGAAGACCTGATCGATGAGATTGTCCTCGAGTTTGCTGGTTTATCCTGTTCAAGCATGCTTCATGTACCATATTATAATTGAATGATTTATGAGTGCTAATAATATTATAATATATATAATTAAGTTTTAGTTGATTAACATCGCCCGTCTAGCTCAGTCGGTAGAGCGCAAGGCTCTTAACCTTGTGGTCGTGGGTTCGAGCCCCACGGTGGGCGCGAATTTTGTTTTTAGGCAACGATTCCGGTCCGCTCTAAGCCAGGTCTAATCCGTACGACGTCCGCGATTCGGGTCGGATCTAAGCCGGGTCGAGCCTCCATCCGTATCACGTCGGTGGCCCGACCCGTATTATCCTACAGGGTCGGTTTTAACGGATCCCCAAAAACGCGGAAAACAACAAGTCGTTGAATCAGCATCCTCGCACCAAATCCGACGGTCCGCAACCGACCCAACACCAAAAAGCGAAGTGAATGGGACCGTTCGAGGTTCAAACTTGGCTCTAGCTAACGGTAAAGACACTCACCGTCAGTGACCGGTGCCGCCAGACCTGCCATTGTTGCCCAAACGCTAACGCCCTCATCACGGCGCCGTCACCAGACTCATCGCTTCCCTTTCTCCCTTCGTATATAGTATTATTTTATTTCACCCCCCTTCTCTCTCTCTCTGACCTTCTGCTTCAACGGGCGAGGTTTCCTTTCGAACGACCTGCCCGTCTTGGGGAGTCCCGCCAGCTTCTTTCGATTCGAGGGTTTCGAATCAGATCTCGAGCTCCCCTTCCGCCCTCTCCGCTCCTCATCCCCTGGAGGTACTCGATTCTGCGGTCCTTCTTAATCTTCTGCGTCGCTGATTGAGAGATCTCTGTTCATGAATTCCTCTTGGAACCGCTTTGGATCGATGCTTTTCTGGAGTTTTGTCGATCATACTTGGTCTTGTTCTCTTCTTTGTTGGTCTCTAACCCTAGTCTTTGAGTCGATTGCCGCTGTTGCTGCTGGTTTCGGATTGGGAAAATCTATTGTTACTTGGGTTCGGCCGTTTGAATTGCTTTTGATGTCGTGTTTTGATGTGATTTGTAGGTCATAGGGGTTTCTTTGGAATGAAGATTGAGCAAAGTTGTGTGGAGAACAAACAATCTGCGGCAGCCTCGAGCTCATCCCTGTCCGAGGGTAGTTATGGAATGACTAGGATGTCACCTGCTGTTTGTAGCAGGCCAGCGCCTTCACCATCGGGGAGGTATTGCTTTGTGTGTTAATTTTGGATTCGGATGCTTAGGGTAGTGATGTTTAAATACGGATGCTACGTTCTCCATTGAATTTTGATTGATTATCTAAGTCGACTGATTGGTTTTTGAGCTAATGGGAACAGTAGCTAAATTGTTTTTTGTGTTCAATTGCTTCAATATGTGAGAAGGTTTGTTAAGTTTAGTTCTTTTACTCTTTTTGCATATATTTTTTACGAATTTCAGATAACTCAAGAAAAATAAATCTCATGTAGTCTTTTGTAGAATTAATGTGGTTAATGAGATGATTAATTCATCGACTATATTGATTAACAGAAACTGGCTTGATCTCCTGTGACATGAATCTTTCAGACATTTAATTAGTTCCACTTTGTCTAAGGACATCTTAAGGTGAACATAATGTTCAACCTTCTACTAGTGCATCTTTTTAGATTCTCTTGTTAGAAAGCCTTCTTTTGTATAATATTATGATACCCTAGTTTAGCTCCATCTTGAACGTGGAAGAATAATTGAGTTGGTTTTTAGGGCCAAAGTGGGTGCATCACCATTAACTTAAGACTGAAGTATAATAGACCAATGGTTCAGACTTATCGAGATCTCCAGTTGGATCATGACTAATAGTATTAGAGCATTCTATTATTGCTTATGGTGAGGGGCCCAAGTGGAAAAGAACTACTTGTGGGTGGGTGAGATTGGAGGTACACCACGTTGTGGAGCCATCACTAAGTTGGACTATACATTCAGTGTATTAGGATGATTTGGAGTTATGTTTGGGTCTTACCGAGGATGACAAGTCTTAAATAGGGAAGATTGTGACATTCCAGTTTAACGGATGTGAGAGACAATTGAGTTGATTTATAGGACTAGATTGAATGTACCACATCAATTTGGACTTAAGAAGATTAACCTAGACTTAAGGAGCTTTGGATCAGTGGTTCAGGTTCATCAAGTAAATAGGTAAATTACTCTGTTGGGCGGGATCACGAAAAATGTTGGAGAAAGCCTTTATGAGATAATAATAGATGTTGCCAAGACTTGCTTTGGTGCTTCTTTTTGTATGGTATCACAGTACATATGATGTATCTTTTAGGCAACCTAATGATACACAAGCTTTCCTTTGTTGAGGACCGAATCATTCTCTCAAACAATAGAAGCAGATTTATGACTGATGATTTCTTTTGAACTCTAAATGGGAATACAGAAGTTGAAAATTACAAGAGTTGGATACAAAACTTGATAGCAATCTTTTCATGGCTGACTCTCTCTATAAAATTATGGTAATTTTCTTGAACTCAAGACCATCTAGTATTACTCTTTGTATCCATGGTGCTTGGGCCCGGCACTTTACCTCAGTATACCCATGTTGCTATAACACAATATGATTCTGATGTGGTATATGAGTATGCAGCCTGGTTGGACTGGTTATGACCGAGGTTGGACTTGTTGATTTCAGGTTAGAACCAACCAATTCTCTCAGATTTTGGATCATCAGTCGTTGGAGAAGAAGAATTTGAGAGAGAGAGAATGGTAGCACTAAGAAAAATAAGATGAGGGAAAAATCATGAGGCAGAGAAGATGATGTGTTACTGTTGTGCTGTTTCAATTGCTTGCATGAGGGTGCAAGAGAGGGAAAGTGCACTTCATGTATAGGTTTCTAGATTATAGTTTGCAGTAGGACCTCTTGGGGTAAAGTTTTACATGTACCTAGAGAGAGATATTTTGAAAGCAACTCCTGCCCCTGTCACGTGGGATTCAGTGCTAATTCATGCAAAATTATGAGGTTGCTCTAAACCATGGTTCCATGTTTTGATCTGATCTCTAAATATCGGGTGGTTCGTATTAGTCCGATGGTATGTCAGCTTCGCCACATGGATTCAGTATGTGTCTCCCAACACTGCATGTACTCAAATCTTAAAACACGTTACATACCACATGCTGGCATACTGTGTGATGGTATTCCTGCACATACAGAACCCATATGGGTTCTTGATTCAGTATCTAAAAGGTCAAACCATGCCCTAAACAAAATTTGGTGGTGTTAAAGGATCCATGTAGCTAGCCCAAATAGTTGTCATATTATAGCTTGTTTTTCACACATTACAACTTAGATCCTTTAACAAAGCAGTCCTATTATGTGCAAAACTAACAGTATCTCAGCCATATGATGATGAGAAAAGCTAGTGGAGGAGAAGAGAAAAAGAAAACAAAGAATAAATTAGAAGGGGAGAGGATAAAATACGATACAGGTAAGGAGACAAATAGAAGAGAAGAGAAATAAAAAAGGGAAAAAAAAAGAAAAAAATCTCAGAAATAACTTTAGTTTTGAAATGGTATTAATATATTTTTAACATATAAATTTTTTTTTACAAATTAGTATAGATAAAAATATAAAAAAGTTAGGTCATATATTTTAAAATCTAGTTATATATATATATATATATATCTAGACTCATGTACTCAGTTGCTAGGTACATGTAAAAGTGTGGAAAGACCTCCACTCTTTCTGCAAAATGTAAAACTATCACTTTTCTGTTGACATCAAGAAATTGGGGAATAAAAGTTCTGTGGTCTTTTAGTGCACACATAAGGCAAATTTGACAGTCCAAAAACATTGATATTAATTACATGTGTATGCATGTAGCGATTGGTCTTCGTAATGTAGCTGCGTTGGTGATTTCTTTTTGGTTAGTTTGTACTTTGTACATTGACTAATCAGAATTTGGCATATCCTTCTTTGTTTTGGTATTGGTTCGTGAGGACCTACATGATGGGACCTGGATATCAGTGTTATATACTCTACAGAGTTTATCGAATTCCTAGGATTTGAGTCCTTAACTATTCTAGCTGGGTGCATTTAATGGTGATTTTCCATAGTTCGTTTAAGCATTTTGCTTAAAGAATCTACAAATGAAAAAGCTACTAGACAAACAAAAGCTTTAATCATAGATTGTTGCAAGGTTTGAAATATCGTACCGTACCGACGTTTCGACATTCGCTTGGTACGGTACGATACAGTATACCGAGCGGTATACCGATATATATATATATAATTCGGCGACGTCGCCTCATTTTTATATATAAAATATATTTATAAAAGGCGACGCGACGTCACCTTTAATATATATATATATATATATATATACCGTCTAGTAATGGGCGGTCCGTGTACTGGTCAGCTGACGGACCGGTATGTACCACCCGTACCTGACGGTATTATTCGAAACTGTATGCCTTGGATTGTTGTATAAATTCTTGGAGGTTATTTCATACATAATGAACGTTTTATGTTTTTGGGAAAGGGGTACAAAAGATGAAGCTTAAATAGGCAATAACTACTTTTTCAGTGCCCAAGTACACTGAGTTGTTATGCAAGCATTGATTTTGCTTTTCTTATAAGTTATTTTTTTTGTTTCATGTACTGCTTCTTTTGTTAGAAATGGCAATATTTTTTTGGTATTTGTCTCATTTTGATATTTAAGCTTCAAGATGTATGGCTGTGCCCTTTCTTTTACTAATTATGTGTTCTCTTTAGAAAACTAATTTATATGGACTTCCTTTTGTCTTTGTTGGTCTTTATCTTATATCTAGGAGAACTAGTGGTCCTATAAGGCGAGCTAAGGGTGGTTGGACACCACAAGAGGTAAGTGGCTTTTCATTGTTCTCGGCTTCTATCGTATTTGGGTTCATTAAGAACCACAAGCTATCCAGAATTTCAATAAATATCTTTGAATTATTATCTGACTTGGACTTGCAAATTTGTTGTCTCTCAAACCCAGATGGGTATTGCGACCTGATGAGGTCTCAACCCAATAACTATTTCCTGGTACCGTGTTTGACCAGTCTCTCATGGATAACGACATGTTGACAACATTCAGACACATATTTGTCTGATTAGGCATGGAGGCTAAAATGATAAAAGGGTATACAAAGAGGAATAATAATTTGCTAATGAATTATTTGAGTCACATATCATTTATTGTTGTGAATGCAATATTATGATGCAAGAATATAAGAACTCTGGAAATAAAAAAGGATCTAGTGCCATTTCATCTCCAAGTTGTTTCTTGTAATATAAGCAAAAACTTTGGTAAGTTTTTCTGCTTGTGCGGAAGCTGAAGTCCTAGTAACATTATTTTTTTTCACTTTGATACAATAATGTTTAATTTTTTAGGAATGATTTTTTATAGTATCTTTTCTATTTGGAAAGCTGGAAGAAAATCTGACCAAAAATTAATTAGCTCAAGGGAGCAAGTCCTTGATTTCTGAAACCGCAGAAGTTTTCCTAAGAAGCAGAGGATTCTATTAAATACTGTTGTAGTGCTTGAATTTGTATTAGGCATACTAGACATTTTAACTTACATCTAGGTATCTTGGTATTATAAGTAATTTAACGATCATCTGAATGAATGCTCTCATTTTTTTCATGCTACTTATGTTTAGTTTTTCTTTTTTACATGGCATAGGATGAGACACTAAGGAAAGCTGTTGAAGCTTACAAAGGAAGATGTTGGAAGAAAATAGGTATAGTGATCTCATGCTACTGCTTATTCATTATGATCCATAGACCAAGATAGTCTCCTTTAGTCCCATTTGTCTTCTTCTTTACAAATGTAGTTTGCAAATCTATGCAATATGTATATTTGCACCAAGGTTCGTCATAACATAACGTACCGCTCGATATAGGTGGTATGTACTGGTCCAATAGGGGACCAGTATGGGTGATACATTGGTACGCCCCCATGTACTGTGTCAGTGTGCTCAATATGGCTCGGTGCGGCTTGATATGTACCATACTGATAGTTGATTGGTACCAGTACGAACCGATAAGGCGAACCATGATTTGCACATCATGATAGCGAGCTTTGGTGTCAGGGTAAGGTTGCAGTCATCGAAACAACTTTTCTGCTAGTAGCTAAGGATGCGTACATTGGCCCTCCACAGGAGCCATGTGTCCTTGAGTCAACCTTTATATGTCTATATGTATGTACATATAATGAATGATATCTTTAGCAATTGGAGAAAGTTCTTAGAGTTTTCAAGAGTGAGGTTTTTGATAAGATAATCTGGAGCATGAAGTTTAACTACAGTTCACTTAGCAAATTGGTCTTGTTACTAAGTGGTTAGTACCTTTTGATTTTATAGTAGACATGAATAGGTAACGCATCAAAATTTGGAAGCATCTAGGTATAGAGGGAGTATAGACACTTGCATGTCTTTGGGGTGAGAGAATATTTTTTTGTGAGCATCACAAGCATTACATGTTTATGCTTGAAGCTTTATTGAAACTTTGCATGGAAAAGAACTGTATAAGAAGGTTTCTTAAACATTCTAAAAAATGCAAATTTAGATTTATAGTAATTTGTATGAGCAACTAGAGCTAGTTCATGACAGGATTTAAATCTCTCTCAGATATTAGTTTTGATAAATGATCATACCAATATGGTACTGGTATATTAGGGAGTATGCTTCAAAATTATCTTGAAGCAAGGCTTTCATTATTGGTCCAATTATGATTTTGACAACTTATTAATTTGGTACGGTCCTGACATACCAAGTTTTAATTGATTGCAAACTGATAAAAGGGTTTGTGAATATTAACTGTCTTGTAGTATCTTCGAATATTTCAGGTGATACTTCTGTTTGTAGTGGCTCTTGTTTAGTGTTATTCACTGGAAATTCTGCTCAGCTAAGTGTTGCTGTCGATCTAAGAAGGTCAATAGTTTTCTCATTTATAGTATGAAGGGTAAGATTCATGACTGCTCTAGTACAACTAGTTGATAAAGAGGCCTTTTGCACTGAGATCATATTTATGCTTCTTATGCTTCAGTCATAGACAGTACCAGAGAGACATGCATGCAATTTGATTATGAAGCAAATTTCCAGTCTTGAATCTAATAACAGGTTGGTGCTACTTCAATGAAAAAAGAAAAGGAAAATTAACATCTAGTGAGTGTACCTGTAGTTATATCCATGATGATCTTTGGTGCATAAACTGTTAATTTTATACAATGCCATACGGAGACCAAGGAGGTTTTAAGGGTCTCTAAGTTTGCAGGTATGATGATAGAAGGTGATCCCAGCATAAATCAGTGTATGTTCAGATTGTGTGGATTCTAGAATCAAAATCCCAAGTTTTTGTCCATTATATGAGAACTTTGGCAGTCTCACTAGTACATCCTGCCAACAAAATCTTTCAAAAGAACTTGAGAACAACAGAAGTGTTATTTCCCCACTGTTTGGATTACCTGGGTTCTGGTGTCAGCTTCTCAGTTGCCACTGTTACAAAGATTTAAATCTGAAACCGCTTCAATAGGAGGAGAACCAACCACTAGGCTAAGGCCTAGTTGGTTAAAATGCTTCATAAAACTAAATTATAGCTTTTTTATTAGGGACAGGATATATTATATGTTCCAACTATCTCCTTGATATTATTTTTTTTGCATCTACTAAAACATAATGAGATTTGTCTTGCCCAGGCATCTCTTTGTACTTTTGTGTTAGATCATCTTGCATGGAGCTATGAGTTATTGGTTTATGTTACAGTTGTTGCAAAAGTCTTTTCACTTCAAAGGTTTTAAATATATAAAGCTTTAGGATCCTGAATAACACTGCAACTTTTTTATAAGAAGTTACTACAAACATTCTCCAATACTTGATGCTATATGTTATTCTCTGTCTGTGCAGCTGAATTTTTTCCACATAGAACTGAAGTACAATGTCTTCATCGGTGGCAAAAGGTTCTCAATCCTGAACTTATTAAAGGTCCATGGATGCCCGAGGTTTGATGCTTGCTTCTTTTCTTAGTATGGTGTAGCTTTAGAGAATTAATACTTCAAGACACGATCTTATTTCCCATTTTAATTATAGGAGGATGAGAAGATCATCAGTCTTGTAGCAAAGTACGGGGCAACAAAATGGTCTATAATTGCAAAATCTCTTCCTGGTCGAATTGGGAAGCAATGCCGAGAGAGGTGAATTCAGATCATCTGCTTTGCAACTACTTAACTCAATGTCAAGAAGAGAAATTTATATAATGGAATTTGTTTTGAGAAATTTATTCATTGTAATTACATTTTGTTTTGAGAAATTAGTTTCATAGTTCTTTTTTATGTCTAAAGTTTTACCTCTAAGGGGAATTTTTTCTATAAATGTTTAAAGTTGTTTGCATAAAATAAATGACAAATTAGGAAATTAGGTGAACTTGAGCTTTCCAAATAGCTACTTTGGCCAAAAATAATGTAAATTTATTCTTATCAATCTTCTATCTTGGTGATAATGAGAAAATGCTAATAGAAGAAATTTATAGTTTGAAAGAATGACCTCTTTTTGTTCTTCTTTTCCTAATATAAATAATTTTTTCCCATTTGCCACTATAGAATAAGAAACAACAATTTTACTCCTAAATACTCCAAGGATGTCAGTCAACCCCATTTGCACATACTGGACATAAGGGATTTCCATGACTCCATGGTCTCTCAGAAAATACCGGTCAATATTTCGCACACTATTGCAGTCATAACTTCTTTAGTAAGGAAATGATCTTTAGTTAATGAAAATCAATTTTGGAGCATCTTGTACTCAAGAAGCTGTATTATGATATTAATAGGTCATCCTTCGAAGGTATAATACACTTGGCTTCTAGTGATTTGCTGATGTTTGTTCCCATGAAAAGTGAATATGAACTTTTACTTGAATTTCTGGTTTGGTGGTTGATTAACTCTTTTCTTTTCTATATTTCCTGTTAAACTTCTAAATTCACCAAAGAACCTCATTTCTATGGTTTAAAACTAATCTATGGACTCGACACCTAGCGAGCACCAATATCTTGTTACGTCAACATTGTATTTTTTTTTTAATATGACTAGATTTTTCATTGTCCTAAATGAGAAAACTAATCTGGCATCCATGTTTTGATTCCAAGTACCTACTTCATGTAACTTCTATAGGCTGTAAGTGACAACTTAAATCTGTAATTTTTACAGTTTAATGATATCTTAATGAACTTATGGTTTAAAATTCATTTGAAGGAGCAATTTTTTAACTTTATAGGTGGCATAATCATTTGGATCCTACAATAAAGAAAGATGCATGGACCGTAGAGGAGGAACTTGTGCTCATGAATGCCCATTGTGTACATGGAAATAAATGGGCAGAAATTGCAAAGGTCTTACCTGGAAGGTATTGACTCTCGTCAGTCATGTTAGTCAGTTGTATTTTCTGGAAGTCTTCTAATGGTTTAACTTCTTAATCATAGAAAAGGAAAACCTGAGCATGTGTAAAACATGCATATCTAGGCTTGTAGCTTCTTGCAAAATTTTATGGGGCTTAACTGATTACTTTCTGTAATGCGACTCCTATTGTGAATTATCTTTTTGGATTTCATCCACTCAATTTTTGGTGGTAAGGTTATCTTGTCTTTGTTATGCTCTTTACTATGAGCACTTATCTGCTGTTTTCTATGGACATACTTATTTATAAGTCTGGACATTATATAATGTAAGTGAATGTATTTAACATTTTTATAACTAGTATTAACTGACTTTATTTTTGGTAGATACTCGTCAATTTCTGGCTTTCTTCATTTGCTAGCACTCATCATTTTGGTATGATTTTCTAAATCTCTTTCTGTGGCTAGGACTGACAACTCGATAAAAAATCACTGGAATAGTTCCTTAAAGAAAAAGTTAGATTTCTTCATGGCTTCTGGGAAGCTTCCACTGTTTCCAAAACCTGAGATGCTTGATGATTCAGAGGCAATAACCAACCTAGATGGTAGACATTCACTTCTTAGTTTGAGCGAAGGATCAGATACAATTACCAGAGCTTTTTCTGGATCAGTTTGTTCCTTTGATTCTGGTTTGCCTGCTGAACCATGTCAATTGGAAGACCAAAATAATTGGTTGGCATTGTCAACAGTTCAAGACTCTAAGACAGAAGCTTTAACAAATTTGACTGTAAGGGGAATTAATGATCCAGATACTGGATGCAGCAAGCATACCTCGACATCTGATATCTGCACTAGATCTGATCCAGAAACAGAGTTGGCAGAGTGTAGCAACTCCGGTGAGAATGATCAGCTGAATGATACCTTTCAACCAACAAAATCGAAGTTGGAAACTCCTCCTGTTTTTGGTTCTCTCTTTTACAAGCCATTCCAACTAGAAGATGTTTGCCTTTCTGCAGCTTCTACTCTATTAACCACACATGATTCCATCCAACAATCATACTGCTCAGCGATTGTTACTTCACCAAATAGTTATCTGACTCCTCCCTCTGTGACCGGGAGGAATTCAATTCAAAGTGTTGAATCTGTATTAAAAAGTGCAGCTAGAAGTTTCTCCAATACTCCCTCTATTTTCAGGAGGACAAAGAGGGAAGCAGAAACGATGTTTGCTTCTGATAGTAGTTCGTCACAGCCAGATAGGTTAAAAATTCTGGACACTTCTGGTACTACTGTAGAAGGAAAGAGTGGAGATAACTCAGAGGCAACCGATTCTTCAAAATTCAGTTCTAGTCCTTGTGACAGTGGAACCATATTATACAATGGAAAGAGCTTTAATGTTTCTCCCGCGTACAGGTTGAGGTCCAAAAGGTCTGCAATCGTCAAATCAGTGGAGAAGCAGCTTGATTTTACATTCAAGGAAAATGATTGTGATGGTAATATTGAACACCTGAACTTGCCTACAGACAGCAGTTACCATAGTTCCAATACCATCCTTCCGAGCATACAGGAGAGGAAATTAACTGAGCCTCCAATTGGATCGTAAAGTGCCAAGAACTAAAAAAACATTAAGATGGCCATGACCACCTCATACACAAGATGTAAGTATCTTTTGTAACCTTGATTTGTTCTAAACGGTGCATATTTTGGTTGATACAAGTTCCCTTTAGATATCTAACATGGACCGAACTAACTTATTTAGTACTCAATTTTTAGTTTTGTACTTATATACGATACCATACTGAAGGATTTCCCTTTGAATTTTTAAATATACTATAACTACCTACTTATCTGCCCCTTTTTTTTTCTCTTTTGAAAGATTCTTGCTATCCGACAATTATGAACTGATTATTTGCCAATTATGACCTACTAACTTGTTTTTTTTGCTCCTGTTTGTTGACAGGTATGATTCTTACTTGGATCTAGCAGGTTAAAGACTTGAGATGTGCTGCAGATCCAAAATTGAAAATCTGAGTAAACATTTGGCGGATTGGTAATCTCCACGGATACCCAGTGGTCATGCAAGTCTGCGTTGGTTTCTCATTTGAAATGTACAGATGATGTCCTAATTTTGCAGAAATATGCTATTTTGCACAAAAGATGTCCAACTTACATGGAAGATGTTCAAGCATCCAAAACGGCATAATTGTACATAAACAAACCCCCTTAAGATGAGAGAAATGGTTTTAGAAACCTGCAGTGGAATAAAAGCTCATCATGTCTTCACTCGGCCTTCACGTCTACTTCCAAGTAGGATTCTCCTCAATCATCGTCTCCTTGACCTTTATACTCTGTTGTTTGCTATGTCGTTCATTTACATCATGGTATGCTACTATCGTATTCATCATGGTATGCTACTGCACCGGAAGCTTCATCAAGGTATATGCTATTATCGTATTCAATCTTCGCTTGCAGATGGAACGCTTAATTGGTCTCTCTATTCAGTTGCTTGTGTTTGCTTTGTAGTGCCATGGCAAACTGGAAGACTGACGGACCTTTGGAATCTGAGGGTAAGCTGCTGCTCCAAATACCCAAGGTCTGTTTCCCTTCCTCTTGCATCTATTTCACCTTCTATGCCACATGAACTATGACGTGATAAGGATGGAAATGGCCCACTACTGGCCCTATCCATTTTGAAAGTTTGTTAGGAGTGTCTAAGTGTTCAGATGCTCGATAAATGAAAATTATAATAGACATCAAACAGAGTGACTCTACACGATTCACTGACTGCTACGATTCAAGAACAAGGAAATCTGAGGAAAAAAGCTACAGACGTTGGATGGTAACGCAGCGACAATGATGCAGAAACAGAGCAGCCCCAACCCCTACTGCCCTCCTCAGCGCTCGTTCATCTCCACCGACGGCCACTGGCGACACCCGAACTGCTCCAGAAACTTGCTCAGGCTTAAATGCTTCGTCGCCCATTGCTCTGTCAACTTGTGCTCCTTCGCTTCCGCCTCCCTCCTCAGTCCGGCAATCTGCTCCCTGTACTCCGCTTCGATTCGTTCTAGCGCCGCCCGCTGCTCCTCCCTGAGCGCCCTGATCTTGGCCTCGATCTCCTCCATCATCTCCCTCCTCTTGCAGGCTTTCTCCGCCTCCAGCTGCAGCTCGACCCTCTTCAGCCTCCAGGCCGCTTCTTTCTTGTGCGCCGCCCACGCCCGATGCCCTTCCTCCAGTTCTTTGCAGCACTCGACCAGGTCGGCAACGACGCGGCCATCCACCACGGCGAACCCAGGTACAAAACCCGGACCGTTCTCCACGGCTCGCTCTGCTTGCGTCCAGGGCATGCGGGCAGGGGGCGCAGCGGAAGGCGAGAGAGTAAGAGCCACGGAGGGAGATGGCGGCGGCCGGTGGGCGCCGTTGGTGTTGGAAGAAAGCCATGGGGGAAGTAATGGCGCAGCCATCAGCTGCTCTTTCACTAGCTTTTCCGCGAAGCTCTCGAGGATGCGGTCGTACTTACCCGGATCGGTGGAGCTTACCACGGACTTGCTAATCTCTCGCTGCACCACCCTCTGCTGCTTCTCCTTGAAGACCTCCCACCACTTGCCGAGCCTTTTGGCGGTGCGGCCTGGGACCTCAGCGGCGATCTTCTTCCACTTGTTGCCGTACTTGGCCTGTAGCCCGATCACGAGGCGCTGCTCCTCCTCGGTGAGCGGCCCCTTCTTAACTCCCGGCCTGAGGTAATTCTTCCACCTCTCCAAGCAAGATTTGGCGTCCCTGAGCAGGGGCACGTTCATGCGCTGGGACACCAGGTGCCACTCCCGCGGCCCATACTGCTTCACGTACGCACACAAGACGGCGTCCTCCTCAGACCTCCACCGCTGCCTCTCCTTCATCGGCAGAAGCCAGTCTCCATCTCACAAGACACCTCATACCGATCTGCAATCAACAGTGCCTAAAAATCTCGGGTAAGTTTTGGAGAAGGCAGATTTAAGAAGATGATGGACCACAAGAATTAGGAACCGCATATGGATGCATTTAAGTCAGCTGTCGGAATGCGTAAGTTCAGCGAACCAAAACAATCAAAATCTAAAGGTTCGAAACAAAGGTGGGATATCAGACCAGCAGCGTGTTTGATCCCCGAGTGGCATCAAAGAAACATCACTTCTTGTACTACAAGGCGAACAACAAATGCACACAATGGGCATGGCGTAATTGACATGAAACACAAGGAAGAGTAAGTCTTAGTGTGTCAAAACCGTAGAAGATGAGATGGTACATGAACAGATCCGAAGCTACTTCAAATTCTTTTGCAATCTGTGCAGGTCCTTGAGATGTGAAAGACAATCAGTACCAGCTAGCCACTCGTTCATGCTGTGGTGTGATTGCAACAAACATGGAAAAGACAACTTCTCTCCATCTGGAATGGCTCTGGTAAGGACTTCCACTGCCCTCTAAATTTTCAGTTCAGAGTCTACTATGTCATATTATCTGTGTTTATTTCTACTACGCTGCCCCTTTCTATTGTCTTTTTTAGTTCTACATTTCCAGAGGTATGCATCCTTATTGCTTTTCAATATTGTTAGAATCTTTGCCTTGTTAGAAATAGAGAAATCCACATCTACAGAACTACTTTTTTTTTTGGAGATGAAGACCAAGCAAAGAATGGTCATGAACTATAAAGGAGAAACCTCAGGAACATGCTTTTAAGCAAATAGGTCAATAGAAAAGCATGGCATCAGGCCTCAGGAAGGCACTGAGATGTGTAGAACAGAAGAACGAAGACTTACGGCGCCCTCCGTCCGAGCTTCGGTGCGGAGTGTGTCCTGCTGTTCAAACCCAAGCAAGACAGCTCAAGGGCAGATACATATTGAAACATGACACTTGGTGAAGAGAGAGAGAGAGAGAGAGAGAGAGAGAGAGAGAGCAAGGGAGGGAGGTGAAGAGAGAGTATAAGTAGAAGGCAGAGGCGGAGGTGAAGAAAGGGATTACCAACCTGGTGCGGGAGCAGGACCCTGTTCTCAAAGGATCCCTACCATCAATCTTGTCAAATCTCGTACCTACCCGTGTGACCCACAGCACAGCACGTAAAGGAGAGGGGACGAGAATGGTAAAAAGAGAGAGAGAGAGAGAGAGAGAGAGAGAGAGAGAGATGGGAGGCACGACAAAATGACAGGGAATCCCTTTGTTTCTTTCCCTTTGCCTTTGCTCCACTGTGTCGATCAAGACAGAGTCCAGCATTTTCTGTCTCTTCGTTCAGTGGAACCCACCATGGCCACCAGAGCCGTGGACTACACAGAGCGCAGAGAGTTGAGGAGACGGAAGGGATTTGGTGACGACAAAAGGAGCGCGGTGTAGCTGAATGAAACAAGAAGAGACAAGAGAAGGGGAAGTAGAAAGACCAGTGAGTTGAGTGAGACAGAAATGACAAAGGAAAAGGATTTCCGTCACGTCTTTTCCTGATACCACAAGCGAGTAACGAGAGAAAGAGAGAGAGATAGAGGGGGTGGGGGGTGGGGAAAGAGCCAAATGAGAGAGAGGAGGTCGCAGTTAACTTTTAGCTCTTCCTACCTCCCAACACCACCTACCCACCCCTATCTTTTTGGTCTTTTCCTCCTCTTCGTCCTTCTTCATCTGCTCTCTAACAGTATTCGACCCTCAGCACGCACAATGCAATCGGCGATGAGAACCAGCACATGTTGGCTCGGTTCATATTAGAACGTACAAGATTTGAGGACTTCTTCGGTGACAAGCCAAGGAATCCTGGTTGTGTGCTCCAAACACAGCTGAGCTATTCCTCCCTACAGATTGCTACCTTCGATGATCTTTCGTTCCGTCATCAAAGGAAAAAGAAGATTTAGAAAGAGAGAGAGAGAGACAGAGAGATGTAACTTCACGGGAGAGAGGACGAGGAAGGGCTGGCGCTCGTCTCTTTCTCTGCAGTGGGAGCATTAAATCTTAACAGTAGCATCGTACAAAGGCGTCACTTTTCCTTCTTCTCAACTCTCGTACAAACACCAATCTCCCTCTGTGACTATACTCGCGCTTGCTACCGATACTGTGTGGCTCTCTCTCCTCGTCGTTAACCCGTCTCTTCCCAACCTTCCGTGCTGCTTAGGGTTTTGGACTGTAGGGCGACCGACGCACGAAGCTTGGGTGGGGCGAGGAGTGAGCGAGCGAGTCATGGAGTGGTTTTAGGCGACACTGACGTCTCGTCCGCCCCGGTACGAGCGGGAACTTCCGCTTTATCTACCCTTCCCAGCCAAGGCCATGATTAGAGAGAGAGAGAGAGATATGTGGGTGGGGTTGACGAGGAGGTGGTGGCGGGGCCGGCTGTCTCGGGAGGAGTGGAGCAGGACGGTGGCGGAGGAGAGCACGCGGCAGTACTGCGCGGGGGGAGGAAGGCGTTGGGGGGACTGTGCTCCGCGTTTCGCGGCACACGGAGAGACGAGGCCATCTCTACTCCACCTCCTTCTTCCTGTCATCTCTATCTCCGTGCACATGTCAGTGACTCGTTACGTCCCTCTCTCCCGTGCATGCTGCCACCCACCGCCTCCCCCGCCATTTCCTTTGAGCCACAGAAAGATCCACTGCGGGTTTCTCTCCGACCCGTACTCCAGCTCTCCTTTGTGACCCACCTCCTCCTTCTCTCTCCCGGTGGACTCTCCCGCTGCGCGCGGCTCTCGCAGTGCACACATGGTTGATTAGGAAAGGGATAAAGATATGGAGAAACAGAAACCGATATCATTAAGGAGGGTAGTGTTTGAGTACGACCATTGAATGCGAAATGAAGGGTAGATGAGAATAAGATTGCAGATATTTATTGTCTGTGTATCTCAAATCGACTCCTCCATTAAATTTGCTCTCGTATTAGAGCAAATCGTGTTGGAAACCTCTCCATGAATAAACGACCGAGTTCTTGTGATCATCATTGGATGCCATGGAATCTTCCGTGCGCATGCAATGCAATTGTTGCAATATTAACCATAGATACTACAGAGAGAGTATGAGGCGAGACAAAGGTGACCCGTGAGTCATTATTAATGGAAATATTTGAGGATCGGAATTGGTATTATTGCTCTTATTAGCATTAGGCCTTATAATAGATTAGTGGTACGACCAATCAATAGCACTCCAGTTTGGTCTCAATTTTTATTGGATTAGATGTCACATATAACATACCCAAGTTTAATTTTGAAATCGTACTTGACGATAGCATCAAGTTTAAATAGAGAAATTATTACTTGGGCTTTTAATATTTTAGGCTAGTGACTTAGGTGTCTTGAATTAATGAGGTGAGACATAGATGAAATGCTAGTGACTCATGCTGAGCCTCTCATGATGTGTTGCTGCCATAGACAAAAACCTAAGCGGAGCAAGCAAAGGAGAACACTGCAGGGGGGCAGAAGCCACTATCCCTAGTGGTCCACTATGACTCGTGTTTACACCACGGGCCACTTGAGAGCATATATATGACTGTCTCCTGAGGTACTTCGTGTGTGACCGTGGTGGCTATTGCAGCTCATCATACACTAAGAGGAATTCAAACCGTGCATTAGGATTTGGATCATAGTCACTCAAGTTTCCTATCATTCCATTATAATCGACAAACATTTATGATTGAATTACTTATTATTAGTGTCAAATTTATTTATTGAAATCATCATATGTTGGTCCTTCGAGCTAATTTTTTCAATGCTAAGGACGCACTCGATGGTGATTTATAATTGGATTATTCAATTGTTAGTACAGTAATTTCAAAAGGTGCTCGGGCACTCACCTAGGTGCTCGGGCGAGGCGAGACGAGGCTCGAGCGCCTCGCTTCACTTCCAAACGACGCGCTTCAAAGAGGCATCGCCTGGGCGCTCGCCCAAGCCTAGACGTTGGGTGCTTCGGGTGAGCGCTTGGGTTAAACCAGGCGATCGAACCAGGATTTTAAGTCTGGTTCGATCTCCGATGGTTAGTTAGTTCAATCGAACCAACTAAAATCGATATCAGCTGTCGCTGCTCAACCCTAACCCTACTTGTTGTCGCTCCGCTCCCGCTGCTCGCCGCTGTCGCTACTCACAACCGTTGTCATTGTCACCGCTCGCCACTACCGTTGCTCACCGTTGTCGCTGCTCGCAACCGCTACCGTTGTCACCGCTCATCGCTGCCACTACAGTTGTCGCTGTCGTCGCTCGCCGCTTTCGCTCTCGCTGCCTCCTGACACTCCTACTCCTGCTGTCGTTACCTCCTTACACTCTCGCTTCCGCTGCCTCCTTATATTTTAACTCTTGCTGCCGCTTCCTCTTTTTTCAGCACCCTCTTCCTTCTTCTCCTTCTGTATACTATTAACATTATACAATATACTTTTAACAATATTTGAATTTTGAAACTTTTTATTAACGTGACATAATTTTATATCTTAAATTTTTTAATTTAATAATATATTTTTATTTAAAATTTTAAATAATATATTTATTAATTATATTATATATTTTTATATTTTTGTGTCTCGTTTTTTTCGAACAAGCACCAAACATTTTTTAAATCACTGTCTTAGTATTAAATTTGATCATTTATGATCATCAAAATTAATGCATTTATGTATTTAGAAGCTTCAAAGGGTGATCATCAGATTAAAGGAGTCACATCACAAACATCGTGAAGTCTCTCAGTATGAGACAATTCAGATATATCAATATCAGCAACTGCGGGCTACATCACTTTCTTTGTCCGTCTGCAGCCACTTCAGCCTCTGCTACCGCATACTACATACTCTGTACTCTCTCTTTCTCTTCCCACTACCTGGAGAACAGCACCGTCCCCTACTCTTCCACCCCGCTCCCCTACGGTCAAAAGGCACATCACAAACACCTCTTCTCTCTCTACCCTGCTTTTGCTTTCACGAATTCCAAGGAGCATATATCTACTGCCATTGTCGCACCGCCGAATTCAAAAAGCTTGGCGCGAATCACACAGACATCACTACTAACACATACTACTACTATTACTAGTGGAGAAGTTCTCGCGGGAATGGGTTGTCAGGTCCGGAAGTTCTTGCCCTCGAAGGTCTGGCCGAACTGCCAGTTGGAGGGGACGATGTTCCAGGAGGTGGAGGTGCGGCGGTCGCTGCCGGTGAGACGGAAGGAGAGGGACTGGCCGACGAGGTCGGCGTTTGACTGCCAGTTCTGGCCCCAGTTGCGGGACATGGGCATCCAACCAGTGCGAGACCCCTTCACGCTGGCGCGCACGATGTCGCCGGCGCCGGCCACGTTGGTGATCAGCACCAGGTTGAAGTACTCGAACCCATTTATGGTGAACCGGATCCCTCCCGACCTCCTGCACGGCACCCTGCGGTCCCAGACATATCAGCAAACACATGTCATGCGAAGATCCTGATGATGCCGATCTACGAGGGCAGGGGCGGGCGGGTGGTACCTTCGGTACGAGACGGGCACGATGCCGGCGCGGTACTCGGCGATCTTGAGGAACATGGGCATGGAGAGGTCGAAGTGAGGGCGGGGCGGGTTGCACCACCCGCCATCGTCCGAGGGGAGCGCGTAGTTGGGCGGGCAGAAGTTGGTGGCTGTGATGAAGATGGAGGGGCTCCCGCCGTGGCACCACTGCGGATCGCCCGCGCACTTGATCTCGAAGCACGCCCCGCAGCTCTGCCCCTCGTTGAACAGCGCCGTGCTCAAAGCCGCCGTCTGCACCCCGTACCCCTGGCTGTACAGGTTCCCATACCCACACGCCCCTCCTGCACAATCACCAACCACAGCAAGCAGATCTCATCGGCTTCAAGTTTTCTCGATGCTCAACGCCACAGATCAATAGCTAATAGAGGAATGCGGCTTACCCATGGTCCCGGATGCGTCGCTGCCGCCATAGAAGGTGGCGTGGGCATTCTGCCACTGGCCGCCGGCGTACAAACCGGGAATGCGCGCAGTCACCGGCGCCAGAAGAGCCAGGAGGGCGACGGAGACAAAGGAGGCCAACGCCATTATCTCGCTCGCTAGCGCTCTCGAGTGTGGGGGATGGGGCCGAAGAGAGACGGGAAGCAGGGCTATTTATGGACTCGAGGAGAAGAATGGCAGTGTGAGTAATTAATGCCGCTTCGCGGAAGTAAATAGCGGAAATGGAGGAGGCAGCGAGGCGCTTCCGTTCTGATTGAAGGGTCGTGGGAACACTGGATACGAGTCAATCGGTGGGGAGCCACCATACATCATAGCACCGTCAGCAACGTAAGACGTCAGATGATTAGCCAACGGCCGTGATTGGTCTACTAAGAGAGCAACGTAACTGAAGTCGCGCCCAAACGAAGCAAACGAAGCGGGAAACGGGAGCGAAAGGTGGTCTTGCTTTGGGACCCAAAAGACCGCAGTCCTCCGCTTTGCATCCGTTGAAAGTTGTGCCGCCACCGACGGCTCTGATTCGCTTCCGCTTTCCTACGGCACACCGTTCCCACACAACACTGTCTCAAACCTATATATATATATATATATATATATATGCGATGGGCTCCGTTCGAGCTCAGTTCCGTGGTTATCGGCCCAGATTCGGCGGGCCGACCGTGTACTCGGACCCACATCGAGCCATCTTGTATTACTTTGTTGAACCAACTCGATCAACTCGGTTCGTTGTAAAGGTGGACGGGCCGAAGAAAGAAAAGGGACCCATCAACAGGTTTACCGACACGTCGTGGGTCACACCCAGGCGGCTTGGCATTGAAGCAAAAGGAGTGGGTCCCGAGGCATCTCCAGTAACCGGGCGGGTGGGCGACAAGGGACACGTGGGGGCATCGGAGAAAAAGGGAGAGCGCGGGCCGCAGCGTGATTGGGACGCGCCGCTCGGGCGTCGCTGTCGTGTGGGGCCAGACCACGTGGCTTGAGTGCGGTGGGGTGGGGTCAATTGGGACGGGTGGTTGTCGTGGGGAAGCGAAGCGGAGGAAAAGAGGGTTTGGTTTCACACGGCGGCCAGATCGGTGTCATTAACCCGTGCTGACTCACCTGCCGCGCCGTACACCGCCCTTTCCCCCAATCACAGGACAGGAAAACGGATCGATAGTGTCGTCCCATTTAATCCGGTGTAAAGCGAGCTTTGATTCGCGGCGTGGGGCCTCGAGATCCGTGCCTGTGGCCTCGTGGTATGATGGACGATGGATGCCATGGGGGAGTCATGCACATCAACCTGACGCACCACTACTGCCCGTGGAAACAAATGGGATAACGTGGTCGCAACAGACCATTTTATCCCCCATCCAATGCCACTAATTACAAAGTTACCATTTATTACTTTTATTTGGCATATCACCGGCTGGTGGCGTACGGCATGAGGCGAGCGTGTTCTGTGCCACCCACGCAGTGGTACGCCGCACCACTTGCTCCAAAATTCGTGCGTCGAGTCTTTCACACGCCTCTTTCCTTGTATTTTACTCTTCTTCCCGTGCGGAGGAAGAGGCGACCGCCGAATGGCGCCGTGTTCTCCGACTTCTGCTGCGTCTAGTTGCAGCATTCTTTTCGGCCTTCCGACACTTGACCCAGTTTCACAACCATTCGTCCTCCTCGGCCCAACCTCGATGAACTAGTGAGCATAGATCGTTTGTAAGAGTGGAGGACATGAGAGACGTCCAATTTACGCCTGGCTCATCTCCACTGAGCTTATCGTTGAGAGCTTCGGAATTAAGAACACTTACAGACTGGTTCCGGTGGATGTCTACAGAAAGATACACGTACACTTGAGATTTGAGTTCTGGCACAGGAGGCATAAACTAGTCAGAGAACACTTACATGTTGACTGACAGTGTTGACAAATTGCCTCCCTCTAAGGCTTGGGGAGTGGAACCTAGGGTTTGTAGCCTGTACTGAAGTCAACAGAGCAGGTGTATCCGAGTCCAGGGATTCACTGGCCAGAGACTCCAAGGGAGTAGGCATTGGCGGTTTCTGCCCTCTGAGAGGAGGGGCTTTAGGGAGATGCGAACTGACCACCGTGCACTGACTACTCCGCACAGCTTCCCTGGCTCCTCCTTTGGATGCGAACTGACAGAATGCATGTTGGTTCGTAGCATTTGACGGTAGCAGAAGGCAGATGGTATGAGTGATCCTTTGGATTCCTCCGCTTCTTTCATTTTCCACCTTCATGCTGCTTGACCCCCTTTTTTTTTTTGATTCTTGCAACTAGAAATATAATTGAGAAAATCTCTCTAAATATATATTACATGATATCATCTATTTGACAATACATTTTTTAATTCTTCATGGTATTAGCATCGAGCAAGGCTTTCTCTTCTCTGTTAAGCATGTGTATTCCCTATTAATCTATTAGTATAATTTGCTCTGCAACATATCCATTTCACTTTACTAATCTAATCAATCTCCTCCGGCGATCTATCTATGTCTCCGATGATCCTCCATTATTGTTCAGTTTTGTTTGACGGGTGTTCCCTTGCTTATACACCGACGCCTACTATCCAACATCTTCACCAATGTCCTCATCCCCTTCTTATCAATTACCAAATTCATTGTCTTGGATTCACAATCGATCTTTTGTTGATAGTCCATTGTCTTTCATCATCCTCTCGATCGCACCATCAGCACTCGTGATCAAAAGGACTCTAGAGAGAAAGGAAGAGATTATCCTTCTTTACACATCTAAGATCATATCCCTCTTGTACTCTTATCATTTGCAATCTCCTCCATTGCAAGTCCTCCCCTATGCACTTCTCAAATCGGATCTCCTCCAACAAATTAGATATATACTGGATCCAAATTAGATCATCAGTTGATTCTAGATTTCCCCTATTAGATCACAATTTTTTCTAAGCATATGTTCCTCCTCTATATTTGACACTCCAATTATTATTATTTTATAAAATAATAATTTATCTTTACTTAAAAGAATCATATCTATCAATACAAAAACACAAATCCCCTTTAAGCTCTCCAATGGTAAGAACTATACATCTTGGCAAACACAATTCACCAATCTCTTTTTTGGATATTATTTATTATGCTACATCAATGACTCTCTTAGTTATATACCATAAAAGATTCACATATCAAGAGAATTCATTTGTATGACAAATTCAGTTCATAAATTATGACTACAAGCATATCGACTTATACTACAAGACCTTAATTGTTACCTCCATACCATTATTAATTTCTTCATATAGTATTACAGTAAAAACATAGTCCAAGTTACAAGTCATCCTTACCGATCGATCTTGCACTCACAAGCTAAGACTTTTATCTACTCTGATAAAAATAACATAAAAGGAAAATACTATTATTAATTATATATATAATCTAAAAATTATTATTAGATGATTTAGCTTTAATAAGACATCCCCAAGTGATTAAGAAATGATTGTTCACATTCTGTATGTCCTATGAATATAAGGAAATGATAGTAGCAATTAAGACACGTGATTTACCAATGTCATTTGAAGAACTATATAATAAGTTGATTGATCATGAAACATATCTGAAATAAAAAAAGATGAAGATAAGACCAACTATCACAACTTTATTCAATCAAAAATTCAAAGGAAAAGACAATCAAACAAGAACTTCAATAAATGTTCAAACAAAATGCCACCTAGAGTAACACAACTATCATCCTCCGTTATACTATTAATTCTCTAATCAAGGTGGTAACCTTAATCTAAACAACTCAGAAAATAACTTCAACTACACTATCAGTAGTTTTGGCATTTCAATAATAACAATTAGTAAAAAAATCATCTATCAACTCTGATCTCGACCCAAACCTATTGCCACACTCAATTGGACTAAAGCAAACATCATAACTTCTCCAACTGTTCATTCAAGCAATTAGATTATTAACTCTAGTACTTCTCATCATGATATCTAAATTATAGAATTCATCCATCTACACTAATTATGAAGACAATGAAGACATCATCATTAGTGACAGTAATGAGATCCATATCACTCAATAGGTTTCACAATACTTAATTCATAGAAACACTTTTACACTCAATATTTTATGTGCACCTCATATAAAAAAGAATTTTATTTCTGTCTCTTAATTCTAGAAATAAAATAACACTACTATTGAGTTTTTTTCTACCTTCTTATAAACATGTGGGCATTCATGGTTCTAAGATTAGAAGAAAAATAACATCTATGAGTAATTGTTAGATTCACAAATGATTCGGCTAATCAATTGTACTTAAGTTATTGCTTCAATTGATGTATGACATCGCTGCCTTGGTTATTTGTCACTATCCATTCAACAATAACTAATTTCTCATTACTATTTTTGAACTTCTAAATCATGCATAATTATAATTCATTTATGATGTTTACTTTAATAATAAAAGTCATCGATTACCTTTTAGAAGGTATTCTACTCCAAATCACTTGAAACTATTTATAATGATATCTTGGGCCCTACTTCAATCTACTTGAAATTATTTACACTGATGTGTGAGGCCCTATCCCAACCACTTTTTTTGATAATTTTAGATTTTATGTTATTTTCATATATTACTTCACTAAATATATATGGCTATATCATCTCAAATATAAATTTGGAGTCACTACTACACATATCTCAACTATTTAGCTATGTCAAATATAAGCACTGGCATAGAATTAAAAAATGGTCTCATCCTCCTACACTAAGCTAATATGTCATTGATTATTTGGTTAACAGTTTTTCAAACTATAGTCTATCTCGGTAATTATATGCTTATCCCAATCCTACAACATCAATCATTATTTAAAAAACTATTTTATAAAATCTTAAACCTTAAAAAACTTAAATTATTTGATTATTTATATTATCCCTAGCTATGTCTCTTTGCTTCACATAATTTAACATCAAAATCTAAGCTTTGCATCTTTATTAAGTTATCTTTTAAATATGATGCTTTTTAATGCTATAATTCTCAAACTCAAAAAGTCTTTGTATCATGTCGTATTATTATTTTTTTAGTCTACCTTTTTATTTTAAAATCTTGCTATTTCAATAATGCGAGTCACTACAATAATAATCCATCATTAAGTTTATATGAGTAAATCTCAAACTCCCTCAAGTGTACCTCTCACTGCATTAACCAGTAGTTCTCATCTAAATCTATACTCTATTATTACTTCAGTTCAGCAGCACCTCACCCCCTCTACTTCTCTGTAAACTCACTTTACAATGCCCCAATGAAGCAACACCCTCAGCATTAAAAGATGCCTTTGTCTTATTCTCGGCTAAGTGACACTAAGGTACATTAGACTAATCAGGTATTTACCAATTCTTACATCTTCAATGCAATTCAATAATACCACTAAGTTTGAACATGACAACCTACTCTAAAAATGACATCTTCAGACCATGTTAAATTTTTAATCTCCATACTACTATAAGCTCTCTACTTAAAACTACTAAACCCACAACCATCATCCAAGTCTAAAAATCTCATTGGCTTAAAACTATGAATGAGAAATATGATGCCTTATTTCATAATATCATATGAACATTTATACCATCTTTCTTCACATAAAATGTCATCGGGTGTAAGTGAATTTTTCGACTTAAGTGAAACTCAAATTGATCCATTGCTAGATACAAAGCATGTCTATTAGCCAAACGGTTTCACCAATGAATAGTTGTTGATTTTATAAAGACCTTTAATCTAACTATTAAACCAATGTTAAGTCGACTTATCTTGAGTTTGATTATTACTCATGGCTAGTATGTGTGCAAATGGGATGTTAATAATGCTCTCTTATGTTGGGACATTAACTAAATATTTCTTTGTGCAACAACTCTATGTTTCATCCATTCTCAATATCCAAACAATGTTAGTAAATTATGAAAAAATATTTATGAACTTTGCCTCTCTCTAGTAGCTTGATATACCAAACTTGGCTTATTAGTTTATGTCAACCAACTTTATCAACTCTAAGTCTATTTTCTACGATAATAAAAGGGATATATAATATATCTATCGGTCTATATCGATTATATTATCATCATATGTAACAATTTTAGTGAGATGAAGTAATTCCTTAAGCAATTAGCATATTAATTCTCCATCGAAGATATATAAGAACTTCAAGTTATTTTCTTGGAGTAGAAGTAACATTCATATCTTTTATATTTTTCTTATCCTAAAAGAAGTATATTTGAAATTTATTATCAAAGATGAACATTCAGAATGTCAAAGAAGACGCCACCCCACTCTCTACCATTGAGTTATTTAAATTATATTATGGCAGCCCTACTATAGATCTTGTACAATACAAATAAATATTGTTCCTTGTAGTATTTATCTCTCACACGTTTATACATTTCATTTATATTTAATAAATTATCATAATTCATCTATGGTTCAACTAGGCATTAGTCTACTCTAAAACATATATTATAATATCTTAAAGGGTCTCGTCACTTTTGTCTTTATGCATTCGTCATTACTGATTGTGTAGGTAACACTGATCGTAGAATATTTACATCAGCCTTCATTATCTTTTTTGGAGACAATTTGATTAGTTGGAGTTGTAAGAAATAAAATATAATTGCTATGATCCACTATTTAAAAATGAAGCTGAATATGAGCTATCACTACCATCGTTGTAAAACTCAATTTGATCACCAATCTACTATATGAACTTGCATCATCTCACAATCCACTCATACAATATATTATGATAATATCGATGCTATATGCCTATGCGCCAACTCGATGTTCCACTCATGTATTAAACATATTATGATCGATTTCTATTTTTTTAAAGGTCAAGTTGTCAGACTTCAACTAAATAGTTCTCACGTTCATACTTTTGACTGATTAGTAAACTTGTGTAAATATATATTATTTGAGTGAGTAATGTTATCCTTTTGCTTATTTTGTTTCACGATAGAATTTTCAATTCTTATGCTTATTTCAACGAGTTACAGTGCGATATGCTTATTTTATGGCGTCTCTAAATATACCATTCTACCTTTAACTGAGTTTTGATGCATGTAATTGCTTATTTTTTTGTGCCTCTTAACTGCTGCACCCTCTCGTTCATCATCTGCAGTATGAACAAAACATGTCAATATTGGCAATTTTCACAAGCATTTAAAATCTTAAAAGCTTCAAACATTTGTTTTATTTCCAAATTTCCCTACAAGTTCTCAAAAACTCGCAGTTCGTGTCTTCTAATGAACAAACTGACGCTAAAGGTTCTGCAAGCAACAATCTCCTATTCAATTTGAGCTTCTCAATAGCATAATGAACACACTGAGGTCCGAGCAAAGAATGTTGTGACTCATTGACATAAAAGACTTGAGGCAAGCCGTAACCTAAGACACGGTAATCATCTTAATGTATAATGCTCCAATACATAGTGATGTGCCCGATTTATCTCTTCCATGAGGAACACAACACATTTGCTTTGCCTAATCTTTGGATCCAAAGCTTAAAATAAATACGAGAGGGAGGGAGATGGTTCGTAACATTTTGGATATGTATAGGGGGGGGGGTCTGCTGGGCTCCTAAGTTTTGGGCCAGACCGGGTTCGATCGTTGCCGAGTGGGCCGATCGGAGACCGCCCAAAACGGTTGTGATTACCGTTACAAGAATACGTAGCGTTTTAATCCACGTGATAAAATAAGAGGACCTCTCATTCTTGTTGCCTCTTTCCTATGGCGTCCTCTCACCCTCGTTTCCGTGCGCAACCGCCGCGCCCCTCTCTCGGAACCCTTCGCCGCCTTCCCTCTCCTCATCGGTCTGTCGTGATCTCCCCTCCCCGGAGCTCGATTCCTTCTCTATATAACTCTGTCCTGCAGACGAGACCCTGTTCCCGCGTCCGATCGTCCCCCGCGAACGGACCCGAGAAAGACCCGAACGGGAAGGCGCTGCAAGGTACGCGTTTCGGCTCGACCCTCTGCTCTCTCAGGATCTAATCTTGGGCGGAATGCGTGATCGCCATCGCCATTTACTCCTCCTTTTCGCCTTTTGATACTAGATGAGGAGGTCAAAGATTTGGGCGTCAGAGTGGCATTATCCATGCTCAAGTTCTACAAGAGTAAGCGGGTTTGTGGGCTTTATCTTGATGCAGTCTTTGGGGTTTGGCTACTTGATGATGGTACTAGGTTTTATCTTTGGGTAGGAGAAATATCACCGCTGATGCTGTCGAGCTGTCGGTTTGTGCCAACTTGCAGCGAGTATTCGATGGTGGCATACAAAAAGTATGGTGTGGTTAAGGGTACAATCTTGACAGCTTGGCGTCTCTGCCGTTGCAATCCTCTTGGTATGTTACTTTGTGATGTAACCCTAATTCATCTACATAATTGTTGTCTTATAATGATGCATTCAATGTTCCAATCTGTTTCATCTACATCAATCTTCTGACTGCTCCTCCATGGTAATTCCAACAGTAACATGGTTGCTGTTTAGGAAGCACTAGTCACTGGACTGATACTTCAATGTGATATGCAGGTGGCACCGGATTTGATCCCCCCAGGTGGTTTGGTGAAGAAGAGTCATTTGAAGAGCACTAAGGTAATTAATGAAAAGAATTTTGCTTCTTCCACCTGCATAAATGCAATTTGAGTACTAGGCTAAATCTACTTTGTATTATTTGTTTATGTTTGTTTCATGTCATCTTTAATTTCTTGGTTCTGGCTTGGTTTTGTTATTCTACTCTGCATAGAAAATGTTCTCGCGGCGTACATTGGGTAGTTGTTGTGTTTGGTTCAAGTTGGGCATCGTGTCGTTATTGTTTCTATGTTCTAAGATTCGGAACTGGGGACTAGGTTAGAAAATCATATATGGGCCCAAATTTAGGATTCATATGGTTTTAGGAGTGAAAACTTTACCTGAAGGAAGGATTTGCTATGAGAACAGCGATATTAGAAGTTGTTATTATGTCGAGAAGTCGGAGAGACTCCTGGTCTTTCTTTGTTGTTATCCTTCTTTTTTACCAGTTATCCCTTAAATCTTTTGCGGTTTTATTTTTCTGCTCTGGTTCAGTTTTGGTCAGTCAATTGAATTAGAGTGGAGTGTTGATCCTCACTAGAGACTTTCTAGCAAGAAAACTACACCATGCATCAACTTTCATTTTTAAAGAGATAACTATGTCACAATTTGCCATGACCGAATTATGTTTGAATCGATATTGCTGAAAAGGTATTCCTGATTGAACTCCGTATATCAATGAATGGGGATGTGAGAGTGTGCAAAGCCTAATCACCGATAGAGAAATGTTATGAAGCACAGTCATGGACGCATGATGTGCAGGGGCACATCGTGAATATGCTTGGGAAATGAAGATACTAAACCTATGATTATATTGTGACATGTACCACCACCACCATCCCTAAATAAGAAATAGGCTAATTTTAGCCCAAATTGCTCCGAGTAATTAAATAAATTGGAATAAGAGTTTGAATAATTTGAAAGACACCAGTGGAGTTATTGTTCCAAACAAGATATGAAATCTCAAGGCCTTGCATCAATCATCCATCTTATTTAATCTAAATAGCTCATTCTGCCACCTCTGCAGTAAGCATCATGTGAGGTGTCATCATAAAAAGACTGAAAGTCTCAACCTTTTATTCCCTAACGCTAATTAGAGAACTTTTGAATATTTGACATGTGTTAGTAAAAAATATTTAATGATGCATTTTAATATTACAATGTGTGTGTGTTTTGAAGCAGATGCATATAATGTAGAAGATTAGCTAATAACAGACTCCTTCCCCTTCTTTCTATCATTTGATTTATTCTTAAACTACATTGGTATAATAGACTGCCGAGACTGCCTTTCCTGAATTATACATTTGCCACACCAAACCAACAAATCAGTGAAAGAGCCTCTTGTCGTCTGACACTTATAATTTGATAATAATAAGGAAAAATACAAAAGTATTCTTTTCTTTCTTTCCATGATTTTTAACTGTGGGAATCTTGAGGTGGAATAACATCCTCGCTAAAGGACTCTATTTTGTCTATATCTATGACACTATTTCTTGAATTATACATTTGCCACACCAAACCAACAAATTGGTGAAAGAGCCTATTGTCGTTGAAACTTATAATTTGATAACAATAAGGAAAAATAGAAAAGGATTCTTTTCTTTCCTTCCATGATTTTGAACTGTGGGAATCTTGAAACATCCTTGCTGAAGGACTCTATTTTGTCTATATCTATGACGAGGGACTCGAGGCAGGTAAAAATTCCCCACTTGTATCAAGTTTCACCATTTGGATCAGATTTGCGATACTATTCGGCTGATGAACTCAAAATCCTTTTGATTGTCAAATACATTCCGGGTGATTGATAGTGTATGTATTTGCAGGCAAAAGGTTGGAAGAGATGAATATGGACCGTTTGGATGAGCAATAAACTGCATTTTACGTTGGTCCAATGATTTCCATGACATTAATTCTGAACTATTAACTCATGGACATGGATGACCTGCACTTTTTGCGGAAATTTAGCTTGCAACTTGTTTAATCCTGCCCAACTAATTACTAAGGCATTGTTTATCGAGGCTAAACTAACGTCTGTACTTACTGAAATTTCAGGTGGCTTCTTATCACTCGGCAATGCATCAAATTTAACCATGATGTGTATCTCATTATTATAGGATGTAGACATTGTCTTCAGGTGACGTTATTTTAGGATGTATATCTATTGAGTGTAATTTCACACTACTTCTCTTCTTGTTGTGATTTCTCGTGGAATATGTGCAGACTGCATGCGCAAATACCTAATTTGATTTATCAATGTTTTCTATCGTATAATTTAAATGTAATTATAAATAATTCATGTGTCATGCAAGAGATTTCATCAAGAAATGATGAGACTCGGCCCATTTGATCTATTTCCCGCGGCCTTCACCGGACACTGTGAGCCGTTGGATTTATTTAGAAAGAGATGTAGCCGTAGAAGTTCTCCGATCCGTGTCAGCAACTTCCCACCAATTGGATACCTTCTCCCGATTCCACGTCTTCATTCTAGTGGGTCCGCATTTACAACGGGCGTCAAGGACACGGGATGGCCAGGGAGAATCCAAAGCCGACGCGGTGAAGACGCCACCCGACGTTCCTCACCGCACGTGGCCCGTAGCAGTCCGGCGAGCCGCGCCGGATTCATCCCCCCTCTCCCGTGCCCGTCCCCCGCCACCGACCCGGCGACGTCACCGCACTCACCGAATAAAAAATGAGTCGGACAACGCCGCGCTGCGAAATCTCCCGAGATTTCCTTCCTCTTTTTTTATTCCTTTTTCGAAAAATTCGAAATAAGATAATTCCCGCAACAGTGCCACTTAAAGAACCCGAGGCGGTGTTTTAAGAAACAACAGAGGAAACTGCCACCCGCAGAATCCCACCTCTCTCATGATTTGCGTGGGTCCCGTCATGCGTCCGGACAAGTGGCGCGGGTAGCCGAGTGTGTGTTTCCGAGCGGCTAGGAAAAGCATTTCTTATAAGAAGAAGAAAAAGAAAATAATAAAAACCCCGCGAATAAGCGGTGGGTTTTCCCGCCATGTCGCCGCCCAATTCCCGCCGCTCTCATCCCACACAAACCTCACCTTTCTTTTATTTCTTATAGATATATATATATCCCCAAAACCCTCCCAAACTCTTCCCTCCCAATCCTCGTTTGAAATCCTTTCTCCTCGAAGCAGGCGAGCGACATGGAGGTGGCGATTCTGGGGTTGCGGAAGATAAAGATAGAGCGGCGGGATGAGGCGTCGGAGGAACGGGAGACAGGAGGGTGGGAGACGCCCAGGAGGGCGGAGTGTAGGATCCCCGCGGCGACCCGGTGCCCCCCGCCGCCCAGGAAGAAGTCCCCCGCGGTGGCATTCGGCAAGAGGAGAGACCCACCCAAGAACGGCTACTTCCACCCGCCCGATCTCGAGGCCCTCTTTGCCCTGGCGCCCAGGAGGGAGGCCTGCGCTTGACACCGGTGGGGCAAAGGTGGCGTCTTGTAGATAGCAGATGTTGCTGTTGTACTCTATATGATGCTTGCTCAGTGTTAGGTCCTCTGTTCCTCTGTATCTATATTCAAGAATGCTCCTCTCTTTGTAATACTAGTAATTCCGAGGCTTATACATTGCCATTGATGTTCTTGGACTGCAAACGATGGCGAAGAACTCATTATAACACACGGAGATCGAAGCACAGGGATAAGGATGTCTGCCTTGGATCTCAATGACACTATCAAGATTTTTTATGAGGTCATATCCAAAGAAGAAAAATGAAATAGACTAAAGAGGCATCCAATGTTCTGATAGTCTGAGAGTGACCGCTTGAGCACTTGTCACTTGATGAAGTAGACAAATGTTTCATTGTCATTGTACTAATATAATGATTTTGGGACAGTGTTAGTACCGATATTTACCATCTGATAAAGTAGACAAACATTTGATATTGCTATCGTACTAATAAGAGCATCATGTGTTTATCTTAAAGAGCTTCTTGAAGTTGGGGAACTTGAGCATCCTCATAAACAAAGTTAATTAGCATGTCCTTTCCTAAGGTTGATGTACTACAATAGTGAAAGAATCAGAGCTCCATTCTCTCTCTTATTTGGCTCATCAAAAAGCTTTGGTCCAGCCAGAGAGGACGAGGAGGAGGAGGAGGAGGAGGATGACGTCGGGGATGAAGTGCAGGTTGGTGCACGAGGATCACATGGAGTCATGTGGAGCGCAAACAGCCACCGGACTTCCATGGCGGCGCCGTGTCTCCGCCACCCACATGCATCACTGCCGTTCCAAGGCAGATGAGGACGAAGAAACAAGCGGTCAAAGGCTCGTCGTTTGCTGCTGTGCTCGCCCAATAAATGAAAAGACATGTGATCACATGCTCCCGAAAGTACTTCTACTGCTCAACTCTTCCTGCTCCATCTAATCTACCCAACTTGTTCTGTGCAGCGTAAACCTGAACCCATCATCGTCCACGGTGTATGTATGGGTCATTAACCGCTCACATACAAATCTTTGACTGCCGCATTCCGTCGAGCACAAACCATGCATGGTGGTGTCTGGTGCACATGAACTGTTGTCCATGTGACTCGCGTCCTTCTCCTCCATGTTTATGGATAGATTATGGTATGGCGAGGAAAGAGGAAGATGATGTTAGATAAGAACAGACATGGAAGTGACTCATCTGCATGTTTTCCATCTCCATGCACGTGACCTGCGTCCACATGAGCTCCTGTTCCAGAGAACGGTGGCTGGATCTGCTTTGACCGTTGACCGGCGGTGTGGGACCAACGGACGAGGACAGAGACCACACCTGGCAAACGAGGACATTAAGATTCTCCTCTCAAATCAATAAAATGATCGATCTAAATCGTCACTATCTCAGGAATAATTTGCATGATCATCTTCAAGTAACACCTGACTTCTCATCATCTCTTTTTCTCCGACCTAACTCTTTGTCTCAGATCAATAAAATGTATTTGACTGCACATGAATGGCTGCCATCGCGAGGAAGAAGAAATCGAGAGCATGAAGGACATGATGCATATAGAAAGGTGGTCACCAAGTACGACATCCATTCATTACAGAACGAGTTGATCACGCCATGGAGGAGTACCGACTGTTGATGCAACCGAGGCTCGCAGTGAAACGTTTTGGATCCTCCCCGGCCTGTCAGGCACCGCCACCGCTTCTACTGTAGCTTCCAGGCCGTGACGTTTGCTTCCACTGCAGACGCACCGAGAACGAGCACTGGTTTTAATGCAAACTATCAGTGAGTTCAAACACCCTCAAGCTCAAGCTTGATAGTGGTGCCCCCTCGGGCAGCAGCACACGCAGAGCCTTTTCCTCTGCTTGCTTTGACTGCACCACAGCCACTGATCTGTGGGCGGTGGTGATGCATGAGCTCTGTGGAAGAAAGAAAAACTAATATCTGAGATTCGAACTCGATAGCGATTCAGCACAGTAATGCAGCTGCAGCAGCAGCAGCAGAAGGAAATAATGAGGAAGATTGGAGCACGGTCTTCTCGAAAAGTGTGGCTTTTCTAGCCTCGGCAGCTCCTCAGACTGAGTCAAGAGCCGACTGAGATTCGGCGGAGGAGTAAACTAGGATGAGGAGGAGGCAGCGCCGATGCTGGCCTCGGGAACAGATTCCTTTAAGGAAAACATTAGATTCCACCATCGGTGGACCAAATGGTAAGGTCTGTGGGTGGAGGTGTGGGTCTGTGGGTGGAGACATGAAGGACCCGAAGTTACACCCCCTTCTTCCTCTCCTCTATAAATATATATCAGACTAATCTCACTTTCCCAACCAGCTTGGCTTCTCGCTGCATCTTTTCTTCTCTCCATTCTGCTTCATTCTCTCTCTTCGTTCTCTTCGGCCCTTCTATATAAAGCCTGAGAGGGAGAAGGCAAAGTTTGGTGGTGGTGAGATCTGGAGATGGAGCTGTACATGGATGAGAAGTGGAAGCTGTCCAAAAAGGGGAGCAGGAGAGAGGGCGGCGGCCTCTCGTGGAAGGGGTCAGCGAGCATGCGGGAGGGGCGAGGGAACAGCAGCAGCAGCGCGGCGGCGAGGGCAGGGCAGTCGTTCTCCAGCCGGTGCGCGAGCCTAGTGAAGGAGCAGCGGGCGAGGTTCTACATCATGCGCCGCTGCGTCACCATGCTCATCTGCTGGAGGGACTACCCGTGACGGCGCACGCCCACGTCGTCTTCTGTCTTGGAGTCGGCCTTCACTGTCGTCCGAGGAGGAAGAGGCAGAGACAGAGAGGATGAGAGAGAAACAGCTTCCTTGTCCACAGCATTTTTATTCTTTTTGTTATTCTATATTTGAAGGAGATAGAGACAGAGATAGAGATAGAGATAGAGATCGGCCGAGGGATGGACAGAGAGAGAACAAATCATTTTGTTTCCCATGAAATGTATATTTCTCTCGCACACAAAGATAAAGAAGTAATATTTTTTTAATGTGGATGCAATATGTTTGATAAAATTATATAAAAAATATTTTTAAGATATTAATCCAAATATATCGTTTTTGATAAATGGATGTGATGTATGCCACCATAAGATATAGGTCATCATCATTGTTACGGTAAGTAATTTTTTAACCGTGACCTCGGGATTTACGCGGGTTCAGGGCTCCAAATGGCTGAGATCAGACGTGGCTCCCCTTGGGATCTTACGGTGGTCGATGCAGGGGACCCGTTTGAAAAATTCCGCGACGTCGAGTAGGGTCAGCTTCGGTTGAGTACCTGCACACAGGTCGGGTCGGTAGCTCGGCCCAACCCCTCCGACGATCAAGTCAGTGATGCGGAATGGAGTTTTTGAGTGAGATCCTCCCCCTTTGCCCGTTGGGAGCCAGGGGGTATTTATAAGTGGGTTTAATGTTACCTGATGTGCCATCCTGCTGGAGCAGGGCCGTACCTCTGATGGCGTCTGCAGTCGTCGTGGGCGTTGCGTGGAAGGCCGAGCTGCCGCAGGGTGTGGGGAGGGTCAGTCGACGCCTTTCCCTGCTTCGGTCGGTCATGAGGGATCAGCCGATGAGGTCGTTTGGGTACGATGGGTTCGGGTGCACGTTACGTCGGTGTTAATGCTCGCTCCCTGGTGTAACGGACAAACTTCTAAACAAGATGTTGGATGCAATGCTTATGTCTGTCCGTTGTCTTTTGGCATGTTCATGCCTTGTACAGAATGTAAAGGGGCGGCCGAAGGCTTAATAGTCCCATTTTAGTTGGGTTGGTGGCCTCTTTAGGCTTGTAAATAAAGGTTGTGTCATGTGGACACGTTCGAGAGCTTTTCGGTCTGTAATGGACCATTTTACCCTTTGTTGTGCAACTATTCAGAGCTTGTAAAGTCTGTTTGTAATTTGCATTGTCTATGAAGTGTTTTTCGGACATGTTTGCTTGTGGATCCCGATTGAGGCGTTCTCTTTAACCCGTTCTCTCTTTTGTTGGTCCTAAGGGACAATGGGAGGCTTCGGGGAGGCTGACCTTTGCGGACGGACGCGCGAGGGTGCCGCACGCCTTAGGCAAAACCAGCTAAGGTCGTGACAGTGTGGTATCAGAGCGGGACAAGCACTCATAGAAACACTTGACATGCAAACGTGGGGGACCTAGCGGGGCTGCGTTGAGGGCAGTCAGCACACGCGCGACCGTTTGAGGGAAAACGAGCATGGAGATGTAGGGAAAAGAGTCGCTCAGAGGAGCGGGCATCTGAGATTGGCATTCAGAGGAATGGCCAACCCTTCGCGCAAGAGGCACCACGAGAACAGGCAAGCTTGGAAGAATTTGGAGCGCACAAAGGTTGGGATGGCTGAGTTTGAGCTACGGCTCAACGTTGACAACTTTACTTGATGGTGCTCAAGGCAAGCGAGGCGCTTGGCAAAGGACGAGACCATGCAAAGTGGAATGAGTTGCTCAGCGACCGAAAGAGTTGTGCAAAGCTCACAGAGGTGAGGGGAATTGCTAACTCGAAGAATTCGGTACTCATGCATGGGCTTGTATGCGGACGATGGATTGTTCGTGGCCATCCCAAGGCGGTCGAGACTCGGCGCCATGGAGCATTGAAACTTTCTCTTCGACATGCGAAGGATACGTCCGGAGGAGGCTGAAATGTGCAACGAGTTCAGCATGTTGCTAGGCCTTGAGGGGTGCAGCGGTGGCTGTATTGACGTGGAGGCGCAATCTAGTAAGTGCGTTTGCAAGAGGCAGAACAATGCACAGTTTGTTCAGCAGATCGGAGTAGTCCAAGGGGATGGTGGTCTCCGAAACGAAGAGAGATGTTGCTCCAACGGGACAGTTATCCAGGAGGGATAAGTCTCAGCTCTCCAGAGGGAGAATCATGTGAGACGGACTTCACATGTTGAGGAGGAGTACCTCACAAACAACAACTCCACGAAGCTCGATGGACTGAGCAAGCGGCGAGGAGTCGTCGCATGATCTCGCTTGAGAGAATGCATTGGTGGATGCATTGCGAGATCAAGTGGGGGAGCGACCCAAAGCAACTCAAATGGAGGTACACTTGGAGTCGATATGGAGATCGGACTCAAGGGAGGGCTGACCCGTGGAATGGTGGGCGCGAGGGCCACCATCGACTCAATGCAAAAACGAGGAGCGGAGCAACTTGGGTGTAACTTGGCGAAGTACCCAAGCCGCATGAAGGGAGCCAGCATAGAAGTTGGAACATGGAGCAGAGGCACAGCGCTTTCCCTAGACAGAGGTCAAGGACATGAACTCTTGCAGAGGCAGGAGTAGAATCATGCTGTTCCCTGGGTCCTTCATTCTGACAGAGCGGACTCATCTTGCATGGTGCCAAAGACGAAGGGAGCTTCGGGGCACATGCACCTTATCTCGGAGGAGCATTCGATGGAGGAACTAAGGCGACTCAATTTGCGGAGGCGAAGTTGGGTACAGAAGGCCTTAGCACGGGGCAAGAGGACGCAGAGGCGGGTACTCTTGAAGAATATGCCACAGTGTTGCCATTTGAGTTGCTATGAAGGAAGCAGTGCGCAGCGGAGATTGTGCTGGTAGGGGCAGAGGCCCAGGATCCAGGCAATGGTGCACAAATTACAGCGAAGTCGGTGGACTTCGGGAGCTACTAGGCGACGGACTGTCCTAGAGCGGTGCTTCATCTAGGTGTGACCCAAGAGTGGGTGGATGAAGGTCGATTGCCAAAGGAGCGAACAAAATCGAAGGTGGAGGAGACCCTGCGATGTATTGGCAGAGGCCACACATGGAGGGTTCACAATTCGAGTTTATTCCACAAGGATCAGAATGCAATGGAGATGTCACCAGGAGGCGACATGGTGCAGCGGATCGTGGTGGAACAGTTCGTGGCAATGCGACACACACGACATAGTCCCGTGAGGGATGAGATCATATGGAGGTATGATCGGGAGCTACTGGGAGCTCCGCTTTGGTGAACAACACGACGACAAGAAGGGCTATGGATTCAAGGAGTGAAGGCCATGGTACCGCAGAGGCGGGTCTTCCGGGCGTGCACCGAATTTTGCATCGGATGAAAACCTTGGTCATCAGCATATGGGGGCTGGGTTCCACCAAGGGAAAAGTTCGAATGCAAGTACCAGTGAGTCCCATGAGAGGGACTTGATCATGCAGAGGTATGATCGAAGCAGCTGGAGAGTTGGACTGCTCCAGAGCTCATATTCGCTTAAGGGAGCCCGACAAGTCAGAGGACAAGGTCGAGTAAGCGAACGTTGCTACCAAGGAAGCTAAGGAGAACAGAATCGGTACAAACCCGACAATGTGATGGCAGAGGCCATGCATGGGAGTTGCAGTTTGTCTTTCCATCGACCAAACAGACTGCTTGGAGAACACAGAGGTGTTGAAGCAGGAGGTCGAAAGGGGCGAGGAAGCGACGACGAGTCCAGAGGGACTTAGCTACCCAAAATCAAGCATCAGTTAGAATGGAGGTGGACTCAGAGGAGTGCCACAGAGACATCTCTACTGATTGTGAAGGAAAGGGATACAGAGGCGAGGCGACGGATAGTAGGGCCATGGGCATGGCAGCGCCATGGTACCGCAGAGGCGGGACTTCCGTGCAAGTCATTGATCCCTTGCTCTCACGGAGGGAGAGCGCTTGGTCGTGAAAGGGGCCGAGGAGGTGGAGCATGCAGAGGCAATCTCCAAGTACCGAGACAAGGCTGAAGGGCAGAGGCCAAGAAACTTCGTAAGACCGGTGTCAACAAGTTTCTCATCAAGATAGCCGTAAGTGAAGGACTTCGGGTCATGCAAGAGTGCACGACCAAGGAACGAAGCAGGCAGTACGTGGTGCTGTACCTTTGCTACTCAGTGGAGTAGGCGGCAGGGTTGATGGAGAAGACGGTACAATCCCAGAGGCGACCTCATCTATCAGAGAATTACTCCAAGTTGGGGTGAAAACTTCCTGCATTCCAGAAGTTCAATGGCATTGAGAAGGTGAATCACAGTAGCTAACTCAACGCAAGGAGTGCAAACACTTCAAGTGCTTCAGAAGTGTGAGCAAAGAGCAGGCGAAGGCCAGTAACCAGCTCGATGCATGAAGTACAACCTCGAGGAGGCGGGCGAAGTTAAGTAACCTTTGCCTTCTCAACTCTTAAGAGAATGGGCGAAACCGAGTACCCCAGTTCTCTTATCTATCCAGAAGAGGAGCTCTGCACAAGTTCAAAGACCCTTCGAAGATAATGGAAGACAATAGTTGTCAAAATCCTCACCAACGGTGATCAGTGCTACTGAGAGTAGATTGTCCGCTTCATTTCCCAACGAAATGCCAATCGAAAGCGGAAGTGATGCGAACCTACTTGGATGTGACAACTAACTGAAAGAAGAGTCAATGAGCAGATTTTGTGGAGGAAGGACCCAAAACTTCAGAAGTTTGCGAGGCGATGCTCGTTAAAGCTCCAACAAGCATCCACCCAGTTCAAGCAGCATGTGGAAATTTTGAGAAACTGGCGCAGTAAGAATGGTCTTTTCCTTCATTTGGTGGATCCGCAGGAATCAACGAGGATCAATACAACTCAGCCAACCCCACACCAGAGTCAGAGTCATTGGCGAGTTGAAGCAGCATGGCGGATCAAAGGTTCGACTACTCAGAAACAGCAGCGGAGAGCAGCTGGGAGCCAGGAGGCGCATTGCAGCTGGAGCGGAAGATTGAAGACTCAGCAAAGGCGAAGAGTTGCAGTGTTCACAAAGGCTTCGACGAGGACGTCGAAGGGATATGTGGGGGAGAATGTAACGGACAAACTTCTAAACAAGATGTTGGATGTAATGCTTATGTCTGTCCGTTGTCTTTTGGCATGTTCATGCCTTGTACAGAATGTAAAGGGGCGGCCGAAGGCTTAATAGTCCCATTTTAGTTGGGTTGGTGGCCTCTTTAGGCTTGTAAATAAAGGTTGTGTCATGTGGACACGTTCGAGAGCTTTTCGATCTATAATGGACCATTTTACCCTTTGTTGTGCAACTATTCAGAGCTTGTAAAGTCTGTTTGTAATTTGCATTGTCTATGAAGTGTTTTTCGGACATGTTTGCTTGTGGATCCCGATTGAGGCGTTCTCTTTAACCCGTTCTCTCTTTTGTTGGTCCTAAGGGACAATGGGAGGCTTCGGGGAGGCTGACCTTTGCGGACGGACGTGCGAGGGTGCCGCACGCCTTAGGCAAAACCAGCTAAGGTCGTGACACTAGGGCAGTGTGCCGCACAGGGGTGTCTGACGTGAGGGGTGTATTATATCAAATCTGGTGTGTTATGTCAAATCCGTTTTTACCCTTATCATTCATCATCATCATCAAATTAATGGATATGATATACTAATGTTTAAGATATTAATAGATGTGCGAGAATATTCCGATCCTCCTTCGATTATTTAATGCTATGTAATAAAACCACCGAGGGCTCAAGGAGCATCGAACGATCTACGCCGTCCGTGAGCTCATCCGACGGTCCATATCGTTTCTCTTGTTCTAATTCGTTCCCCTGCTCTGTCCATTGCAGTTACCGGTGGCAGGTCGGAGTCACGAGAACGGGTTTCCCGACGAGAAATGAAGGAAGGATCGGCGGAGCTGCAATGATCGCATCTTTTTGCTATCATTTCTCGGATTAGCGGAGAAAATGTGTTCGTGTTTTCTGCGTTCGAGCTAGGAATTTTGGGTTCTCGGTCGGGGAATGATGTGACTGCTCTCCCTTTTAATGTTGAAAGATTCGATCTTTTTGGCGGAAACCTCGCTATTTTGTAGTTCTTGAGGTTCGGAGCTCCCAAAGTTGCGCTTTCTTGCTCTTCCTTTTTCATGTTTTATCTTCCTTTTGTGTTCTTGGAATGGTCACTGGGAGCCCACCGATGATCGGCAGCGGCGGAGATGGTTTTGGTGGAGAGGATTTGGGCTTTCTCCTTAGGGAGCAAAAGGGGAGGGATCGAGAGAGGGAGCTCAGGATTTTCCGCAATGGCTCCGCTCCACCCACGGTCGAGGGCTCTCTCACCGCCATGGGAGGGACATCTGGGCGCCAGGTCGCGTCCGGCATTTCAGATTTTCCGGCGGTAAAGAACGGGAATGGGTTTTCAACAGGGCAGGAACTCCTATCCGATCCGGCATGTGTCTCCTACCACCACTATCACGTGAATCTCAACTCTCGGCTGCCGCCACCGGTGCTCTCCAAGGAGGACTGGAGATCCACGCAGAGGCTTCAGTTGGGGATCTCCGTTATGGGCAGGGATCGAGGATTCAAAGAAAACCAACTGCGAGGAGGAAGAGGAGCTTTGTCGACGTTGTTCAGGTAATCCTCAATCCAAAGCAATAACCTGTTCGTAATATGCATTTAGTTTACAGATGATACTTTAGCCTAAATGTTCTACTTATGCTATAATTGCACAGTGATAGCTCAACTTGCTGTCCTATCTCTTTGTAAAGTTCTCCTTTCTTGAACAGACAGAGATCCTCAGATGAAGTGTGCAAATTATTCTGGAGTGTGGCTTTGGTATCGTTTGTTATTCTCTTCGGCATCGTCCTATCTGCATGACTAATTAAGTTGGAGATTTAGAAGTA